>NC_057389.1:9811285-10182558 GCF_019320065.1 Cervus canadensis
AAGTATGCATGTTAAAAGATGCTAAGTATTATGTATCATTACAGAAATTCAAATTAAAGCAGCAGTGAGATACCATTATGCATTTATTTGTATGGCAAAACCAAAATATCTGACAATGTTGACTGCTGGCAATAATGCAGAAAAATAAGAATAGGTAATTTTTTTGTTTTTAATTGCTCTAAAGGTAAATAAAACCCTAAAAACCAAAAAGGTATCAAGTACACTTTGGTTTTATAGCATATGTAAAAATAATGACACCAATAGCACAAGAGATGAGATATAGAAATTAAGTAGATATAAATATATATTTGTAAACAGGTATGCATATATATGGTTTCACTTATATATATTCCCTAGCTCTCTCACCTGAGAATAACTGAAAACAGCTTCACCCCAATAGCAGTGGAAGCATAGTGCCTTGGTCTCTGCACATTTCTCCACTAAAGGGAACCAGAGCTCCATGAAGAAATGCCAGGGCTGGTATAGGGAATGGACCACATGAACCTGGAACCTCTTTTTAAAGCATAAAGTAAGGAAGTGTACAAAAATAATGGGGGGGGGGGTATGTTGAAAATACATGGTGAGAGGGTAACAGGCAGGAAGGCTAGGGGGTCTCCAAACAGAGGAAATAGGTTGCAAGTGTCAGACAATTTTTATCTCTCTCTTAAGTGGCAGAAGGAAACAAACTACAAGTGTCAGATTTTTTTTCCCTTTTCTGTACAAATTTAAAAGGAGGTTTCTTTTAAAATTCTGTGTTGCCATGACAACACCTGGTTCCACCTGAACTTAACTTTTCTCAAACCTTGAGCTAACCAATGTGTTTTTCTTATGGGCATGTTTTTCTTACACTATGTTAATGAACTATGTATCTACCCTAGACTCTGTCTTCAAGTCAGCTCTGCCTAAGACTCAGAACCAACTTGAGAAACCAGTATGTTTTACTTAAGGAAATGTTCTCTTAAGCTTTGTTAATGAGACTATGTCATTGCTTGGAAACCTCCCTTTCTTCAAGATTCATATCAATCGTTTTATGGCCTGGGACAACTCATCTTGCGCCAATGTTATCTCAAAATGCATGTTGTGGCTGAGGGGCCTGGTGCTGGCCTCTGAGTTTTGAGACATTTCCTGTCTCTGATTAGCAGCCTGCTAGTAGCTATATAACAACTGGCTAAAGGCTAGCAGGGGGGCATTCTTTCTGCCCCTTTCTGACGTCTATGTCAGAAACCTTGTCTATCTCTTTTATACTTTAATAAAACTTTATCACACAAAAACTCTGAACGATCAAGCCTTGTCACTGACCTTGGATTGAATCTCTCTCCTCCGGAGGCCAAGAATCCCGGCGTCTTTCACGGCTCAGCAGCAACCTTTCAGTGGGAGCCAGCTTTGATGGGGTTTCCAAGAATCAAATCTAGAAACACTTGATACTTGAATAATACTAGTAAAGGATCATAATTCATTGAATAAAATAAGTATCCTTACGTTCCTGTTGATATAAGCAAACCAATAAATTTAGTATTTGAGGAGGAATGATGTTTTTAGAGTCTCAAAATAACTTCCAACACAATATTGTACATATTCATTACAAAGGGGGAAAGCATGACTTTTTAGTGTTGAATCATGGCAGACACTACTTTAATCAGGAGATCAAGGTGAAAATGATTAGCGGGGCAAGTTTAAGTTCTGAGACTCCTGGTGGGATACAAAGTAAAGGGTACCATTTTAGTAATATATGAATACTGATTTCCTTTTTTCCGTTTTCACCCTGGATTATGTAGAAGACTGCCCTCACTTGTAAGGGACACGCTCCAGTGTTTGAGGGAAGAGTAGCACCACGTCAGCAGCTCACACTCACAGTATAAGCAGCTTTGAGGTTTTCTTACAAACTTTCTCTTGAGTATGAGATTGTTTTCTTTAGAAAAGAAATGCTTTTGAACATCTCAATAGCAATTTGCATTCCATATCTTGTTATTGTCGTAATAAACAGGTTGGTGTGTCCTACTAGGCCAATTAAATCATCAATTTTGGTTATAAACTTCTTCAAAGATCATTTAAGGAGAAAAATAGATTTTACACAGCAAATTGAGATTCAAGGTAGTAAGTTCTGCAAATTCACGACACACTACATTACATTCATATGATGTTCTAGAGTAATGAAAATATTTTGCCAACAGTAGGATTATGAAAGTTTAGTAAAATTTTTATTTGAATGCATTTTTTTTCATTTTAAGATTATTACTATAAAGGACAAATTTAGTTTTTGATTCAGGAACATCTTTATTTCTTAGGCTTTACTAAATACCTATAGCATATCCATCTCCAACTGTTAGTAAAATGTAATCACTGGAGATTTGTGGTGAAATGATAAGGCAAACAAGATAGAAAGGCTATCTAGTCTATTTAAGATCTTAATAGTACTCTTTCCAAGTTATTTAAAAAAATGTCACCTAGAGACTGAAATTATTTTATTTTCCTATATTCAGTTCAGTTCAGTTCAGTCGCTCAGTCATGTCCGACTCTTTGAGACCCCATGAATTGCAGCACGCCAGGCCTCCCTGTCCATCACCAATTCCCAGAGTTTACTCAAACCCGTGTCCATCGAGTTGGTGATGCCATCCAATCATCTTATCCTCTGTCGTTCCCTTCTCCTCCTGCCCCCAATCCGTCCCAGCATCAGGGTCTTTTCCAATGAGTCAACTCTTTGCACGAGGTGAGGTTTCCTATATCACCTCTCCTAATTTCCTATGATCTTTTCAGATGTTTTAGAAACTTGTGTGTTACATAGTGAGGTAGCCTCAGAGATGACACATTTGTACACCTTCACCCACCTGGAAAATCCCATGGACAGAGGAGCCTGGTGGGCTACAGGCCATGGGGTCACAAAGATTCAGACTTTACTTAGCAGCTATGCACCCATGCACCGTTAGATATGGGTACCCACTGAATCTATGGGAGAAAATCCATACTCTGCCAGTTTATTGCCTCTTTGAAGGCACCATTTAAAACTTGGACGTGGCAGCTTACTAATTGGTGTCAAGTGTTTAAGCTCTAGAAAATAAGCTATTTGATCCCTGAGTGACCAGAGATCAGATTTCATTTTCTTGGTCAGTAGAAGCTGTTGTGTGGAGAAGGCAATGGCACCCCACTCCAGTACCCTTGCCTGGAAAATCCCATGGATGGGGGAGCCTGGTAGGCTGCAGTCCATGAAGCTGCTGAGTCGGACACGATTGAGTGACCTCACTTTCACTTTTCACTTTCATTCATTGGAGAAGGAAATGGCAACCCACTCCAGTGTTCTTGTCTGGAGAATCCCAGGGATGGTGGAGCCTGGTGGGCTGCCGTCTATGGGGTTGCACAGAGTCGGACCCGACTGAAGCGACTTAGCAGCAGCAGCAGCAGAAGCTGTTGTGAGTGGATGCATGAGAGAAAGGGATAGAGGAAGGGAGAGAGGGAGTGGAATACAAAATTATTGCCACTTATGATGGCCATTGGGAGTTGGTAAGAGTTCTTTATAAACAATGTAAGATTCCTGGACTCACAATATAAGCTTGTGATGTAAGATTGAATTATCAATAACCCAGACCAATTTGTGAGCAGAAATGTGTTGAGGTAACATTCAGGTGCCCAATTCTAGGCTAAGTGACCTGATTTTCAGAAGTGATTCCTCAGGTACCCAACAAGCATGCCCCATGGGTAGTAGCTGAGTCTTTGTTCTTGACATGACCAACTTTACACTCAGAGCTACTTTTACTTTACATTTAAAAGTGCCTCATGTTGGTGACATTCAGAGCCATAGAGTGTAGTCCCCCATGGGCAATGAAAAGCAGCAGTTTTGGGATTTTGTGAAAAAGTTATTTTAGAAACCGAGTAGCCTTAGGAAGGCCTGAAGACATACTTGACTTTTTAAGTAGATGATATACACTCTAGAACTTTATCTTAAGTGGAATGTTGAGGTCAGTATTTCAGTATCATGCTTAGCAAAACCGCTCACACTGTTATACTCATCAAGAAAAAAAAATCATCTATTTTTATTAGGTTTTCATGATGAAGCCTCATGATCTAAAATCCATGATATCTGTTGATTCCATGATTCAGAACATGGTTGAAACACAGAATAATGTTGTATTTTCCCTGATTGCTGGGTCTCCAAAAGTGCTCAGAATTCAGAGTCCATAAAATACAAAATAGTAGGACAGAGTTTGATCTCTTTGAACATCTGTGGCAGCAGCCTGAGTAATATAAACTTTGGACACATTGACTTTTTTCAAAGGCTTCTCTCAAGGCTCCCTGGCGGCTCTGCTGGTAAAGAATCCACCTACAATGCGGGAGACCTGGGTTTGACCCCTGGATTGGGAAGATCCGCCGGAGGAGGGCATGGCAACCCACTCTAGCATTCTGGCCTGGAGAATCTCCCTGGCTGGCTGCAGTCCTTGGGGTCACAAACAGTCGGAGACAACTGAGCGACTAACACACACACACACTATGTCAGGGAGAGTCAGGAGTTAGCTCTCTAGGTAAGTGGACTATGATGCTGAGATGTCTCGTTCTCAAAGGTCAGACGTGGTCTTAGGCTTTAATATAACTGTGGTTACTGTAACCTCAGAGTGACAAGGGATCTGGGATGCTTTGAATGGCATGATACATTGAAGTATAACCCAAACCTCTTGTATCACGATCAGAATAAGTGCATATCACCTGATTTCTACATTTATGTTTACTTCTTCTTCTTCTTCTTCTTTTTTTTTTTACAAAATAGACTTTTAAAAAATATTTGAAAGATCACGTGTATCACTGTTTACAGTGCCCCTCTCTTGCCTCCAAATAGAAAATAACCATAATATAAACGGGTAACAGATACCTCTTGTTTCATAGTGATAGGAGCATGATCTTTGCTGTCATGTAGGTCTGGATTAAATCTTTGGACCTTACAGTTCAGTTCAGTTCAGTCACTTAGTTGTGTCCAACTCTTTGTGACGCCATGGACTGCAGCATGCCAGGCCTCCCTGTCCATCACCAACTCCCGGAGTTTACTCAAACTCATGTCCATCGAGTGGGTGATGCCATCCAACCATCTCATCCTCTGTCGTCCCCTTCTCCTCCTGCCTTCAATCTTTCCCAGCATCAGGGTCTTTTCAAATGAGTCAGCTCTTCTCATCAGGTGGCCAAAGTATTGGAGTTTCAGCTTCAACATCAGTCCTTCCATTGAATATTCATGACTGATGTCCTTTAGAATGGACTGGTTGGATCTCCTTGCAGTCCAAGGGACTCTCAAGAGTCTTCTCCAACACCACAGTTCAAAAGCATCAATTCTTTGATGCTCAGCTTTCTTTATAGTCCAACTCACATCCATCCACATCCATACGTGACTACTGGAAAAACCATAGCCTTGACTAGATGGACCTTTGTTGGCAAAGTAATGTCTCTACTTTTTAATATGTTGTCTAGGTTGGTCATAACTTTTCTTCCAAGGAAGAAGAGTCTTTTAATTTCATGGCTGCAGTCACCATCTGCAGTGATTTTGGAGCTCCCCCAAATAAAGTCTGTCACTATTTCCATTGTTTCCCATCTATTTGCCATGAAGTGATGGGACCGGATGCCATGATCTTAGTTTACTAAACACTGAGCTTTAAACCAGCTTTTTCACTCTCCTCTTTCACTTTCATGTCTAATTCAAATACTTGATTGGTGTTCTGGGGCAGTCTTTTATACTGTAACTTCAGTCTCCTAAATTTGTAAAATGGAAATAATTTTCCCTAAATTTTAATGTTCTAAAAAATAGGTGTAATGAAATTATAGGACAAAAGCAAATAGCAATGCTGAAACAAAGTAGGTAATCAGTAAATAACAACTCTTATTACAATCATCTATTTTAAAGTGCGTTTCTGCAGTTTTCTCATCTCCATTGATTGAAATCCTACTCAATTTTCAAGACCTAAATTTTAAAATTACTTCTTTCCCTTAGATCTGTTACCCTGCTCTAAATAAAAACTTATTCAAAAGTCTGAAATGATTTAAAGAACATAAGGAAAAATGGAAAATATAAACTTTTTGTCTTTTATGCGATTTTTTTCCTCTAGTTTTAAAAGAAAGGATACTTAGTAAAAATCCTGCATGAGGTTTTCTTTTTGTTGTTGTTTTTTCCAGAGAAGAGCTGTTTTCATGAAACTGGCTTGTTTTTTAATTAACAGAAGGGTGATGATACATTAGGTGTCACGATTTATTTTCAAGTCGTTAAAATGGTTACAAGCACAAATTGTAGAAGAGAGTTTTTTAAGAGACTATAGTGCCTAAGGAGGATATAACTAGAGACCTTAATAATGATAATAAAAAAACTCCCATAAAGAACAAAATTGTGTTTATGCATATTATTTAGCTTTACTTGAAACAGAGTGCAGAACATACTAAAATTTGCTAGAGTAAGTGCTTCTCCCTTTAATGACCTGAGACGTATTCTATGTCTGTACAATTGGATAACATTCCTATGAGGACAGCAGAAGGCTATTAAACCTGAAGTATCAGAGTTTAGCACAAACTAAAATAATGGTAAATGGCTAATAAATGTCTTCAAGCATATCACAGTTCTGCCTGGTGTCATTAGCGTATTTCAAATAACTTTATATAATTGGTAAGCAGCTGTTTAAGTTAGTTAAAACCTTACCTTGATTTTTCTTATGTTAGAAATTATTTTTGTTTTTATTTTTAATTTTTTAAATTTTCGGCCATGCCGTGTGGCATGTGGAATCTTACTTCACCAACCAGGGATGGAACCCATGCCTCCTGCATTAGAAGCACAGAGTCTTAACCACTGGACTGCCAGGGAAGTCCTAAAAATTATTTTAAGGAAGAATGCCTCCATTTTTATACATCCCGACACATTTTAAAGATAATAATAGTTGAACACCATTCTTCCAAGCAAGTGAAGCAAAAAATGAGTAGTAAGAAGTTGATTCTCCTCCACAGCTGAGTTAAAAAGCAATAAATACACAGATATAAATTGGATACCAGGGCCTCACTGATAGCTCAGGTGGTTAAGAATCTGCCTGCAATGCAGGAGATGCCAGTTTGTATCCTGTGTCTGGAAGATCCTATGGAGAAAGGATAGGCTACCCACTGCAGTATTCTTGGGCTTCCCTTGTGGCTCAGCTGGTAAAGAATCCACCTGCAAGGCAGGAGACCTGGGTTCAATCCCTGAGTTGGGAAGATCCCCTGGAGAAGGGAAAGACTACTCACTCCAGCATCCTGGCCTGGAGAATTCAATGGACTGTATAGTCCATGGGGTCACAAAGAGTCCGACACGACTAAGTGACTTTCACCAACTCACTCACAAGTTAGATGCACATACCATCCATTCTCACTTGGTAAGTTTTTTTCTTAAAAGGTTAAAAAAAAAAAGAAAAGTGAAGATTTTTCTCCTGGTGATTACTGCAGGTAATGCTGTGAGCTCAGAAGTTGTATCTTTTAACATCCTGCAGTAATTTTCTATTGCTGCTATCACAAATTAGCATAAACTTAGTGAGTGGCTTAAAGCAGCACTCATTTATTTTCTTAGAGTTCTCTGAGTTAGAAACCCAACATGAGTCTCAGTGGGGTAAAATAAAGGCATTTGTAGGGCTGCTTTCCTTCTGAATGCTTGGCTGGAGAATTCAATTCCTTGCCTCTGCTTCTAGAGACCACTTACTTTGCCTGTCTTGTGGTCCTCCTCTTCCATGTTCAATTTCTTAATTATATTGTCAGATGTGAATGAGTATGATAACACAGTCAAAGTTTCCAGGAATTATGACATGGACATTTGTGCTTGGGTTTGGTGGGGAGCTGGGGGGTTGGGGAGGAGGGTGGTGGTGATGCATTTTTCAGCTTCCACACACTTTGAACTTAGAAGGACAACATACTTTTGCTTCAAGGGTCTCTTGTTGCTACTGATTGCTACTGATCTTGGCGAAGTGGTGAAAGACAAGATTTTCAGCCTAGTTAATAATGAAGTATCTAGAGTGAATTTCATATTAAAAAAAATCCCAAACTTAGAAAATGTGAATAATGAATCCAAAAGGGGTCCAGTCCTTGGGGCAATTTAACATGAGGGCAAGAAGAGATTTGAGACCACGTAGCCTGGCTGTAGAAGGTCGGAACCCTTAATCACCATCATAAGCAGTCTTCTCATGCGGTGGAGAAAAATCTATACCTCAGTAAGTTGGTAGAAGGTGTTAATAATAAAATGTTTGCAAAAGACCTAGTGCAATGCTTAAACTGAGATCACGACTCAAGACTGTTAACTTTCTTACCTCTCCAAATACCTAACATCCAATAGTATGGCAGCAACATGCGAAAAAAGAAAGTAATCTTAGGAGTGAAAACAAGAGAGAGAAAAAAAAGGCATGAAAGACGGAGGTTTCTTTGCTCATCTGGCAGAGGACCGTGTCGGGTAAGGGGCTTCCCGGGTGGTGCTAGTGGTAAAGAACCTACCTGCTAATGCAGGAGATCAGACAAAAGAGACACAGGTTCTATCCTGAGTCTGGGAAGGTCCCCTGGAGGAGGGCATGGCAACCCACTCCAGTGTTCTTGCCTGGAGAGTCCTGTGGACAGAGGAGCCTGGTGGGCCACAGTCCATAGGGTCACAGAGTCGGACCACGATGGAAACAACTTAGCATGCATGTATGCACGCACACATAGGGTCATGGTTAAGATCAGAGATGTGAACGTGAGGCTGCCTGGGTTCAGATGTGAGCCCTGTGGGCATCCATAGGTGAATATTGGTTTGAAACCTGTGTGCAACGATCTTCAATGTTTGGGTAGTTATCTTCCCCAAATACACACTTCTGTACTTAACTGACCCTAGGAGGGAGGGCTGGGGAAAGATAACACACATTTCCCACGGTTTTGTTAGTCTCCTCCTCCTGAGAAGCCGGCCACCTCTTCAGTCAGTGGGCCTGAGTCTGAAAACTGAACTCTGATGTGGAGGCTGACCAGGGCCTTTTGTTGGAGTAACTATCTTCAGCATCTTGACCATCATGTGTGATTTCTGATGCAGGTAAATTTGTACCCCTGTTGGTTCCCCATCTATCGGAGGCCATCACAGTCCGTTCGTTCTTTCAGGGCCACTCCCTTCGCTGCTTCTGACCTTGCTTCTCGTTGTAAGATTGAGTCTACCTGGCTTGCGAGGGTTGGGCGGCACCGTCTGCGCATCGTCAGGGTTCTGTCACTCCCCATGTAGCTCTGATTCAAACTCTCCAACTCTGAGTCCTTAGCTGTGGGAGAAAGTCATGGACCTGCGTGACTGCACCTGTGAACTCCCCCCTACTCTGTAACTTTCTGAAAATTATCTTAAAATAAAGACTATTAAAAATGAAATGCTAATCACTACACAAAATTGTGACCATTTTATTTACCTTGATCTAGATACCTTTAATACATCAGTATTCTTTAATACACACATTGACCTTAAAATGACCTTGCATGTAATACAACCTAGAAACAACCTAGAAGAGTTGTTACTTGCAACATAATTATAAGGTAATTATTAATTAAAGCCATGATAGGCACTGTGATCCAGTATTGAGATACAAATTTAAAGTTTGTGTAATTAATGTTTTCATTCAATCCGGTCAATGGTTCTATCATTAAGGAAATAAAAGTATCTTAGTAAATTGGATTACAAGATATCCTCAAGGCACTTTACCTCTTTGATTACAACTGAGTAACAGACAATCCCGAACACTTAGCTGAAAACTGACTACTTTCTAACTACTTTCTGCTACTACTTAACTGAAAACTTCCCTGCCATGGAAAAAGGCAGTGACACTACCAGTGATGATCCAAATGAAAACTCTCCAAAGATAATGCCACATTCATGTAGAATGAGAAGCAGCAGCTTAGCAACTAGGTCAAGAGAAAGGACAGTGTTTCTGATAGTCTAGGCTGTGTGTTTGATCCTGTCCCAAAACTGGCAGAAAAAACAAACTGGCAATCAAATGACTCAAATAAGGACTGCAGTTACATCCAATAATCCTTCTAAGTGTATTTCTGTATAGGATATAAGGTACTTGCACAGAAAGTAAAAAAAAAAAAAAAAAAAAAAAATTGGAGTGCTAGTCAAGGGCAAAGTAGAAAACAAACTAAAATTTATTTGGAGAAAAAAAGTATTACTGGTATACTCCTAAAAGAAAACTAGGACAACCAGACACTTACTTTGGTGAAGACGTATGAGAGACTTAGGAGAAGGTGTGTGTCCTTTTGTGACCCTTAAGTCACTAAGCAGAGCCTAATGACATGACAAAAAGAGAAATTGGTCAGATTTTTCCTTTTTTTTTTTTTAACCTAAATGTTCACATTTTTTCCAGCTTTACTGAATTGTAATTGACATAGAACATCATGTAAATTTAAGGTGTACAATGCTATTTGATACACATATATATTTCAATATGATTATAACCATGTTGTTCTTCAGTTGTGTTCGACTCTTTGCAACCCCATGCACTGCAGTACGCCAGGCTTCCCTGTCCTTCCCATCTCCCGGAGCTTGCTCAGACTCATGTCCATCGAGTCAGTGCCATCCAACCATCTCATCCTCTGTCATCCCTTTCTCCTCCTGCCTTCAATCTTTCCCAGTCTTTTCTAATGAGTCAGCTCTTCACATCAGGTGGCCAAAGTCTGGTAGCTTCAGCTTCAACATCAGTCCTTCTAATGAATATTCAGATTGATTTCCTTTAGGATGGACTGGTTGGATCTCCTTGCAGTCCAAGGGACTCTCAAGAGTCTTCTCTAGCACCATAGTTCAAAATTATCAATTCTTCGGTGCTCAGCCTTCTTTATGGTCCAACTCTCACATCCATACACAACTACTGGAAAAACCATAGCTTTGATATATGGCCCTTTGTTAGCAAGGTAATGTCTTTGCTTTTTAATATGCTGTCTAGGTTTGTCATAGCTTTGCTTCCAAGGAGCAAGCATCTTTTAATTTCATGGCTGCAGTCACCAGCTGCAGTGATTTTGGAGCCCAAGAAAATACAGTCTGTCACTGTTTCCAGTGTTTCACCATCTATTTGCCATGAAGTGATGGGACTGGATGCCATGATCTTCATTATTTGAATGTTGAGTTTTAAGCCAGCTTTTTCACTCTCCTCTTTCACCTTCACCACAAGCTCTTTAGTTCCTCTTCACTTTCTGTCATAAGTGTGGTGTCATCTGCATATTTCTCCTGGCAATCTTGATTCCAGCTTGTACTTCATCCAGCCCAGCATTTCTCATGATATATTCTGCATATAAGTTAAATAAGCAGGGTGACAATATACAGCCTTGACGTACTCCTTTCCCAATTTGGAACCAGTCTGTTGTTCCATGTCCAGTTCTAACTGTTGCTTCCTGACCTGCATACAGGTTTCTCAAGAGGCAGGTCAGGTGGTCTGGTATCCCCATCTCTTGGAGAATTTTATAGTTTGTTGTGATCCACACAGTCAAAGGCTTTAGTGTAGTCAATGAAGGAAGTAGATGTTTTGTGGAATTCTCTTGCTTTTTCTATGATTTAACTGATGTTGACAACTTGTTCTCTGGTTTCTCTGCCTTTTCTAAATCTAGCTTGAACATCTGGAAGTTTTTGGTTCTGATGAAGCCTGGCTAGGAGAATTGTCAGCATTACTTTACTAGCATGTGAAATGAGTGCAATATATATATATATTGAATATATATTTCAATATGATTATAACCATAGTGTTAGCTAATACCTCCATCATGTTACATAATTACCATTTATTTTTTTGTGGTGAGAACATTCACCTTTTTTCACATTTAAATATATCTCAGAGTAATTATTCTTGTACAGTGAATTATATATAATATACCTTATCCTCTTTTTCCTATATATGTGTGTGTGTGTATGTGTGTGTATATACATATAGAATCATCTTTGCTGTTGCATTTTTACCTGCCCATCATGCCTTTTCATCTCTAGATAATAGAACTCTGCTTTTCATGGAAAACTCCTTTTTTTCTGCTTTGATTATGGCTGGCTTCTCCTTAGAACTCAAGTACTCTGCGACAAGATACTCTTAGGTCTAGCAGTAAAAATTCCTCACATCTTTTATCTACAAGGATTGATTTAAGGATTGGCTCATGACCTAAGCCAAGTGAATCAGAGTCATCCTTGGAAACTTTGGAGCTAATTTTCTGGAAACATAAAGCCATATGGTGGTAGCTATCTTTGTCATCAAAAGGCAAGGACATACCTGAGCATAAAAATAATGTGGAGAGAAAGAAGTCTGACAGATGGAGGAAGAAGCATTCCTCATCACATTTTTGCATGCTGGGATCCAGTCATGTCTGAGGTTAGTTCCTCTTTTGAAGTTTATCTGTTTAATCTGAGTCCTGACTCTACTCAGCTCATGACCTAACCTGTTACAATTAAAGCTGGCCTGTATGTTTGCGAAGTTTAAAGTTTCAGGCTTCTGGTCACTTTGCTTCTCCCTCAGGTCACCCTAAAGAGAAGAGCCGTTTGGGAAATCTTCTTAAGACTAGCTGATGGAAGAGGTTATAAGCCAAGGTTTTCTTGTGAAAGTTCAGCTGAAGCTGTGAGTATAAATGAAAGTAGGAGGTAGCTGTCCTGGTGCCCCCCTTAGTGGTGACCTTGGTGGAGAGTGGAAATAAAGATGCAAAATGCTCAGAGCGGGCAGTGCTCTGGGGAGGTGTCTGGTCACCTCTGCTTTGTGACAAGACTGTCTCAAGGTACGAAAACACATGGACAAGTGACTACTCCAGTTATTCAAGGAGAGAGGTTTAAAGGTCAAGAATGAGGATATCTGGGGGTGGAGGCATATCTATAGACATAAACAAGCGGGCATGACGTATAAAGATCTTTGCATCATGATATTGCCCATCAGAGTTAACTCAGCAGAGGCATTATAACCAAGTAGATTAATTAACTCGGCTGGTTTACATCAGTCAGCACCTGTCATTGGCCATCCCACTCCTTGTACCACAGGCACATGATGTAGTGACCATGGTTACAAAACTGGCAACTCTTTGTGGGCCCAGCACTGTGGGATCTCACTCACCAAGGCTGACCTAAGGACTCCCACCACGGAATATCTAACGTGTCAGCAACAGAAATCAAAAGTCATGTCTATCGATATTGTGGATCCCTTACTTAATGGAATATCTCATTGGACTAATGTGCTCCCATACATATTTTGGGAAATGTAGCTTTAGTCATCATTATTATTTCCTTAGGTTTCCAGTTTTCCAGCCTTTAAGAGTTAGTATAATTGTCTGGATTCCACAAATACGCTTGGACAAACTTGTTTTCCTTACCCCCTGTCCTAATTATCCAACATCTTCATTTTTTCTTGCTATGGATCAAAAGATCCAGCTTATTTTTTTTTTTACCAACCATGTCATGAGTAGTATCCTAGGACAGGCACTTACTGGCTCACTAGAGCCAATTGTTAAGTTTCTAAGAATGTTGTGAGTCAGAACCATTATTAAAAATTAAAATGACGTGAAAGTGAAAGTCGCTCAGTCAAGACCAACTCTTTGGGACCTCATGGACTATACAGTCCATGGAATTCTCTAGGCCAGAATGCTGGAGTGGATAGCTGTTCCCTTCTCCTGGGGATCTTCCCAACCCAGGGATCAAACTCAGGTCTCCTGCATTGCAGGCAGATTCTTTACCAGCTGAGTCACCAGGGAAGCCCAAAATGATATAAACTGAAATATAAATTAAGAGCAAGGTTAATACTCAAACTGTATCAATCACTTTGGTACATTTCATCATCTGTGCTCTTTGAAGGTATTTACACCTATTTATATGGTGAAAATACCATGTACTAGGAAGAAATGAGCAGTATCACACGAACTTCTCATTTAGAGCAGTCAGTCATTGGTGGGACTACTCATTCCATGAAATTTGGCAAATAATACAAATTGAGTCTCCCCTCTGCCCCTTGAAGTGCTGGTTGGTAAACATTTTCTAGAACATGACTGCATGTAACTCTGCATGAAACTCTCTTCCTTGAGATGGGGAACTGTTTTTTCCTCTAAAGTAAATGAGAATTCCCTAATCCTAGGGGTTAGGGTTGTGGGCTTTCACTGCCATGCATGCATATATGCAGACTCGGTAGTGTCTGACTCTTTGCCGCCCCATGGACTGTAGCCTACCAAGCTCCTCTGTCTATGGGATTATCCAGGGAAGAACACTGGAGTGGGTTGCCATTTCCTCCTCCAGGAAATACTGGAGATGGGCTACCTTTTCCTCCTCTGGGGATTCTTTCCCACCCAGGGATTGAACCCATGTCTCCTGTGTCTCCGGCATTGGCAGGCAGGTCCTTTACTGCTGAGCCTGGATTCAACCCCTTTTTAAAAAGGGAACTGAGATCCTGCAATGTGGCACAGCCAGCAATAACAACAAGTAAATGAGCAAAATTTTTTGTTATAAACATTTTTTTCTCTCTCTAGACGTGAAAAACAATATTGGGATAAGACAGCATAGCATGAAGACTTTTAAACACTTTTTGTCATTTTTTAGAATGAGGTATCTCATGGCATGTAAAACTTAATTAAGTTAAACCTGGCCTTCTTTGTCATATCTTTAGAGTGTTTGTTTCTGCAAAAATTTCCCTTGTTGCACAATTATTTAATATTACTTGGATTCTTAGCTGATAATGAGATTCTTTTGTATTCATAATTTTTAAAAGACAATTTAAATAATAAGGAATACACATGCTTAACTCAATATGCAGATTAGAAAAATGTAAAAGTCAAGTTGGGGATGCTTTTGATTTTTGTGCAAGCTGTCAAGTACCTAAACATAAGGAAATGTAGAACAAGCAAAAATTACAAAAGAAAAATACCCTACAAGATGCTTCCCCTTGGAATTCTCTGGAACTGCCAATGACCTTGGTTGCCACATCTTCAGCTTTGCAGGAGGTAACGTGCTCCTTTATGTAGAAGTATAGATTGTTATTTTCAGAAAAGAAACATTAAAAATGTGGCATTCACTTTCCATTACCAAGGGATCATTTTTGCTAGCTTACACAAGATAATAGCTAGTAAAATGAGACAAAAATGAGAACCAACCAACTAAATAAATAAAAAATAAA
The DNA here is from genome assembly GCF_019320065.1 of Cervus canadensis. NCBI lineage: Eukaryota > Metazoa > Chordata > Mammalia > Artiodactyla > Cervidae > Cervus > Cervus canadensis. The sequence continues at coordinate 9,826,366 of NC_057389.1, forward strand.
AGCAGAATGCTCGATGTCCCAACAAACAATCTGCTGAGGAATTCTGCAAAGTGGGGAGTTGGCACTGAATTTTTCCATGTTAAATGACTTTGCACAGAATTATACTGACAAAATTTTGATGCATTTTTCCATTAGGAAACCAATTTCCACTTAAGTGGTGAAATCAAGTTCCTGCTTGATTGTTATAGTGAGAAGGATTATGCTGTCAAATCAGATGGATCCATGTGAGGCAATGTTTTCGTTTAGACAAATACTGAAAATTATTTGAGTGCAAAAGAGCAGCACAGCAATCACGGCCTAATATAAAATAAGCTTTTAGAAATTGTGTCTCTCTTCTTCCTTAAAATGGAGTTTGCAATGACTGGCTAAACCTAGTCTAGAAAATACTATACAACAAAACTTAATTTCTTATTGACTTAAGAAATTTCATTTTGATATTATCAAATGCCTGAAAGATATGTCTTTTCTATATTGGCTTGTATTCTTATTATTTGTCTTTCTCTTCCCATATTGTGAGATTTTATCCTCACAGCCTTTAATTCGGTGTGATTCTTTTGTTACTTGAAAATCATTCTCTGAAATCGTTTATGGCTGATGAGACAGATCTATGTCCTCAGATTATTTCAAAAGACTTGGTTTTTCTCTCTGGCTTGTGACTTTTGGCTTGTGACTTCATATGGTAATTCCTGATTCCAGGTTTGGCCTTAGAGTAGATATTCAATAAATATCTGCTTTATTTAGAGCATATTGAATGAGCATCTTGTCCTAGAGAGGGTTGAAACACTGTTTGTTTTAGGTTTATAAGCCATAGTTTTGGTAAGAATCCACAGATGAGCCTATAGTCATTTATCAAAGTTGAGGTTTTCATTGGCAAAGTAAGTGACTTGGTCACTCTGCTGGAAAGTAGTGTAACAGTGAATTTTTTCTTTGAGTTCCTAGGTGATACAATCCATTTCCATCAATCTGAGAAGTTCACAGAACACAGAAGATATGGACTGAACAGAGCTCCTTGAAAACAAGAGATTCTTGTTAAAAGTCTGAGTCGTGACAATACATCGAGGTAGAAAATCGCGTTGAAAAATATGGGTCTTTGGGAGTTGCACGATGGTGCATGATGGAACAGAAACAAAAGCTCCAATAAGATATGGAGTCCTTGCTTGGAACAGGGGCCCTTGTACACATTCTCGAGATACATCTGGGATCCCAGAGGCCCTGGAACAGGTACCTAAGAAGCTCCACTTGTGCTTTTAAATGAGCAGTATGATCTTAGCTTTGGCAGCAATAGCGCAGTGAAGCCAGGAGTCTTAATCTGTTAAATACACCTCAGCTGGCTTCAGTGCTGGCATTCAGGGCACCGGTTTCAGCTAGTCTCTGCCATCAAGGGGAGTGGCCCAGCAGAGGAGAGATGAACAGTTTTCCATCCCTCATGATGGTTATTTGAACTCACCACACCCCCTGCCTACCCTTGTTTTCTCCTTCTTCCCTGAATCTTAAAGTTATATTGTCAGACATAACACTGGTTGGGGGCTGGGAAAGAAGATTCCAGTTTTACTGATTTGGACTCCACGAGAAGTGTTGTCTTGCTTTCCTGGGGTTTACCTACACTTCTCCAACTCAAAAAAGCCTGCAAAACAATTACTACAATTTTACAAAGGGTCAGAATAAGTTTTGTAGGCATGGGTAGTTGCAGAAGGACTTTCAGAGGAATGCAGTATATTACAGCAAAGCAGAGGACCAAGGGTCAGGAGAATTCACTGGAGGCTCTGATTGACCAGCCATATCACCTTGAGGACTTCATTTCTGTATCAGTACAATGAGGCAGGCAAAATACTAAGGTCTTTGGCAGTTAAATATGGTATGATTCCTCCATGGTCCTCAGTACAGGATTCAAACCTGAGCTGAATTCTGAGTCCTTCGCAGCATACTTGCTTAAAAAATATATTTTACTACTTCTTTAAGAAATGAGAAATAGTGTATGCATACCTTACTGTAGCCACTGGGCTTTATATCAACTTGCACTTGAAGGTTTTATACCTAAAGGACAACATATATCAAGGGGATGATCCTCTCTGTGACTCTTGACATATTTTACATCATCACACCCATGCATTTTCAGCTGCTTATGCCAGTGCTGCAGTGAGAGTCAAGGTCTCAAAGTGTCCTTGGTTGACTTAAGGCCAAGGCGTTTTCTGAGGTTCTTAACATTTTGTATTGAAAAAAATATACATGTTATATGGCAAACTGTAGGCATGTGGCCGGAGCCAGTGATATAGAACATATATCTTTCTACGGATCACAGAAACTAGTACTTAAATTGTGTCCGTATTTGTACAATGAGATGCTTTTGAAGATCACTGTTTACCAACGGGGGAGGTAAACCGATGCTCAGTATTGCATTTGAGTAGCTTGGTTTGTTATAATACAGAGTAGAAAATTACATTACCTGGCTCAATATTCTACGCAAGTTTGAATGTTCTCCAAACTTTAGTCTAAATTAAGCATTGTTGATGCTGGTAAGCGCCCTGTTATTTTTGTATTGATGCTGTTTCTTCCAAAGCAATTGCTATGCTTTGTAAGTTTCCAGTCAGTCAGAAAGAGGTACTTCTGGTTCATTCAGAAAGAGTAATTTATGATCTTGCCAGAGAAATATGTATTGTTCTCTGAGTAACAGCAAAAGGTTTATTTCTCCCAGTAAATCCAAAATGTCAGATATTAAAATGTTAACTGTGAGTGCAACAACCTGGACAAATCTCACAAACACGATTCTGAGCAGAAGAAGCTGATCCATACTAACTTGTGGTGATAGATGTGAGAAAGTGTTTTATTTTGGAGGGGAGAGAGGGTGGGAGCCGGGGTCATGGATTTCCTCAAGGAGGGTGGGCATGAGGGGACGTTCCAGGGAGACAACAGTGATTAATATCTTATTTTGTGTGGTGGTTACACAGGTATAATAACAACTGTCAGAATTCATTATCCTGAACATTGAAGGTCTGTGCATCTTATTGCATGGAAATGGGGCTTCCATATAAAATGATATAAAAATATTATTCTGAAAAATTGATCTTTCTGTACAAAAAATATATTAAAACTTTGATTTAAAAAATGAGACGGGGATGGCAGCTTTTAGAAAGACAACTTAAATGCTTTGGACCTTATTCCCCGTGAAACAACCAAAACAGAGATAATGATTATATAAAACCTTAATCATTTGAAGTTTCCAGAAGTTGTCCTGGGGCAATGACAGCTGCATCTGTGTTTATCCATAGGCCACTGTGACGTCCTCAAGCAGGAGCTTGTGCCCGGAAGGACCACAGCATCTACCAACACTGCAGATTATGTCAAAATTTGCATAATGAGAAAAACTATGTACTTTATAAAAATAGACTGCCGTTAATAAAGATGTCCTCTTAAAACTCATTGTTACTAGATAACTTTCTAAAGAGAGGGTCTCTTTTAAAATTTATTTTTAGTTGGAGGATAATTTCTTTACAGCATTGCGTTGGTTTCTAGGTTTACCCGTGTCCCCTCCCATTTGAAGCTCCCTCCCACCTCCCTTCTAATCCCACCCCTCTAGGTTGTTAGGAGCTCCTGTCTGAGTCCCCCGAGTCTTACGGCAAATTTCCATTGGCTGTCTATTTTACACATGGTAATGTATGCTTCCATGGTTCTCTTTCTCTACGTCCCATAAACAGAGAGTCTTTGACTGGACCGCACCAGCTCCGGTGAGGTAGTCCTTGCTTCATCTCCTTTAAATTCTGTCCTGCTTTCTAGAAGCTCCTGAAGCTCTGATTGTCCGGTAGAAGGAAACTGGACTTTAGACTCTGAATGAACTAAGCTTTAATCTGTGTCTCATCACTTATTACGTGTTTTGGTGGGGAACATCGTTAATCTCTCTAAGCCTTATCTGTAAAATGGAAATACTATCCTCTAGGTTTTGATGTGGTAATTCCAGTATTTCAAGATTAAATGTGATGATATATGAGAATTTGTTAGTATAAAGAAGTCACTCACTAAAAAGTCTCTTATTTGAGTTAGCGTTGTAGGTACTGAAAGTAGATTACGCGGAGCCCTAAACTATCTACAAAGGCAAATACGCAGGGAACCCCACCTATTGCTAGCATTTGTAAGAGAAATGCATATTACTGCCCAGAATCTGTTGTTTACCCTGTAAGGTCTTAAAGATGACCCCAAAAGGAAATGTCTGTTTCCATTTGTCTCTTCTTTGTTGCTTATAGTGTGTAACATTTCACCATGATCGATAGTATCACATTTAAGTTTTAGTTGTGAAATCCAGAAATCTGTGCCCATAATCTTGTGCACTTTAAGTCACTTTAGTTGTATCTGACTCTTTTTGACGATACGGACCACAGCCCGCCAGGCTCCTCTGTCCATGGGATCTCCCAGGCAATAACACTGGAGTGGGTTGCCGTGCCTTCCTCCAGGGGGTCTTCTTGACCCAGGGATGGAACCTGGGTCTCTTAAGTCTCCTGTGTTGGCAGGAGCGTTCTTTACCACAGGCACCACCTGGAAAGCATGTATTCAAGTGTGAATATTGTTTTACAAATCTTCTATGTCAATGCACTGTATAGTCTAGGTATTTTTCATTGTGTTGTAGACAATAGTATAATTTGTCTGGGAAGGAATAAAATAACTGAAAATCATGCATTGCACTTCCTGCTGCCATTAACATAGTGGGGAGGGTCCAGTGGCATTTGAAATGGTTCAGAGATATTTTCTAAAGTCATCTGCATTTTCTGAAAATATCAGGCAAACACACATACTGCTGGCATTTAGCGAATGTTTTGCTGTCTAAAGGTAGCTGTTGCCTGTTAGATGACAACCAACCTCAACCACAGCTGACTCACCCACAGGGCTTACAAGGATTCTGTTGCACACGGGGAAGGTTTCAGCAGGACTGCTGACTGTGGTTAGAGTATGGATGTGTAAGGAGGGTGTGTATTAATGCCATCACGAACTGATGCCCAGTTATCTGCCGGAGGGGCTACTGTGTTCAACGATGATCTACCCATATTGTTACTTTCTCATAATTCTGTTCTTAGTCCTGTTTTGTCCTTACAATGAGACCAGTAATACTACATTAGGCACCGCCCTAATTACTTCATCTTAACTTGATTATATCTCCAAAAAGGCCCCATTTTCAAATAAGATTACATACACAGATACTGGAAGTGAGGAGTTCAGTGTATCTCTTTTGGGAATGCAGTTCAGCACGTAACAATGGCTCTTCACAGAAGGACCATTTTTAACACTGAGGTTCACAGTTTCAGAGAAAAATAAATTGTCTAACTTCCCATGGTGCAGAAGCAGAAGTCCCTTTTGATAGTCAGTGGTTAAAATAGCATTGCAAATATTTTAAACAATTTAAAGGAGTGTAGAAATATTATTGCCCTATGGAATTTTCCTGTGATCTTTCAGCTCACAGATAACCTATAATGATATGTGGGGAAGTGGAAAAGAGTCTGCAGACATAGAATAACTGACCTTTTTCCATCTCTGCTTTCCTGAAAGGGTACTTCTACCAGTATTGTATATAGGTACTCAATTGTCTACATTCTCTAGACACTGAATTAAAAAAAAAAAAAATCTCTCCTTCTCAGAAGATAGATTCTATCTCATTATTATTTTAGATACATTTGATTTATTAATTTAATGATTAACTTATTGTTGTTGTTCAGTGGCTAAGTTGTGTCTGACTCTTTGTGACCCCATGAACTGCAGCATGTCAGGCTGCCATCCTTCACTCTCTCCCAGAATTGTGCAAATTTGTCCATTGAGTCAGTGATGCCATCCAACCATCTCATCCTCTGGCGTCCCCTTCTCCTCCTGCCTTCAATCTCTCCCAGCATCAGGGTCTTTTCTCATGAGTCAGCTCTTTGCATCAGGTGGCCAAAGTATTGCAGCTTTAGCTTCAGCATCAGTCCTTCCAATGAGTATTCAGCATTGATTTCCTTTAGGATTGACTGGTTTGATCTCCCTGCTGTCCAGAGGACTCTCAAAAGTCTTCTCCAGCAGCACAATTTGAAAGCATCGATTCTTTGGCACACAGCCTTCTTTATGATCCAACTCTCACATCCATACACGACTACTGGAAAAACCATAGCTTTGACTATAAAGACCTTTGTCAGCAGATTGATGTCTCTGCTTTTTAATATTGCTCTCTAGGTTTATCATAGCTTTCCTTCCAAGGAGCAAGTGTCTTTTAATAATGATTAATAATGAAGTTACATATTTGTCATAGTCAATGAAAACAACTTTTTCACTCAATTATATTTCAAACTTTGGGGGATACTTTGATTTTACGACAGAAAATTAAGTAAAAGCTCTATCTTATTTTTTTACTTTGTGATGTTTTCCACAATTTAGAAATTTTGCCCTTACCAAGATAAGTTAAATATTTACTGATGGGTAGGAAGCAAATATGTAGATATAGAGCAAATGTCAAGCTTTTTGGGGAAAGATGCTAAATCAAACAAACTTCTTCTTTTTTCATTCATTCATCAAACTAACTGGCCTATTGAATACTGACTATACACCAAGTGCCATGATGCACTAGCCATGTTTTTACTAATACAACCTTTATTAGGCTGGTGGGGGATAAATACCTAAAGAAGTATTTCCTCCTAGATGCACAGTCATGAATAAGAAGTGATGAGAGTATTGAAGAGAGAGAACTTAGTTATTTCTTGGAGGATGAATAAGAGGAGGCTTCAGAGAGGAGCTGGATGACAATGATGAGTAGAGTTGATTCAGACAGGAGAGGATGGAGCGGAAGATCCCCAAAGAGGAAAAGGCATGGGCAGAATGGAGACGTTTCAACAAGATTGTACATTAAATAAGGACAGTGCTCACTTCTGGGCTTGGTCACTTTTGAAGACTGGGTGTTTAAGTCTTCCGCCTTACTTGAGTGTATACTTAATATTTTAAAAATAAATCAGTAAGTGGATTCAGGCAGGCATACAAGAAATACTGAGAGACGATCAAAGAGAAGAGGTTTGGTGTGGTTGGAGTGTGTGTAAGTGGAGTAGTGATGGTAGTGTGACTGGAAACAGTGGAAGAGATGAAGTTGGATCTTTGCACCCGGCCTTTATTTCATCAAATAACGGCGTGTCTAGCCACTTTATTGACACTGTAAAATTATTTGACAATGCATTTGATTCATATGGATGACAATGGCTAAGAAGTTAGGAATATTGTTTTCCGTTCTTTAAAGTTAATTCCATTATTTTTTCATCTGAAAATTACCTAAGCATACATCTGAGGTTAGTGTAGTTTTTAAAAAAGAATTGGCAAGATTCTTTTATATTCATGCTGGAAAAAGAGAAAAAGGTATTAATGCCACCTAAACAGCACTTAAATCATTACCTTGATTCTGCTGTCTATGAAGTAGATGATATGTATTCTTTTCAGGTCCTGTCCACTTCTATTATCCTGACATTGTTGCTTTGCAGAACATTGAGGATTTTATGACTTCTACCATCTCAGAGCATCAGTGTGAAGGTGTTTATGATGCCATGTTGGTGTTTTCAAGATGATAGTCGTGTAACTTGGAGGCCAGATTCTGAATTTATCTGAATTGGACTTCTAATGTGATTTTTCAAGTAAGACTGCTATACTTGATCTTCTTCTTGGCTTCTGTGATCTGAAGTTGAGAACTTTTATGTTCTATTCTACTTCTGAAGTTCTAAGAGCAAAATTTTGAATAGAAATTTCCTATCTGTGCAAAATGCAGTACTGAATAAAATTTGGGATGCTTCATGACAGGAACTGTTCATAAGGAGAAAAAACATTCCTATATAAATCCTAGTTAAAAACATAAAATTCAAAGGTACAAACCCTAATGCACATAACATGCTATAAATATAGCAACTTTTGCTGAACTTGTGTCATTAAAAGATCCCCAAAATAGTTTGCAAAGGCCCTCAGCTCTCACAAAACATTTCTGGTCCTCCAGTAGCTGATGTTAATCAAAATCTCTTTGCATTTTCATGCTCATTATTGGAGGTGTTCCACACTGGGCCATGATTTAAAATTCCATAAAAATGCAATGAATCTGGAACTGACATTAAAATGTTATTAAGATGACAAGTTATGATCAGAGCCTCCTTAGATGGGGTTGGTGAAAGGGGCTTCCCATTTATTAATCCTGGCAGAGGTCTTGCATGGCTGCTCATCAATCATTTTCCTTTCATTAAGATGTCTTTTAAGATGTAACACAGCGCCCCCCCCCCGCCCCCCCCCGCCAGAATCTTCTGTTTTAAAGCACTTTGCCTGAATGTCTCCGTCTTGGGTGGCTGAGAGTGACTCTGCATTTGGCATATGGGTTTGCTTTGCTTATTTGTCTCCTTTTGTTCTCTCAAGTTATTCTCACCTGTGGCATTTCCCCTGATCTTAATAACTGCCAAACAGTAAAAGTCTTAATGATTCTAATATTCTAAGTTCAGGGCTGTGAGGTATGCACAGGCATAGAGTTCTGGGAGTCAAGGAACTCTAGGTGACACAGGGGTTGATTCAATTTTAGCGTGTACACACGAGATTCATTGGTTACTGGCAAACTGCTGTATAAAACTCATAAACACTCTGTGTACCATGCCATTCAGGTCAGTTCAGTTCAGTTCAGTGACTCAGTCGTGTCCAACTCTTTGTGACCCCATGAACTGCAGCATGCCAGGCCTCTCTGTCCATCACCAACTCCTGTAGTCTACCCAAACCCATGTCCATTGAGTCGGTAATGCCATCCAACCATCTCATCCTCTGTTGTCCCCTTCTCCTCCTGCCCTCAATCCCTCCCAGCATCAGGGTCTTTTCCAATAAGTCAGCTCTTGGTATCAGGTGGCCAAAGTATTGGAGTTTCAGCTTCAGCATCAGTCCTTCCAGTGAACACCCAGGACTGATCTCCTTTAGGATGGACTGGTTGGATCTCCTTGCAGTCCAAGGGACTCTCAAGAGTCTTCTCCAACACCACAGTTCAAAAGCATCAATTATTCAGTGCTCAGCTTTCTTTATAGTCCAACTCTCACATCCATACATGACCACTGGAAAAACCATAGCCTTGACTAGATGGACCTTTGTTGGAAAAGTAATGTCTCTGCTTTCTAATATGCTGTCTAGGTTGGTCATAGCTTTCCTTCCAAGGAGTAAGAGTCTTTTAATTTGATGGCTGCAATCACCATCTGCAGTGATTTTGGAGCCAAATAAATAAATAAATAAATAAATAAAGTCAGCCACTGTTTCCACTGTTTCCTCATCTGTTTGCCATGAAGTGATGGGACCGGATGCCATGATCTTAGTTTTCTGAATGTTGAGCTTTAAGCCAACTTTTTCACTCTCCTCTTTCACTTTCATCAAGAGACTCTTTAGTTCTTCCTCACTTTCTGCCATAAGGGTGGTGTCATCTGCATATCTAAGGGTATTGAAATAAATATATAGAGAATTGAAATATATCCTGTTTTTAGGGTTTTCATCTTGGTTTTTAGGTATTCACTTATCTGCCATTTGCTTGCCTTTACTAATAAACAAGTAGCTATGGCTTCTGACTGTTTATGAGCAATGTAGAAAAAGTAAAAATTAATAAAATAATTAAAAACTGAGTTTGACAATAGTATCTTCCTCCTTTCAGAGACAGTAAAATACTGCTGCTATTTCAGTCATGAGACCCCTCAGTTTAGGTACCATAACTTTCCTCTTTGAGATAAAGAAAAAATTTCTTAAGCAGTCGAGCCAGTTTGGGAGATGTATGAAGATAGTCACGTTAAGCAAAACATATAATTATGTATTCTCAATTGAATAATAAGATGCATAATAAATAAAGGTAAGTAAAGACAAAAGAGCAGAAAACGTCTCTGGCTGAGCGTACGTGTATGGATAAAAAACAATAAACAAATTTTTAAATGAACAAAACAAAACATATCAAACATATTTGAATGCATATAAGTGGAAAGGCTGTTAGAACCTGGTAGTAACTGATGTGCTTGATATAAAATAGGCAGTCTACCTCAAAAAATTAAACATAACACAGGAAGTCTGTTCCTAGGTATGTACCCAAAAGAATCGAAAAGAGGGACCCAGATGCATGTACATCAATGTTTATTGCAGCATTAGTCACAATAGCCAAAAGTTGTGGTTAAACAATGTGAAATATATGCAATGACGTTTTATTCATACATAAAACAGAATCGAGTGCTGCTTCATGCTACTACATAGATAAACCTTAAACATTATGCCAAGAGAAATAAGTTAGACACAGTAGGACACATATTTAATGATTTCACTTACATAAAATATCTAGAAAAGAGAAAGTAGACAGAGGTAACCAGGGACATTTCTTCGTTGTTCTGATTGCTTGTGTCAGCTAGATCGTAAGGCTCCTGTGAAACTTAAAGTCAGCAGCTATTTTGCAAGGTTTCTAGTCTGAAAGCTTAGAACTTATCTCCAACAACTAGTAGATAACTAACCCAGGACCACAAGATGGGGACTTTTCAGGGAACGTAATCAGCCATTTGGGCACAAGCAACGTTTCTCCTGGGTTAACTTAATGAGCAGGACTAAAGTAATAGAATACAAGGGCCAGTGAGGAGGCAAGTTTCAGCGTGGTGTTAGTCCTATTCTTCCTTTGTCCCAGTATGATGTAATGTCCCAGTATTCTTCCTTTGTCCCAGTATGATGTAATGATGATTATCATTTGACAAGTGCTGAATTTCAGTTTGTTCTTAGGTGTCTTATAAATCATTGATACTTTAAGTAGTGTTAGGTTTTTCCCATTGACCATAAATAACCTTTTCCCACATAGAAGCCAACAAAAAATCCACTACCTAAATAAATGAGATTGGAATAGGGTAAACATTGCCATTCAAAATAATCATAAACACTTTCAGACTATTTTACTTATAAAGTGATTTTTTTCTTGTTAACGTTTTAAAGCCATTTTTAATTGAGATACGGTTAACTTACAATGTTGTCTTAGCTTCAGCTGTATAGCAAAGTGGTATTATGCTACATCAACAAAATCAGATGGAGAAAGAAAAGTACTGTATAACTTCACTCATATGTGAAATCCAAAAAAGCAAAACAAGTGAACAAACCTATCAAAATAGAAACAGACTCATAGATACATAGAACAAAACACATGGAGAACATATAACCAGCTGGTAGGCATACACCCAATCACATCAGTGTGTGCATTAAAAGGCAGAATTTGTCAGACGCAATATAAGATAAGACCTGAATATATGTTGTCCATAAGAGATGCTCTTCAAATATAAACACATGAATGGACTTAAACCAAGAGTAGATAAGATGTATATACCATGTAAACTTATTATCTGAGTATGCTAGAGTAGCTGTATTACTACTAGACACAGTGGATTTTAAGATAAAAAGGATTACATGCAATTAGAGGGTGACATTTCATAATGGTAAAAGGGACAATTTGTTAGAACAGATAACAATTCCACATTCATTCATTAACAGAACTTCAAAATCTATAAAATAAAAAATGAACAGGGGAAGTACAGAATAGAAAGGAACTTATACCTCAATACATTTTGTTTTTAAGAGAGTCATATTAGAACCATGACTGAAAATGCTAATAAAATTTTCCTATGTGAAAGACTGAACCAAGAGTCTATATTTTTTTCAAGTTATTTCTCAGCATTGTGTAAAAGTCACGTTATGTCCATGACCTCAGACTTGGTTGAAACTCTGACACCATCCACGTGTGGTATTTTGAGTTTTCTGTGTAATTGGCTGTGAGGTTTTAAGGGTTAGCATCAAGGTTATGATGCTCAACACTTGCACATGGAAATAATGAATGAACATGGAATGAAGATTATCCTGAGTACTGCCCAGGCCGATTGACTCATTTGGTAGATTTATTTATTTGTTTTATTACTGAACTCCATTTAGCTCTAGGAGGAGTACTTCCAAGTGTCTGTATTCTGATACCCACTTTTCATGACAGATCTGAGGGCAGTAAACATGCTGACCGTGGTTTTGGGCTTGCTGTTAAGAGCTGTGATTCAGAGAAATGTTCCACATTTAATTTCAGAGGAAACTAGAAAAGAGCATGTTGCATATAACATATTTTTAGCATATACTGCCATAACCACGTTATGCATGAACATGTTCTCACTACAATTTGGGTGATCTGAATGTTGTTTATGACTTGAATGCATTGTATTTTTTTTTTTTTTTGCTATAACCATTTCTAAATGCTTTTCTAATGGCCTATGAGTACTTCCTACAAAGCTTTTAGTAATCAAGCACTGATTTAAAGGTTAGGAGAATGACTATAAATCTGTTACTTTGCTTCATTTTGAGCTTCTTTAAAACCATGGCCTCCAGGCACTTAATTTATTAGTGCAAATCATGATAATGACGGAAGGCTCTCTATCCGTCAGCCTCCTTCTTGATTTGAAATAAGTCTGCAATCCTGACATGTGCTTTATGGTGCTACTGTTGAATGGAGCAATGGTTCAAAGTCTGTCAAAATGATATTTCTAGTTACTCATAGTTTTCCTTTTCACGGGATTCGCTGGCAGTTCTATGTATAATAGAATTTGTGACAATATCTGAGAAGTGGTGAATTCTAATTGCTACTTTTAGTGGCATCTTCACTTTTCTCTAGATGTCCAACTACTACACCAGAGTCGTGTTACTGATAAAGCTGACCCTACTTTTGAAACCAAATTACTACAGGACTTCTAAACATTATGGGAAGAGTTTTTTTTTTTTGTTGTTGTTTGTTTGTCTAAAGAGTATATATCTATATCTATACATATCTGATGTACAGTGTGTATTTTAAAATTCACATTTGATAATTTATAGAATATCTCTCCTTTAGGTTAGTGCCATGTAACAATGTGGTATAGGTCACTGGTGGAGAGCTTATCCATTCATTTAAATTACCAAATCCAGAAGTAGTACTGGGAGGTAAGACACATCACTTTTGTAGAGTATTTAGATGAAGGAAGTCAATGCTGCTGCTGCTGCTAAGTCGCTTCAGTCGTGTCTGACTCTGTGCGACCCCATAGACGGCATTCTAACAGGCTCCTCTGTCCCTGGGATTCTCCAGGCAAGAATACTGGAGTGGGTTGCCATTTCCTTCGCCAGAAGGAAGTCAATACCCATCTCTTTATTTTCCTTTTTGGGAAAGGGGAAAATGTACAGTATTGATTGTCTTCTCCCGAAATTAAGGGAATGGGGTGAGAGAAGAAGAACTGTTTATGAAATTTGTGTGTGTATATATATATATAAGCCAGGGAGACTGGGCTCTTTCCTCTGACATTCACTGGATTACTTAGGATTGCTTAAGTCACAGCGTCTAGCTCAGTGATGAGACCAATGTAAAGAAGAAAGGAAATTTTCACAGGTATACTCACACAGATATTGTTTCCCCTTTCCTTCCTCCCCAGCTGGACACTAGGGTCTAAGGCCGGTTAAGATGGGTGAAGAGATGAGACACGGTGCAGTGTAATTGTACCTGCCAAGCCAGCAGGGCAGCAAGCTTAACCCGTATGAGAGATGTAGAAATTTTTAAGCAGATGTGTTGTAAATTTTTAAAATACGTAGGAATACATCTTAATGACATTCTGTTATTTTCGTAACTGGAAGTACCAGAACCTTAGTATAATCAGACCAAGATATCATTAAGGGAGCTGTCTAACTAGTGGCAAGGAGGGTTTGCCCACTTAATTGGCTGTGTTTTGAAGGAAAGAAGGACAAATTCAGGTTTATGTACCAATAAATTGAATATTACCCTTGGATGTGGTGATCCTTGCCTTTCTGGTTTAGATGGCCAATGTCTTTCACATTTCTTGGCTTATTTTAGATTTAGCATTAAAATTTGTGATTTAATGTGTGGAAAGAGTTCTCGAATGAGTTTGTTTGTTCCATTTTAGTTAGATTTAGTTGATATGGATAAGACTTAGATTGAAGTGAAGGCTTTCACAGTGAAATAAAGGACATAGGAATTGCATTAAAGTTCTCCTTAACCAGGAAAGTACATTTTAGAAATGTTATATTTTGAAGGTGCCCCTCTCCCTTTGGCAAAGGCAGGGACATAGCAGGCTCAATGCACAGCAAATGCAATTGAGACTATTCCGTTGGTTCCAATTACATGAAAACACAGCTTTAAAAAGTTAAAGCTCCTGCACAATATATACTGTCAGAAAGAGACCACCTGTAGTGATTGTCTTTATTAACTATTTCTAGAGGTCGGATGTCTGAAAAGAAATATAAACTATCTTTTTAAAAAACTTTTTAGTTGGTATTGTGTGTGCGTGCATGCTAAGTCACTTTGGTCGTGTCTGACTCTTTGTGACCCTATGGACTGTAGCCGGCCAGGCTCCTCTGTCTATTGAATTCTCCAGGCAAGAATACTGGAGGGGGTTGCTGTGCCCTCCTCCAGGGAATCTTCCTGACCCAGGGATCGAACCTGCATCCCTTAGGTCTCCTGCATTGGCAGGCAGGTTCTTTACCACCAGCATCACCTGGGAAGCCCCGTTATGCATCGGGGTGTCGCCAGTTAACAGACAATGTTCTGATGTTTTCACGTGAACAGCGAAGGGATTCAGCCGTTCCTATACATGTATCCTCTCTCCTCCAAAATCTTCTCCCAATAGGTCTGTGATGGTTATCCATTCTAAATGTAGCAGTGTGTACATGTCCATCCCAAACTCCTTGACTATCCATCCCTTCCCCCATCCTTCCTCCAACAACCGTAAGTTCATTCTCTAAATCTGTGAGTGTATTTTGTAAGTTAAGTTCATTTGTAGCATTTATTTTTAGATTCCACATATAAGGGATATCATATGATATTTCCCCTTCTCTGTCTGACTTACTTCACTCAATATGACAATCTCTAGGCCCACCCTTTCGGAGAAGGCAATGGCACCCCACTCCAGTGCTCCTGCCTGGAGAATCCCAGGGACAGAGGAGCCTGGTAGGCTGCGGTCCATGGGGTCGCTAAGAGTCGGACACGACTGAGCGACTTCCCTTTCACTTTTCACTTTCACGCACTGGAGAAGGAAATGGCAACCCACTCCAGTGTTCTTGCCTGGAGAATCCCAGGGACGGGGGAGCCTGGTGGACTGCCGTCTGTGGGGTCGCAGAGTCAGACACGACTGACGTGACTTAGCAGCAGCAGTAGCAGGTCCACCCTTTAAACTACCTCGTTTTGCTGAGAACTTATAAACTTGAATTTTTAGATGCTTTCCTTTCCCTTAGGTTGGATGCCATATATGCTGTAATCTGACAGGAGAATGCCCCTTAGACTTCGTGTTCTGCTGCTTTTTGTGGTGGTGGTTTGTGGTTATTGAGTTGCTAAGTCATGCCCGACTCTTTGCGTTGTTGGCCGTGATAAATCTATACATTGGTGGGGAAACAGAGGTGTTGGGGACAGGAAGTTTTGTCTACTAAAGACAAATTTAGTAGAATCATCAGGTAATATCATGATCTGATCAAACTGCAGTGGAAGGGTATGGCAGGTTATAAAGTGTTCTGTAGTAGATTCTATTATTGTGACCAATTATCTGTTCCCTTTCATGTAAGAGTATTACTCATCTTTGCTCTGATCAGGCCTCCCTATAGGTAGAGAATATTCCCTGCCCTTTAGGTTAGGGTGGATGACTTGCTTCTCCAATGGACCCTGAGTGGAATTAAGCAAAAACTTTGAATGCAACTTATAGTCTCTCTTTTTTTTGTCCCTAATCAACAAGAGGCCAGTATGTGCCTGAGAAGGGCTGCCCTCTGCCTAATCCTGCAGTTAGGAGAGAGATGGAGTGGACGTATTTCTGTCCACGTCAGTCCTGTTGTCAGTGTGCGGCTGTCAGTGTGATGGAGGGATATATTTTGTAGCTGTGAGCCACTAAGATTGTGAGCTTTCCTACTGTAGCCAAAGCTAACAAGTGTAGATGAGACAATGAGAATCAGTCCCAGGGAGCTAGTAGATCTGCTTGACATGAATTACGTTTCAGGGAGAAATCATGGAGGATCTTAAATCAAGAGCCTAGGTATTCTGACTTTAGGGAAGAGTAAATGGTAACGGTATTTAGTTGGCACTAGAGTGCTAAGTGAGGTGCTAATGCAGGGGCACTTGACTGATACATTTATAAACCATTTGTGGAACACCTTTAATGGATCAAGCATCGTTTCAGGGACTGGTAAAGTAAATTTACAGTGTTCATTTTACAGAAATACACAGCCTAGAAAACATTATTAGACGGAACTAAAAGTGCTGGATTACAAGAATGCAGAAGTATAAATGAAGTACAGATAAGAGAAAAAATTGAATTTTGTTGGGGGCTTGTGCAGGATTTCCTAAGCAAGATAATACCTGAGCTGCATTTTGAAAGATGAATAACAGTCTGTAGGCAGAAGGGAAAATGGGGAGGGATGACAGAAGACCATGTACAGATAATTGTTGTCTAGCACAAACTAGGGGGCCTCCCTGCTGGCTCAGTGGGAAAGAACCCACCTGCTAATACAGAAGACGCGGGTTCAATCCCTGGGTCAGGAAGATCCCCTGGAGAAGGAGATGGCAACTCACTCTAATGTTCTTACCTGGGCTAATTCCATGGACAGAGGGACCTGGTGGGCTACAGTCCATGAGGTTGCAAAGAGTTGGACACAGCTTACTGATGGAGCACACACAGAGAATAATCTATAAGCCATTCAGTTTGGCCAGAGAATTAAATGTTAGCTTGGAAAGGTTGGTG
This sequence comes from Cervus canadensis, assembly GCF_019320065.1. Classification (NCBI taxonomy): domain Eukaryota; kingdom Metazoa; phylum Chordata; class Mammalia; order Artiodactyla; family Cervidae; genus Cervus; species Cervus canadensis. The sequence goes on from NC_057389.1 coordinate 9,843,099, forward strand.
CAGAAAGATGAAAATGAACATTTAGGGGTCAAATCAAGGGGAGCCTTTAATGCCAAACCAAATAACCTTGGCATTTACTCTCAGTAATAAAACTTCATTGGGAAAGATTTTAATCAGGGGAGACAGATGATCTGATTTTCGTTTTAGAATAATCACTTTCATAACTCTTAAAGGGTCCGTTGCAAAGGGTCAAGGTTAGAACCAGGGAAGATTAATTAGGAAGCCATTCCAATAATTTTCAGAGCCTTTTATTAGATTAGAATCAAATTTTACATATGATTTAAATTCTAAAATGGGAAAGGTGCAATTTGAATATAGTATCTATTACTCTGGAGTATTCTTCAGCTCCCCCACACATTGCAACGTAGATTCCAAGAGAAGTAGTTTTTGACCCTAATTTTGAATAGACCCCTGTTCTTTTGAGCATCATAAAAGTAACTGCTTTAAGCATCTTTGAATCTCTGCTCATCCCTGGTGAGGTGCTTACACTCAGAGAAGTACATTGGAATCGAAAATAACTGAGGGAACAGTTTACATCTCTGTTCAACACTCACAACGGAGTCTGTGTTCACTGGGAGGATTGGAGGTTCTCCCGCAGCTTTTAAATTCTTCCCTGTTGTCTTGCTTTTGTTCTTTTTCTTAAGAGCTCATTAATCTCAATCTACACATGATGAGACCCTGTAAGTGTAAGAAGGGAACATTTTAATGGAGCCAGAATCTTTTCCCGTGTCAAATATTCTTGACGACTGTTCATAAATCATCTGGTTTTGAGTCTGTGAGCTTTGGGGGATATGTGGAGTTAAAGTTTTGCTTTGCTTCAGCTTTTTATCTTTTTATTGGAGGGAAAAAAAATCTTACTCTGCTCATTCATGGGGAGTATCTAAGTCAAGTCTCTCTGTACTCTGCATAACTTGCTTTTTCCTCTTAATCCCTGTATTAAAGTCCACGACTGCTTATGATGTGACCATTTTATATCTTTGTGGTAGGTATGTTGTCCAGAGTAGTTTGTGATGATGGATCGAGAACCAGAATCCATTCCCATCTCATGGCTAATTTCAGTGTCACAGAAGCAATTATACCTCCTGTGCCCATGCTAACCCTAGAACTTTGACATCAGAAAGAGTTCAGGTCACTTTAGTGTTAACACCTCTTGTGGCCTCAGTGAACCTCTGTGAAAATTGCAAAATGGTTCTCCTTGCAGTACAGATAGATTCCCAAGCAAGTATGGCTTGCCTAGCAGAACTATGCACGTGTGTGTCTTCTGTTCAAAGACACACCTTCTACTTTTCCCCCTAGAGATGAAAGCTTCTGTCAGAGTGCTTTGCCAGCTGAGTGGAATACAGGTGAAAATGCATTCCTCATCCCAACCTGAGTGCCTTAGTGCAGTGATCTGGTGGCCATCCTGTTGGTGGCAGGAACCCCAGGCGTAAGCTCAGCTTTCAGACCAGAAATTTCCATTCATAATATTCCTACTTATCCCAAGCATCTCTTTTACCCAGGACCACCCAACTCACCCCCTCCAGCGTCTCTTCTAAGTTGCTTTCTCTCTTTCTCAATACATCACCAAAGTAAATGTAATCTTGTTCTTAATTTTTGTTATATCCCCTTCTTACTGTATCCTGCAGGCTTTGTGGTTTTTCCATTAGCTTTTGCTTTTATGGGGACAATAGCCAGTTTTGACAATAGAGCTTAAAATACTTTTAAATAGAACATAACAGTTTCCAAACATGGGGAAATGTGATTTTTGTCATAATAAGATAAAATTGAGGACCTGACAACTTGGGGCAAAAATGTGTTGAATGCTGTTTGTGGTTCAGTCATTGAACTTTTCTTCTGAAAATTGTGTCCCCTTCATTTTCTATCAACACTTCTCTGTGTGCATCTGTTTCTGGGTTCAGATATCCCTGCTGTGTCAAAGTTGGAGTGTCATTCTGTGGGTTTAGAAAACAGTATGCTTGATAGGCTTCTACATTGAAGCAGGGTTAGAAATAGGTCACAGATGAGCTTGTTTCTCAAATTTGCTTTCTCATACTAGGCTGGTAATTGCTCCTAAGCAGCAATTTACTTTTTTTTTTTTTTCTTAAGAGTCTTAGGATCACTCAGATACCAGTCAGGAGTGAATAGACCCAGGCATGGCAAACAATGTCACATACCCCTAACAGAAAATAATAACTACCTTTATATTAAAAGTCTGTTGCAAAGCTTTTGAACACATCCGTCTCAACTCTGTTAATGGTTCATGTGCAGATATAAATTCTTTCAAAGACATCACAACTCAGTTTTGCTAAATTTAATTTTGCCTTTATAATTTTAAATCAAACACCACTGCTTTGATTATAAAATCAATATAAAGCCAAAAGACAAATGTTCAAAATGAATATAAAATACGACAACCATATTTCAATGAAGTAGTGGTATGATTGAATTCCATCATTATTTTTAAAATAATTTTTATTGAATGTCATCATTTGGGGAGAAAGTTAATATTCCATTCTTTTCTTATAATGAGAACTTTTAAGGTATATTCCCTTAGTAACTTTCAAACACCTAATAGAGTATTACTAACTATAATCACTGTGCTATACATTTGCACCCTCCACTTTGCCCACCTCCCTTCCCCCTACCTCTGGTGACCACCAATTGGTTACTGTTTATTTTTTTCTTTTTGCATCTATGAGTGTGTTTCTTTGTGTTTTATTTATTTATTTTTTTTTCTCTCTTGTTTTTTTTGGTTGCATATATCCTTTGGCATTTCTGTCAGTCACATTTCACTTTGTATAATGCCCTCAAGGTCCATCCATGTTGTTACAAATGTCAAGATTTCATTCTTTTTGTATGGCTAAATAACATTCCACATATATATGATATATATACATATATATCTATCACAATTTCTTTATCCATTCATCTGCTGATGGACATGTAGGTTGTTTGCATATTTGCATATCTTGGCTATTGCACATGAACATAAGGGTGCAGGTATCTCTTCAAGTTAGTGTTTTCCTTTTTTGGGGGGAGGATGAATACCCAGATGGCAACCCACTCTAGTAGTCTTGCCTGGAGAATCCCCATGGCCAGATGAGCCTGGCGGGTGATAGTCCATAGAGTCACAAAGAGTTGGACAGGACTGAGGGACTACGCAGCACAGCACACACACACCCAGAAGTGGGATTACAGGGCCATATACAGGTCTGTGTTTACTTGTTTTTTTAGGAATCTCCATACTGTTCTCCATAGTGACTGCACCAATTTACATTCTGACCAACAGGGCACAACAGTTCCCGAAAAGACATTGCGGAATTTGTTACTTCTTGTCTTTTTCGATCATAGCCATTCTAACAGATGTGAGGTCAACATTCCATTTTTGAATACTATGCATTTACTGGTGTTTGATGTCAACTTATTTGTCTTTATACATTTTTAAAAAGTCATAAATTTATTTTTAAAGCAGCTCTAAAGCCAAATTTATACAGAACAGTAATGCAAATGATCTTGAGATATTATTCCATAAACCAAAAAAAGAGGAGGGAGGGAAAGGATCTGCTTCCTAAGTTCTTTTGTGTGTGTGTATATGACATTTTAACATCTTTGGTATCCTTAGAATTAAGAATTGGACAGCACAGTATAGGCCTTTCTTGTATTCTAGTTTTTTTTAGAATTCTGAGCTGTCCTGTGACATGACCAGTAGCAGTGGGCGATGTTCCCTTTCAGTCTATAAAGAGGATGTCAAAACTAGGCAAGATAGGGGTAAACTTGAATTGTTAGCTGCAGTTGGGGAGGCTGTACTTTCAGACATTCATTTTGGTTAAAAATACCATAAATAATTTTTTGTATTATCAGGTTAGGCTAATTTTTAAAATAAAAAATTGTGAACTAATAAAAATTCCTCAAATCCAATGGCTTAAAACAATAATACTGCACTTCTTGTTCTTTCTGTCTTTCCTTTTCTAGGACGTGGGGACTTCTCATTCAGCTGGTTGATGGAAAACGTGAACAAGGGATTTATAGGCTAGGCCTGGATAGCATGCATTGTTTGTACCCACATTCCTTCTGGTAAGGCTCTGTCTCATGGCTGCACGGGTAGCAAAGAAGCCTGGAAAATATAGCCAAGCTGTGTGCCCAAGAGAACAACTGCTGGATGGCATAGCCTGATTAACTTCTCATCAATTAGTTTTTTGATTAATGACTGAAATAGAATAATGAATTTGGTTGCTTCTGACTCACTTGGCTTATAAACGAGGTTACTCAGCCTCTGCTCCAGATGCTCAAAAAAGTTAAACCATTTCCTATTTAGTTTTCCAAGTTACTAAAAAAATATGTAAAATCTTTGAAATTTATAGGAAAGAAGTGGTAGAATAAAGCTCAGTATGTTGGTTCTCAGAGTGTGCACAGGTTATTTGAGAGTTAATTATCCAGCATCTCCATTGTTCTTGCTCTTCTCACTGATTTTTATGCTATTATATGATTATGCCTTCATATTCACTGATATACTGAACTTCATAGTTCTCATGTGTTCATATATGCCTGAAAGGATCCTTTCTTCAATTACATATCCAGCTATAGATTGGTAGGAGAATATTGAAAGAGGGAGAACATAAATTTAAAGGGAATGGGTTTTTTGTTGACATAATTAAAATACATTTAACTTTATTTTCCTCTCAATTAAAAAAGCTCATGTGTAAGTTTAATGTCAACCATTAGCTACTTAATAACTAATGAGTTCATTTCTGGGAAGTCAGCATCTATTGTATTAAGCCCCCAGTTGGAAATGTGGAAAGATTCCCCCCACAAGGAGTACATCAAGGCTGTATATTGTCACCCTGCTTATTTAAGTTATATGCAGAGCACATCACGAGAAACGCTGTGCTGGATGAATCACAAGCTAGAATCAAGATTGCCGGGAGAAATATCAATAACCTCAGGTATGCAGATGACACCACTTTTATGGCAGAAAGTGAAGAAGAACTAAAGAGCCTCTTGATGAAAGTGAAAGAGGAGAGTGAAAAAGTTGGCTTAAAGCCCGACATTCAGAAAACTAAGATCATGGCATACAGTCCCGTCACTTCATGGCAAATTGATGCGGAAACTGGAAACAGTGGCAGACTTTATTTTTGGGGACTCCAAAATCACTGCAGATGGTGATGGCAGCCATGAATTAAAAGACACTTACTCCTTTGAAGGCAAGTTATGACTAGCCTAGACAGCATATTAAAAAGCAGAGACATTACTTTGCCAACAGAGGTCCATCTAGTCAAAGTGATGGTTTTCCCGGTAGTCATGTATGGATGTGAGAGTTGGACTATAAAGAAAACAGTGCTGAAAAATTGATGCTTTTGAACTGTGGTATTGGAGAGGACTCTTGAGAGTCCCTTGGACTGCAAGAAGATCCAGCCAGTCCATCTTAAAGTAAATCAGTCCTGAGGGTTCATTGGAAGGACTGATGTTGAAGTTGAAACTCCAACACTTTGGCCACCTGATGTGAAGAACTGACTCATTTGAAAAGACCCTGATGCTAGGAAAGATTGAGGGCAGGAGGAGAAGGGGATGACAGAGGATGAGATGGTCGGATGGCATCACCGATTCAATGGACATGAGTTTGAGTAAACACCGGGAGTTACTGATGGATAGGGAGGCCTGGTGGGCTGCAGTCCATGGGGGTTGCAAACAGTCGGACACGACTGAGTGACTGAACTGAACTGAACTGACCCCCTGGTATAAGCAGTGGTGTAGAGTTAGAGTAGGCATAGGACTGGCCATCATACTCTAGGTAATTAGGAATATCAGGTAATTAAATGTTTAGGAAAGGGTTGATTCATCCAGATTCAGTCTAGTCATACCCAAGGGATCCCCAGCCACGCCTCCTCCCAAAGTAGGTCATGTGCAGTAGAGGTCCTGTACAAAGTTAGCGGTCTGCTTTCAGTTGAGGGGCTTGTTGGCAGATCCTGGCCCTTCATCCAGGATCCCCTTGTTATGACTGCCTAGTCCATTGCTGCTGCTTCCTTGGTCCATCTTGACAAAATCGCTGGTCTTTCTTGAGGTCTTGACTATGGCCTTCAGGCATAACTTGAGATTTGCAGCAAAATGTGTATTTCATTCATCTTGTCCAGCAGTAACACTTGTCTTCAGTAGCATCTTCTTTGATACTCTATAGCTGAAACATGGACTGTTCCACCTTCATTTCAGCAATATTAGTTTTTAATGTTGTCATTCATTTCCAGACTCCCAGGAATCAGCCAGGATTAGGTTAATTTTTCCCAACATATGAAGATACAGTTTGGTACACTACTTACTGCGTTGATTCTTATTCATTTTGTAGCAGGGTCAGATCTCTCTTTCTTTGCTTTTTTTTTTTTTTTTTTGATTGCATTGGGTCTTTGTTGCTGTGTTCAGTCTTTCTCTAGTTGTGGTACACAGAGGCTACTCTCTAATTGCAGTGTACAGGCTTCATTGTGGTGGCTTCTCTTGTTGGTGATGCATGGGCTTAGTTGCCCTGCAGCATGTGGGATCTTCCCAGACCAGGCATCAAACCCATGTCCCCAGCACTGGCAGGCAGGTTCCTTCCCACTGGACCACCAGGGAAGTCCTGGTCAGATCTTTCTTTCATCCCTCGAATAGACATCCACATCTTGCAACCTCTCTCCTTAGGATTACTTCACTCAAGCTAGTTTTCATGAAACATATTGTTTCCTTCAACTGTTAATAGATGTAAGCTATTCTTCATTGCCCACCCCAAACAGGATTCTAGGGTCAAATGCCTTCGGGAAATACGACATATCATTTGTCTTTCTTGCAGTATCACATTAGTGTATTAAGTAACCAGATAATTCTTTAGCTATATTTATCTTTGTTTGACAAGCATTTCCTCTCCTTATGTGAAAACAGAACACATTTTTAAATAGAACACTTACGGATGGTGTTACTTGGAACACATGGCTTTGTGTGTCCAGAGAGTGGGGATGATCTTACTGTCCATCTTGTTACCATTAGATGCTGTGAATATGTCACAGGTTTATCAGAGGTATGGCTCAAGAAGCCATTAACTCAGGAAGAATTTTACACAAGAATGAGTCCTCATGAAAAATTCCCAAGGGATCCTGTCCTACCCTCTCATAGACAGATGGGGCATTGTGAAAATACCACTCCCCTATACATACACAGGGCTTCCCAGATGGTGCAAGCAGTAAAGAACCCGCCTGTAGATACAGGAGACACAGGGACATGGGTTCAATTCCTGGGTTGGGAAGATCCCCTGGAGGAGAGCATGGTAACCCACTCCAGTATTCCTGCCTGGGAAAGCCCATAGACACAGGAGCCATGCAGGCCATAGGGTTGCAAAGAGTTGGACCTGACTGAGTGACCTAGAATGCACAGACAGACACACATGCTCACACACACACACACACACACACACACACACCAAGATTTATGTTCTTTACACTAAAAATACATAAGATAGAGGGAAAGGCCTGAGACTCCCTCCCCCCAAAATACTAAAGTTGAGAAGGAATCAAGTTCACATTTTCTCACCCAGTTTTACATAAACACTTACCTCTCAAAGAAAGGAAGAACCATGTTAAAGGTGAGATCAGTGTTTCTGCTTTCTAGGGAAGGCACAGGTAATCCAGGAGGAACAGCCTCTATCCTTTCTGACTGTGGCTGTGGTGGGTGTGTAGGTTGTTCTCTGACACAGTGTAGGTCACTGGGAAGCATAAGGAGAAGCGGTCTTGTGGCCTGTCTTGCCTGGGGACTTGCCTACAGATCTGCCTAGTGGCCCACGCGAACCTCTCACCAGGACCCTAGCAGATCAACCAGAAACGAGTCCTGTCATCTAGGTCGCATGGCACCACAGTCTGAGAGCGTGGTCGTAAGCCTCCCTGGATGCTACGTGCTCGTTCCCTAACAGACGAGGAAGCGAGCTAAGGCATTACAGAGTGGGCCTGAAACTGAGAAATGTTTCCTTGTAAGAGAAAGGGGGCCAGAGATGGGCAGCCTCAGAAATTTCACTATAATTTTGACAGCCCTCTCCATCACCTTAATTCAATCAGCCTTCTTCTCTCTCAAGCACTCTGGATCACCTGTCTCACTCGGGAAATGCCACGCCTCATACAAGAAAGAGACTGACTTTTGTCTCTCGTTGGAAATCTTAACGTACTAGCCAACATTAATGAAGGCCTTTCCTTGTTGAAGATTCAGCTCAGGATTCTTCAGACCCCAAGTAAAGAGGCAGAAAATAGTGATTGCTCCAATTCTAACTCAGAATCTGTATCAGTAAGACTTTGACTGGGTTTCTACTTTCCTAAGAACACACAAGTCCTATGCTAAAATATATTTTTTTCCATAAGAAATCCAGTAGCATTATGTATAAGAACATCATATTTTTTATGCATACTTTGTGCTCTCAATAACTCTAGCATCATTGTATTGAGAATCTTTTACTAATACTTTCCTGAGTAGATTCTCATTAAACAGGCTTCTACATTAGTTGAAAATGTTTCTATTGGAGTCAATTTGAAGGGCAGGACCTCCATGTTACTATCCACAAATACTATCCTTTGATCCCTAAATTTCTCTCTTGATAGAAAAAAAAGTTATTTCCATTCATTTTGCCCAACCTGAAGAACTCAAAATTCTGTACTTTGGTAAGCATGTGTGAAGTCTGATAGTCTGGTGTTAGTTCTTAGACCTAAGGGCAGTTAAATCAGATGATTTTAAATATGTTTAAGGTAAATACATGGTTCTATTAGAAAATGACAAGTACATCTGGGCAAAAAGCTAAAATTTTTATGATTTTTTTTAATTTTAATTTTTTTAATGATTTTATACTATATTTTATAACACAAGTAAAAGATACTCTGCCAGATCTTTGAATTTTTCACTTAACAGTAGCAGTTGCCTTTGGGGAGTTCTTAATGTGAATTTATAGGGATATACATACCAAGAAAATAAGCATAGCCTTCTTCTGGCCTCAATATATTTTAATAAAATTCAGGTACTTGCTTTAGAATATTAAACAATAATAGAAAAAGTCAGAGAGGTTGTTGGTGGTGGCAGTGGGTGTGGCCCTGGTGGAAAAATATTTTGATCATTTGATTATTAAAAATTATTTGGTTTAAAGAGACAAATATTTAAAAAATCAGTAAATCTTACATCTTCAAAAGCTAAGCCACTATGAGCAGTTATCAAAATATGATTGTTCAAGAGTGAGAGCATTTTGAAAATAGGATACAGTGTTCACATTGTTCTCCTACATGGATTATTTCTGTACAACATGTGGGCTACTGTAGGTGCCTATACTTTGCGGGAAAGTACTGACACAGAGATACTTCTACAGCTTCAGGAATGCAGGTTTATAATCACATTTAACTCAGCCCACAAGACATTCATTTTTCATTTCTCAGTAAATAGCCCTCACACACTCCCAATTATAGTATGAGATAGTTTGAATTCCATTAAACTGAATATTTAGCTTTGGTTGGTAGATTTTAAATTTGTCTAACTTGGTGTTTAAACTACTTTAACTCTGATTGGCAGTTTCCATTGCCGGTGTTGCTTATTTAAATAATTTCTGTATTATAAAACAAAAGATGGAGAAAAATGGCCAGCAAATGCAGTAGCTCTTTATTTCTGAAAAGCAATCTTGCCTTCCTCATCAACAAATCAACATGGAAGGTAGTGTGACAAAAATAATTCAAGAAGAATATTCTTAAATTTCTGATATTAAAATTCAAATAATTTAACACAGAGAATATAGTATATGCAGACAACTTTGTGTTATAAATATGTAGGCCATTTTGAATAAACTGATTAGCAATTAAAAACCTGAATGATAGCAGTGTTTTAACTTGTTTTTCTATTACATTGCCTTTTAGATTTTATGGAAACTTGGTTTTAATTGTGGAAGGAATAATGGAGACCTCTAGAGGGAAGTGGGTGATGCTTTCTAGAAAGTTGATTGTAGAGTCAAAGGTAGATGTGTGTTATTCTCTTTATCAGCCATTGTTCCAGTTTAGACCTCAATATCTTGCACCAAGATTACAGGAAGCTTATGAGCTGCTCTCCCTGGCCCTCTTCCTTCTACCGTAAATGCTGTGAAGTCTGAATTAGTGGGTTTTAAGTTCCTTATCTGAGTATCACAAACTCCCTGAGTGATCTATTTCTGGCCCTTATGGGCAGAGTTTCCATTTAAAAATTATTATGATTTCTTTAATTTCGTAAATTAAAAACTGCAGCTTTCCCATCAGGGTCTCCCTGATATTTTCCTTCCCTGTGCTTCTTCCATCTCGTCTCGAGTCTCACCTCAGTCGACACACTCCTCTCTTATCTACAGAACTCCTGGCCATCCCTTGAGTTCATGAAGTGTTCTGCAGCTTTGTATACCCGTTTGTATCTAGAACCCCCTCACTTGTCTGGTGAGCTCCCATGTAAACACGACATCTCAGTTTGAATATCCCTTCCATAGACCGGTTGATGCCTCGCACCCCACGCTTCTTGTGGAACATATGACAGCAACATGACTCTCTAACTGTTGCAGGCCCCTCCCTGCTGGGCCAGTGGTTAGGACGTCACCTTCCAATGCAGGGGTGTGAGTTTGGTCCCTGGCCAGGGAGCTAGGGTCCCACATGTCTCCTGGCCAAATGCATCCCCCCCAAAATAAAAAAAAACAAAACAGAAACAGTATTGTAAAAAATTCAATGAAGATATTAAAAATGAAAATGCATTATTCATTTTTGTATCAATTCATTTTTTCAAGTCAATACATAGTAGGGGCTTGTAAATCAATCAATCAGAATAGTTGTACAAATTTCAGATTTTGCTCTACTCAGCAGATATCTGCCTTCATTTAAAACCATGACATATCAGAACAAGCCATGTTAAATTTGGGCCTGACTAGTGAGTGACCTGACTTGAACCTTGTATTTTGTGTCAGGCCCCTAAGTGGGCAGATAAGATTTTGGAAATGATCCTGATGAATATTCATGAAGGAGCTCTGGCATCAAAATACAGAGGAAGAGAAAAGTAACAATAAAAACCCAGTAACTGGGAATTGATACTGTACATTTAGTATTATTAAAGTGCTTTTATGATTTTGAGCTTCTGTTCAAATCTAATTTCATGTTTTCTGACAAAAATATTTAACCATAATAACAGCTGGTTTTGTTACATTAAGCACAAGTACTATTTGTTTGTATATTAACTTGGCCTCAGTATCTTCATTAGCTAGAAGAATTTTAATATATATTTGAACAAGTCCATTAAAATAAACAATGTGTGCCATGCATGTGTGTAGGGTGAAGGGACCCACCTGATCGGCGTGGTTAGGTTAAAACAACAGGTACAGAAAAGTGTTTTGTTTTTTTCTGTATCTATTCTCCTCGGGGCATTGTTTCAAAGTAAAAGTTTGGGTTTCAAATTTACTTCTTTTTATGATATTTTTAGTGCTTGTTGCTTAGTTAATATTTTCAATGTTTCTCCCAGAAACTTGTCCTGGGGTGCTCATTGAACGGGAGAAGTTAACCATCAGATTTCCTGGGGGACGTTTTCACTGTGACAGTAACTCTTCTCCGAAGATTTTGGGAACCACATCCTTACTGTGAGGGCTCCTATAAGGCACTTTTTCACCGTTTGAAAGCAGGTTTCAGAAGTAAAGTGAGGGGAGGACTTTTCTCAATTTTTTTTTTCTTTCTTTTTAAAAATTTCTATACTTTTATATCTCTCTTTTGTTTGAAAGAGTCGTTAAATGCTAAACCTTTAAGAAGTCATGTTATATCTCTAGATTTCAGTTCAGTTCAGTTCAGTCGCTCAGTCGTGTCCAACTCTTTGCAACCCCGTGGACTGCAGCATGCCAGGCTTCCCTGTCCATCACCAACTCCCAGAGATTGCTCAAATTCAAGTCCATTGAGCTGGTGATGCCATCCGACCATCTCATCCTCTGTCGTCCCCTTCTCCTCCTGCCTTCAATCTTTCCCAGCATCAGGTGGCCAAAATATTGGAGTTTCAGCTTCAGCATCAGTCCTTCCAATGAATATTCAGGACTGATTTCCTTTCGGATGGACTGGCTGGATCTCCTTGCAGTCCAAGGGACTCTCAAGAGTCTTCTCCAACACCACAGTTCAAAAGCATCAATTCTTCAGCACTCAGCTTTCTTTATAGTCCAACTCTCACATCCATACATGACCACTGGATAAACCATAGCTTTGACTAGACAGACCTTTGTTGGCAAAGAAATGTCTCTGTTTCTTGGTGTGCTAAGTTGGTCATAGCTTTTCTTCCACGGAGCAAGCATCTTTTAATTTCATGGCCACAGTCACCATCTGCAGTGATTTTGGAGCCCAGAAAAATAAAGTCAGCCACTGTTTCCACTGTTTCCCATCTATTTGCCATGAAATGATGGGACCGGATGCCATGATCTTAGTTTTCTGAATGTTGAGCTTTAAGCCAACTTTTTCACTCTCCTCTTTCACTTTCATCAAGAGGCTCCTCAGTTCCTCTTCACTTTCTGCCATAAGGAAAGAGATTGAAATTTTGAGGTTGGAAATATAGATTAATTAGGAATGCATTATTATCCTATTGATACTGCTTTTTGTGTGTATATGTATGTGTATGTGTTCTTCACAAAAGTTAAGATCACTTGTGTGACAACAAGATTCTCTGTAAGATTTAAAAGGCATTTTTTAGTGAATATTCAAAACCTTCTTAACATACTAATTTGCAATAAGTTGGTACATTTGCTCCAATTTATGGCAGTGAATAGTCTATGGTGCATTCAGGCAAGATTTTACCTTTTTTCTTATTTACTGGAAGTGCTCTGTCTCTGGAAAAAACAGAAACATGTTTTCCCCAGGAGTAGATTGGACCGCCTACTTTGCACTTTGACCTTGTGTCTTCTAGCCTTAGGAGCATCTGCCCTTATAGAAGTCACGTGGCAGTTTCCTGGGGCTCAGGTGGGGTTTGATAAAGGGGGAGGGTGACTACATTGCATTAAGACCAGTGGGTTCCTCTTCCCCGAAACTAAAGAATATGTTTTTAGGAGAGCTGATGTGGCAAGTGATGGATGGGAAAAGGCAAACAAACAGGACCTATCCTTGAAGCCGGCTGCTCTGTTAAATTAAACACTCAGGAAAAAAGGATGAGAGCAACTGTTTTCTTTATATCTAATTTTATTTTAGAAGTTTAAGAAAAGATAGTCACATATGCTGTTTGGAGAAAAAAACTATTTGAAAGGGCTTTTAAATAATATTAGTAATACTGGAAAAACAAAGAGATACAAGGAGCATAGAGACAAAGAGATGTTCTGATCAACAGACAGCAGCTGTGAAGCTTTTTATTCTCCTCTTCCTCTCCTTCCTCCTCCTCTTCACCCCATCCTTGGACTGAGGAATCTACCCATTTGTACTTGGGATCTAATTCTTGTGCTCAAGTTGATTAGCGCTATACCTTATCACTCGGAATTTTTCAACTGCTGATTTAAAGATGCTATTTGTTTTCATAAAATTACAATTGGCTCAGTGTTTTCTTTTTTTTTCTTTTTTCTTTTTTTTATTAGTTGGAGGCTAATTACTTCACAACATTTCAGTGGGTTTTGTCATACATTGATATGAATCAGCCATAGAGTTACACGTATTCCCCATCCCGATCCCCCCTCCCACCTCCCTCTCCACCCGATTCCTCTGGGTCTTCCCAGTGCACCAGGCCCGAGCACTTGTCTCATGCATCCCACCTGGGCTGGTGATCTGTTTCACCATAGATAATATACAAGCTGTTCTTTCGAAACATCCCACCCTCACCTTCTCCCACAGAGTTCAAAAGTCTGTTCTGTACTTCTGTGTCTCTTTTTCTGTTTTGCATATAGGGTTATCGTTACCATCTTTCTAAATTCCATATATATGTGTTAGTATGCTGTAATGGTCTTTATCTTTCTGGCTTACTTCACTCTGTATAATGGGCTCCAGTTTCATCCATCTCATTAGAACTGATTCAAATGGCTCAGTGTTTTAAAAGTGGCTACTTCTAGTGGCTACTTCATTTTATCCTTTGACTGAATGAGCTACATATTTTAGAATTAAAATACATTTATACTGACTACCATTTTCTTTAAAATTGTCCTCTTATTTAACTTTTCAAAATGTCAGCATTAAGTATATACAGTGCATACAGAATCTCATGCTTGTCATTAGTGATTTCATATAATTGAAAAACAAAGATAAAGATCTGGAATAGGTTGCAAGTTAAAATATGATGGACTCTCTCAGCCTGGGTCCAACAGGAGAGAAAAACAACTTGAAAAGGGAAAGTTTAACGCAGAGAATTATCAAGTATAATAATAGAGTGAAATAATGAGGGATTCAGTAGTAAGGATGAAAGAAACTCCAAAAGAATAGGAATAGCACATAGAAGAAGAGTCCCGAAACTTAGGGCTGAGATAAAGCACCCAAAGAAGAGCTCTTGCACACTGCTTTTAGACTTTGATGGAGAGAGTGTAGCCAGTGCCGCCGGCTGGCTGATAATTTACTGTGGTCCACACTAGGTGAGCACCGAAGAATTGATGCTTTAGAGCTGTGGTGTTGAAGAAGACGCTTGAGAGTCCCTTGGACTGCAAGGAGATCCAATCATTCCATCCTAAGGAAAATCAGTCCTGAATATTCATTGGAAGGACTGATGCTGAAACTGAAGCTCCAATACTTTGGCCACCTGATATGAAGAGCTGACTCCTTGGAAAAGACCCTGATGCTGGGATAGATTGAGGGCAGGAGGAGAAGGGGACAACATAGGATGAGATCATTGGATGGCATCACTGACTCAATGGACATGAGTTTGAGTAAACTCTGGGAGTTGGTGATGGACAGGGAGGCCTGGCATGCTGCAGTCCATGGGGTCACAAAGAGTCGGACACAACTGAGCGACTTTCAAAAAAAAAGGTGGAGGGAAGAAGATTGAGCTTTTTAAGGAGAGATAAGAAAAATAAACTCATAGTACCAGAGCAGAATGGAAATAGTGAAAACTGGGCTCAAATTCTAACCAAAATGAAGATGGGAGAGTGATAGCTATCTGATGGTGAAGGGATGGTGGGGGTGGGGGGCAAAGACTGAATAAATTTGTGAGATATTTTTAAAATATGACATTGAGTAATTAGGCCATGTAATTCCTAAGTTGTCAATATTATGTTTGGCCCTAAGGGATATGTAGTATTAGTAACAAGAATAACAACAAAAATAATACAGGAAGAGGAAGACAGCAAAGAAGAAGCCTTAGGGGGATGATCCGGCAAGCACGCCACTATGCAGTAGTGGGTTTGCTGATTTCAGCCTTATAATATAAGTCCTACTTTTGGTTTGTTAACTCACATGGTCCTGACTGATTTGGGGAGTGAGATTCCAAAAGGTCGAGTGATTTTTCTAAAGTCACATACTTAGCATTTGCTACAAGCTGAATCCAGACCCTGGACGATTGACATGTGAGCTTGTGCCCTCTCTTACTGTGCTAAAATGTCTTATGTAGAAGATTAAGAAAAAGTTTCAGTTCTTTATCCAAACGACGACGAAATACCCCAAATAAACTCCATCTTGTTGTGGAGATAACCCACAGATAGCTATGAAACAGTCCATGATTAAACCTGTATTTAATCTGTGTGTGGCACAAACTATAAATGTTGAGAATTAAAGTAGGTCAGTGAACACTGAAATTGAGCTTTTTAAAGGAAATTTTGAGTTGCTCATTCAAGCTGGAAATTATGCTTGTGAGGCAGCGGGAAAGGCAAATATTCCCTTAGGAAAATACTAAGAAACAAATCATGATACATGATGTACCCCGGGGACAATAGGTACAAGTGGGTTTGATTAAAGAGTAAGCATTTTCAGACTTCAGTTTAAGTCAAAATTATTTTTCGATTCCCTTGCCCCCTCCCAGCTCCATGTTGTTGTTTAGTTGCTCAGTCCTGTCCGACTCTTTGCGACCCCATGGACTGCAGGCCACCAGGATCCTCTGTCCGTGGGATTCTCCAGGCAACACTACTGAAGTGGGTTGCCGTTCCCTTCTCCACCCTAGCTCCGTAAGCAGGGTGTATTGGCGTAAATCACTGGGTTATGATGTAAAGTGATGGTGAAAACAAAAACAAGAGGAGTAGCTACTTTCTGCTTATTCTTGAAAGTGACTCATTCAACACGATATGATTCCGTTTTCTCTGAAATAATCAACAGCATAGCTTGAAGAGCTATGTGTATTCAGAGAACAAAAATGTCATTGTATCTGGAAAGTGGTGGTAAAATGCAGTGTATTTTAAGAGAGTAAGGTAGGAATTTTCAATCAGAACATCTCCTTGGAGAAAAACGGTTTTTCCTGGAATGAGAGTTGGATCACTCTAAACGGTATTACGCACTTAGCAATCTCAATGATTACTTTACATTTAGAAATGGAGTGTGTACTAAGTGTCCTACAGAGAATTCTGAAATACGGTCTTACTGAGTATTCCTAACACTACTTTTGTGCAAATTCCCTTCAACTCATGTCTCTGGTGAATTTTATGATTTGTTTGTAGCTCTCCTTATAGAATTTAAATTAACATTTTGACTCTCTGTGAGGTGTGTGTGTGTGTGTTTTCCAAGCTGTTAGGCAATCTCTCACCTTTCTTTATTGCCACAGACTAATACTCTGGAAGCAAATTCAACCTAAACATCAAACATAATGAAAAATAGAACACTATGAAACAAAATTAATGGCTACAGCCCATATCCTGTGTTTCACTTTGCAGATTCATCTGGTTTATTATCCCCACGTGAGGCATATTACTAATGATGGCAATGATTTTGATATAGTGACATATGTCCACTGAATATTAGGGACCAAAAAACGAATTTCATCTAAATGTTTCTGTCTTAACCTGATGTGTTCATAATGATCTTTCACATAAGGAGATATAAAAGAAAATGCCTAAGCATAGTAACTTGGCAAGAAAAAGAAATCCAAACTGAAAAGGAAGAAGTAAAACTGTCACATGAATATAGATGACATAAGATCATTTAGAAAACCCTAAAGTGAAAGTCACTCAGTCGTGTCCGACTCTTTGCCTTAACCCCCACCCCCAGACTATACAGTCCATGGGATTCTCCAGGCCAGAATACTAGAGTGGATAGCCTGTCCCTTCTTCAGCAGATCTTCTCGACCCAGGAATTGAACTGGGATCTCCTGCATTGCAGGCAGATTCTTTACCAGCTGAACTACCAGGGAAACCCTAAAGACACCACCAAAAACTGTTGGAATGAATAAATGAATTTGATGAAGTAGCAGATTACAAAATTAGTACAGAGAAATCAGTTGTGTTTTTATACACTAATAATGAGCTCTCAGAAAGAGAATTTAAGAAAAGAATCCCGTTTAAAATTGTACCAGAAAGAATAAAATACCTAAGAATGAATTTAATCATAAGTAAAAGACCTGTAGTCTAAAAGACAGTGATAAAAAATTGAAGATGACAAAACAAATGGAAAGATATATGATGGTTATGGAGTGAAAGAATTAATATTAAAATGTCCATATTACTCAAAGCAACCTACAGATTCCATGCAATCCTTACCAAAATATCAATGGCTTTTTTTCATAACAGTAGAATAGAAAATCTTAAAACATGTATGGAACCACCAAAGATGTTGAATAACCAAAAAATAACTTGAAAAAGAACAATAAGAGGTATCATGCTCCTTTCTTTCAAACTATACTACAAAGCTACGGTAATCAAAACAATATGGTAGCTTTGAAAACTGACACATAGCTCAATGGAACACGTAGAAAGCCCTGAAATAAACTCATGGATATATGGATATTTAATTTATGACAAAGGAGGCGAGAATATAAATGGAGGAAAGACAGTCTCTTCAGTAAATGGTGTTGGAAAAACTGAGTAAATACACACAAAAGAATCAAACTGCACTACTATCTTGTATAAAAGTTAAGTTAATATGGATAGACTTGAATGTAAGACCTAAGGGTTCAGAACTGTTGACCATTTTAAAATCAGGTTTTTTTTCTCATTTTTTACTGTTAAATTATTAAATTAAAAAACACTTTTTTAAAGCCCTTTATCAGGTTTTCCCCAATATTTTCTCATGGTCTGTGGCTTGTCTTCTCACTCTCTTGGCAGTGTCTTTCACAGAGTAGAAAATTTTAAACTTTAAGTCGAACTTACCAGTGATTTTTCTCATGGATGGTGCTTTTGCTGCTGTGTCTAAAAAGTCTTTGTTAAACTCACAACCATCTAAATTTTCTCCTATGCTATCCTCCAGGAGTTTTATTGTTTTGGATGTTATATTCAGGATGATGATATATTTTATGTTTTTCTTTTCTTTTAAGAATGTGAGGTCTGTGTCTAGATTATTATTTTTTTAATGTAGACATCCAGTAGTTTCAGCACCATTTGTTGAAAAGATAATCTTTACTTCATTGCATTGTATGTATTCCTTTTTCCAAAGAACACATATTTATGTGAGATTTTCTTTCTGAACACTCTGTTCTGTTCCATTGGTCTATGTGTATTCTTCTGCCATTACCCCACTCTTTTGGTTACTGTAGCTTTATAGCAAATCTTGAAGTCACATAATGTCAGTCCTTTGACTTTATTCTTTGCTTTCAATATTGTGCTGGCCATGCTGTGTCTCCCCTATCCATATAAACTTTAGAATCATTTTATTAATATTCACAAAACAACTTGCTGTTATTTATACTGTGATTGCCTTGAATCTATAAAGCAAGTTGGGAAGAACTGACATCTTGGTAATATTGAGTTTTCCCCTCCATGAATACGGGCAATCTCTATTTATTTATTTCTGATTTAAGTCATTGATTTTATAGTGTTCCTATATATATTTAATTAGATTTATACCTAAATATTTCATTTTTGAGTGCTAATATAAGTGCTTTGTGTCTTTAATTTCAAATTCTTTTTTTAATTGCTGGCACATAGGAAAGTTATTGCCATTTGTATGTTAACCTTGCCTCCTGAAGTTGTTCTATAATTATTGCTTATTAATTCTAGGAGGTTTTTTGAAAATATAATTAAAATGTTTTCTTCCTAGACAATCATGTCATCTTTAAACAGAACGTGGTGTGAGGAACTGACTCCTTGGAAAAGACCCTGATTCTGGGAAAGATTGAAGGTGGGAGGAGAAGGGGATGACAGAGGATGAGATGGTTGGATGGCATCACCGACTCAATGGACATGAGTTTGAGTAAGCTCCAGGAGTTGGTGGTGGACAGGGAAGCCTAGTCCTACAGTCCATGGGGTTGCAAAGAGTCAGACATGACTGAGTGACTGAACTGAATTGAACTGAATCTATTAACCTTTTACTTCCTTTTCTTGATATATTGTTAGCTAGAACTTCCAGTACAATATTGGAAAGAAGTGAGATGAGATAGTCTTACCCTTTTGCTGAAGAGTGGCAGATTATTTTTTGCAGGTTGTCATATATTCATAGAAACTTTGAGTTAGGATTTAATTTTACAGTAAATACACATAAATTCAATAGTCATTACTTTTACAGACAGTGTGTGTTTGAGGTTAGCTCTTTGAAGAACAGAAAAGCTCATTTAAGTCCCCATAACCTTATCTTAGGGTAGTGATTGTAATAATAGTAGGTTCCCTTTTTCTGGTATATTTCTCTGAAGGGAAGATCACCAGGGACTTCTTAGATAGTTGTTAACGTTTCTGTTAATGAAACATCTTAAACTTGGACTAATGAGCTCACTTAAACATATTGCTATTTTGAAATATGAAGTGGAAGAGATGAAGTGGAAAAGAGCATTTCTTTTCTACCATTAATGTTATTCACTTTTGGCTTGCATGGCTTTATTCATGGCATTAGTTTGCATTACATTCTTTTAGTATCAGCTCTCCCTACTTTTATCTTTATTGTTTTTGGATTTCTTGTTCTGATTTCCAACTAAGTATTTAGATTAGACACACTATCAGTTGTTGACTAGTCATAGCTTCCTTTTTAAGGCATCGACTCCTGGTCAAATTAGGTATACCTTAAGTGCAGGAGTGAGTATAAAGTACATGGACTCCAGGGCTTTAGCTTCAGCTGAGTCTTGGAGAAAGTAAGTTATGTAGAAGGGGGCTGGGAGCATGATGTACATACATGGGTATTCTTTAGCTTGGATTACCCAGTGCATGGGGCTTAATTTTCATAAAAGCCCTCGATCATCAAAGACATGAACTGAGGAACAAACTAGATAGGCTAGAAATTAGGATCCTTTTATTTTTATTTTTTAACTTGTTAAATTAATTTTTATTGGAGTGCAGTTGATTTACAATGTTGTGTTAGTTTCTGCTATATGGCAGAGAGAGTCAGTTGCATATATACATATAGTCACTCTATTTTTTATTCTTTGCCCATATAAATCATTACAGAGTATTGACTAGAGTTCCCTGTGCTATGCAGTGGGTTCTTCTTATTAGTTATCTATTTTTTTACAGTAGTGTGTATGTGTCAGTTTTCCAATTTATCCCTCCCGTGCTTTTCCCCTTTGTGACCGTAAGTTTGTCTTCTACTCTGAGACTCTATTTCTGTTTTGTAAATGAGTTCATTTGTACCATATTTTTTAGATTCCACATAGAAGCGATATCCTTTATTTGTCTTTCTCTTTCTGACTTACTTAGTATGACTATCTCTAGGTCTCTCCATGTTGGTGCGAGAGGCATTATTTCATTCTTTTTATGGCTGAATAATAGTCCATTGTATGTATATACTGCATCTTTATTGGTCATCTGTCAATGGACATTTAGGTTGCTTCCATGTCCTGGCTATTGTAAATAGTGCTGCTATGAACATTGGGGCACATTTATCTTTTTGAATTATGATTTTCTCTGGATAGACGCCCAGGAGTGGGATTGAAGGATCATATGGTAGCGCTACTTTTAGTTTTTTAAAGAACCTCCGTACTGTCATTTATAGTGGCTGTATCAATCTACATTCCCACCAGCAGTGTAGGAGGATTTCTTTTTCTCCACATTGGCTTCCCTTGTGGCTCAGCTGGTAAAGAATCCACCTGCAATGTGGGAGACTTGGGTTTGATCCATGGGATGGGAAGATCTCCTGGAGATGGGAAAGGCTACCCACTTCAGTATTCTGGCCTGGAGAATTCCATGGACTATATAGTCCATGGGGTCGCAAAGAGTCGGACATGAATGAGCAACTTTCACTTTATTTCACACTTTCTCCAGCATTTATTGTTTGTAGATTTTTTTGATGATGACTATTCTGACCAACAAAAGCCCATCTAGTCAAACCCATGGTTTTTCCATTAGTCATGTATGCATGTGAGAGTTGGAGTATAAAGAAAGCTGAGCACCAAAGAATTGATGCTTTTAAACTGTGGTGCTGGAGAAGACTCTTGAGAGTCCTTTTGACAGCAAGGAGTCAAACCAGTCATTCCTAAAGGAAATTAATCCTAAGTATTCAGTTTCAGCTGAAGCTGAAACTCCGATAGTTTGGCCACCTGATGCAAAGAGCTGACTCATTTGAAAAGACCCTGATGCTTGGAGGGATTGAGGGCAGGAGAAGAAGGGGATGACAGAGGATGAGTTGATTGGATGGCATCACCAACTCGATGGACATGAGTTTGAGTAAGCTCTGGGAGTTGGTGACAGACGGAGAAGCCTGGCGTGCTGCAGTCCATGGGGTAGCAAGGAGTTGTACACAGCTGAGCAACTGAACTGAACCTATTCTGACCGGTATGAGGTGATTATAGATTTGATCTGGATTTCTCTAGGATTTATTTTAAATACACAATTGACTTTTGAACATGAAGGGGTAGGAGAATTCAGTGTCCACACATATATAATGTAAAAAAATGCATGTATAACTTAGAGTTAGGCTTCCATGTAAATGGTTCCTCCATATCCATAGTTCTGCATCTAGGAATTCAACCAACTGGGGATTGTGTAGTACTGTAGTACTTAGTATTGAAACAATCTATGTTGTCAATGGATCCACATACTTCAAATCCATGCTGTTCAAGGGTCAACTTGTTCCGAAATATAATCTTAATTTTCCTCTCAATTTTGGTAGGACTCAAGTTTAACCATTGCTGATTTTATTTCCTACATGTAACACCGCAGGGCATTCCCTCTTTCTTTAAGCTTTGTTTAAGCTTCCTGTTTCTCCAACCCTTTCCTCCTGTGACTTCTATTCCATAGAGGTAGTGTAGTTTGGGGAAACAGAGACTGAATTAGGGCCCTTCTTCTTCGGGGTGCCAACACAATGACTTTCGAAAATTGTTTTAACTCTCAAACCTCACTTCCCTCATCTATAAAACAGCCACTGAACAAAAGAAAGCATCAAATGCACACCTTCAACTTCTATTAACTTCTCCTACACATTTATCCAGATCCTCTTTATCCAACTACATCTCCTTCTACCTGATCTTTGGATGATACTTTTCTATATTTATATCTGTATACTGTTCTATTGTAATTTTGTACCACCAGTAATTGCATATTTCTTCCTTACATTTTTAGTTACTTCAAGGTCCAATACTTACTCTTAGAATCAAATCATAGTCATTTCAAAACAAAGTAAAACAGTACAAACAAAAATCAAAAAACTACTTTTCCTCTTTGGTTGAACTTTGACTTTTGTGAGCTTTCTGCTTTCCTGATGAATACAACTTCTCTGTAAATCAAAATAATGATCAGTGTAAAGGCTCATTAAATAATTACTAAAGTAGGTAGATCTTGAGCTGGAACATGAAAAAAGTGATGCATGTAGAATACTGTGATAGTTGAATGAGAGAACTTCTTGCAGAGAAACATAGATAAACAAATAATAAACCAAATGTTTATATGAAGAGAAAATGATGTATAAACAACTCAACCTAAAACACTCATTAGAATTTAAAATGAAAATGCCAATCACAGTTTTGTGTACTAGAAAAAAGACTATTAAGTTTTTTGTGTGTGGTGTGAGTTGATGTAAGGAGTAGAGAGGTTTTAATATGATAACTTACTACAAGGGCAAGCTATTGAAGAACTACACGTAAAACCATTTTAAAATTGATAAATTTAATATGGAAATAACTTCAATTTTATCCTTGTAAAGTTTTGTTTAAATGAGTGATGCACTGGTTCATAGTATCATTTCTTTTGTATGTCAACAGATTGAGCAGTGAGAGAGATAGACTGAATGGAATTAATTTATACAAACTTTAAAGAGTGAATCCGTTGGGACTATTACAGTTACAGATGATAAAACCTTAACTCAAGTTACATATTTGAAGGAGAATATTTTGGTTCATGAAACTAAGGAATTTCAAGGGGGTGAATACCACTAATTTAAAGCATGATGGGAGTCTAAGATTTCAAATAAGAGCATTATTTGAAATCGTGCAACTCTTTCCATTGCCCTACTCTGTCCCCCTTTGTTGTGCTTGATGGTCTTTTCGGCTTTTAACATGAATGTATGTATGATGAAGTCACCCAGTGTCTTGCGCATGTAGTCTCCTAACTAACCGCTTCACCCCAAAGAGAATGCTGCTTTTCAATAATTCAAGCAAATCTCCAAGTTTCACTCTTATTGGGTCAATTTGGCTCCATCCCTTCGCTGACCTAATTGTTTTAGCCAAGAAACTTGAAGGTTGTACTTGGTCAGGCCTGTGTTATGAACCTTCTGCTTGATGGCAGTGGGAGAAACGAGGGATGGTGTATGTTAATTCTGTCCCTTCCCCAACTATATGCAATGAGAATACATAAGAGTGATGACCCTTTGAAGGGAAAATAAAACAGAAGATGGGTTACCAGAAACTGGAATGAGCAAAACAAAGTAGAGTCAAACAAAAAATTTAACACGAAAAGCAAAACCAAGCTCCAAACAAAAGCCCAAAACAAAACACAAAACGTTTCTGACTAATGCAGAAATATCAGTTTATCCTTTTAACTCACTTATACATTACTAAATTTAAGGAAGTTAATCCAGATTTTTAGCTAGTGTATAGCCCTCTGGAATTACTGAAGTATTAACATTTCAATTCTGGTTGTGCTTGAGTTCTGTGAAATAAATTCATGCACACACAGGAAAAAATGAGAAAAGTCAAGTTTAAAAATGATGAGAATATGTGGCCTTCCTATATGGGGAAACCTATATCATCTGGCTGCCAGGGTGCAGTGAATCTAAACAAGTGGAGAGAGTTCATTCCTTAATAGTCAGCTCACTATGGTGACCTCAGATTTGGGCCTATAGTACTCCCAGACAGAATTATCATCCCATCCTATTATTTTTGTTTTCAATTTATATTTTCCATTGCCTTAAAACATGCTTAGTAATTACTTTAGTATCCTACTTTTCTTTGTGGTTGCCATTACAGGAAATGATATTTTTGAGAATTGTTCATAAAAATCATAAGCCTACAGCAATTATTATACCACACAGCAGAATTTCCTGTTTATGTTCTATTTTATTAATAATTTTGGAAAATTGATGACATCATGGTATTCATTGGTGATTAAGAGACTGATCATATTTCTCATTGCTTAATGGAAGGTTAAATTATACCCTAGATACAAAATTCTCAACTAGAATTTTAAATCACATTGCAGTTGGTTTAAAATATAATGATGTCTGGTGGGGGTAATGAAACGCAGGGTTATCAGTCTCTGGTTTCTTCTATCTATAGCTCATACATTTTCTTAGCAACATCACTACTCCATTCTATTTAATATGTGGCCTATCTTCTTCTAAAAAAGATTATGATTGATGTGCCACTCACCACCGTTCCTTCCCTCAAAACTTTGGTTGAGTATATTGCTCTGGGTTTCTGATGTCTGCTTTCTTCCCTCTTACATATTTGCTTTCGTTTGTTTCATAAAACAAAATTTGGGGAGAACTCTTTTTTAAGTTTATTTATTTTTAATTGAAGGATAATTGCTTTACAGAACTGTGTTGGTTTCTGCCAAACATCAACATGAATCAGCCATGGGTGTACCTACGTCCCCTCCCTGGGGAGCCTCTCTCCCCACCCCACCCCTCTAGGTTGGTACAGATCCCGGGTGTGAGTTCCCCGAGTCACAGCAAATTCCCATTGACTGTCTATTTTGCATACGGTAATGTAAGTTTCCATGTTACTCTCTGGGGGTGGGGTGGGGGTGGGGACTCTTAATGCTTGTTAATTTTGCAAACTTTGGAGCACCCCTCGAGTCATGTCGCAGTTTTTCATAACATCCAGGTCATAATTGGAAGCCCTTAATATATATACCCTTGAGTAAGCCTCTGCTGCACTTGTTTTTAATATGCTTCAGGACACCATCAGGGGGTAGTATGCGTAATCTGTACGAGTCAGCTTTATGTTTTTCGTTAGTTCACTTCCTTGTTCCCCTGAGTTGTATTGTATAGATTCTAGAAGGAGTCTGAAAGAGAGAATTTAGCCTTGTTATATTAAAGCCTGTGTCCTAAATAGTGACAGTCCTGTGCTTTGGTTTAACGTCTATATTTCCCCTTTTCACTGAATCTTGCAGCCTGCGCTCTCCAGGCCTTCCTGGTTGGGGTTTCTGAATGGTAGCTTAATGCCTAGAGTTTCAGCAACAAGCATGTTGAGCATTTAGTGATACACATACTGTGGAATTAGGGGAAGCAGGTGCAGTTCCCGTTGTCAAGATTGATGATCTTTAATGCTGCTCAAGACAGGAAGAACCTAGCAATGTTTTCTCAGGCCAGCATCTGCCAATATGAAATAAATTTTAGCCACTATATGCTGCCTCTGGATAGAGCTTCATGAGCAAGTTCCATAGATTGTCCAAGGCTTCTGATGACTCTCAACACTGATGATCATTAAGGACTTAACAAGTTTAAGGTATGGAAATACAAAAGTAATATACAGTTCAGATAGAACTTTTTCTTATGCTAATTCTTCACGTATGGGAATTGAGTCTTCTTCCCACTATCATTTTATCCCATAATTTATTTACTGCTGTACTTCCTAATAAATCTTTGCCAGCTCCAAAAACAAGTGTTGAATTGGAATAATTTTAGACTATTTTTCTTGGGTAATGGAAATAGAGATGATTTTATCCCAAAGAGGTAATTTGAGGGATAGTACCAATGGTGACTATTAAATCATGGATCTCTACATTTAACAGATGGCTGTCTGAGGAATTAGACTTAAGAAATGAGCTTTCAGTCTAGAGGCCTTGCTGCTTTAATGCCCCCAAAGGAGGCATATTGTTGGAGAGCATCTAGGGAAGGAAGCTATTTTCAGAGTGTGATGTAATCGCTATTGGAACACAATTCAGAGTGTGATTCTGAAAGCAATACCTTTCCCTCTAGGCAGAGAGAGCCTTTCCAAGAGGAATGACGTGGTTTCTAACAAAACATGGAGGTCGTTTATAATTGACTTTTTCCATGAGCTAGTTTTAAATAAGTCTGTGATATTTGCCTTGGATGTTAGAAATAGTCCTAGGTACAACCTTGAGATCATCTTTACCAGGAAACTAGATTTATTTTCTGATTATCATTGTCTGAGAATAAGAATAAAGAAGGAAAGCAAGAGTTGCTTCATTCCAGGGTGAAGTCATTGCCACACTAGGCTAATACAGATAGCTGTGGGATTTTCCTTAATTCATCCAAGGATGTGTGTGTGTGTGTGTGTGTGTGTGTGTGTGTGTGTGTGTGTGTGCACACACGTGCGTCTAACAACAATAATAATAAAATAAAGGGATAGATTAAAACAATGTAAGTGGCTAAAAACTGAGATAAAAAGGAAGAGATTTATTTTTCACGAACTACATTGAAAATGAAATGGAAATAACAAAATGAGAGAAGATTTCATTTCGAGAGCCCTACATTCTATTTTCATTTTAAAGTCAAAAGCATACTGAATAGTCACTTATATAACTTTTCCCCAAAAGCGTTGTGAAGACATAACTTGAAATGGCAAGATTTAGTCTTCACTGCAAATCCTCTTTCCTACACTGCAGAGTAAAATTATTATGCAAGTCATCGTCTTACCCGCTCCTTACCACACATTTCCCAGGCAGTGGAGCTGAAAAGCAATCTTAAAGATCCTACATGTCATCTCTTAAGTGTTCATTTAGAGATAATTAGACACTCAAATTCATAAAACTATGCGGTATGCATGATGTCAGATGAGATTGTCATAAACCTGCCAGCTAATTTTTGAAAACGGGGTGGAGGGGAAAAGCAAGTAATGGGGAGAGAAGGCTTGTTAGAACAACTTACAAAGCTCAAGGGCTGTCTTGACTGTGATGCTGAGGTTCCCCACAGTGAGAAAGATCGTGAAGAATAACCTATCTAAAAAAGAATAGGACCAATTTAGACACTAATCTAAGATTCTTCTGTTTTGTGTGTGCCTCTGTGTGTGAAGCTATCATTGAACCTGATTCTTGATATCAGTTGGAGAGAACCCCACTTCATGACATCAGAATTCTTGCAGTTACGTTTAAAAAAATATTTGGAGCATTTCTTTAAATTAAAAAAAAAAAAACAACTTCTTTTTTGCAACCAGTAATAGAGAAATCTTGGCTAGGAACTATTGCAATAAATAGAACACATTAACAGCAAGTCAAAGTTGTTTGAAACATTATGTAGAGTCTGTTCTAGAATTGCCTTGAGACAAAAAAAAATCTCATGGGAGAAAATTTGGAAGCCCTGCAGCATGGCAAACATATTTCTTTGAGTAAAAAAAAGGCAGTCAAGCCAAAAATGATGGCTTAGTGTACAAAAATATCAAAGAGTGCAGTTTATTTTTACTTAGGAGGTGAACTTGAAAATTTAGTTGAAAGTCCAAGGTTAATCCAGATATTTTTCTAGGAATTGGATGAAAGTGTAAATATTAAGAATACTGCTGATCTATCTTTTTGTAACCTTGTTGATACTAATGTCTATGAATACATGTTAATTTTCAAAGTATTTGATATAATAATTAATGTAGACATATCTGCAAAAATAATTTGTGTATGTGAGCAAAGCATTAATGGAAAAGAGAAATGCAAACTGGCAGGATGGTGGCTCATCTGAAGGTCACTGCACCCCCTCAGTGCTTCTGTTAGAACCAAATATTTATCAACACTTTCAAAACAGTTTAACCTTGACTGTTTTTGAGTTCTCATGAGTAGTAAAATTCTGAATTAAATTTTAAATTTTATTCAATTACACAATTTTTAAGTCTTTAATGAGATGTGCTTTTGCTAGCTTGCTTTATTAAACAGACATTTTCTGACTTAGTTTGAATCATTGCTGTTCAGAGTTTTATGAACTGAATAAAAAGTGGCTTAAAACTTTTTCACATAGGTAAAAATGACACTATGCCAAACTGTAAATCTTGATGTGGTGAATGAGGGCAGCCATCCTTTTAATGATAAAGAATGACTCAGAAAGTACTTCAGTTATCATATGTATTTTCAAGCCAGGACACACTCAAGGGTCAACTACAATGTAAGACTGACATTTTCAACATCTCATGACAGGATTGCTTTAGAGAAAACCAAGTCTAAGGGTTGATGTAAAAACAGTGAGGATTTATGTATATATTCTTTGAGAAATGTAGGTCATTTATATTATGAAAATCACAGCATGATTTTAAAAAGTTGAAGATTAATATCAGGCACCTATTTCATGAAAAATTTATTGAAATATATGTAAGACTGACAGGTGGATCACAAACATTTCAATCCTCCACAAAACACAAGAGAGCTTGATCTCTCAACACAAAGAAACATGATTCAAAATTCCTGTAAGAACAGCGTGGGAATGCTGTATTAAGCTCTCTCTTGGATAGTGCTTTCTGGCCTTCCTCCCAATGTCTAGTCTGAAACAGTCCTTCCAAGTGAAAGTCGCTCAGTCGTGTCTGACTCTGCAACCCCATGGACTATACAGTCCGTGGAATTCTCCAGGCCAGAATACTGGGGTGGGTAGCCTTTCCCTTCTCTAGGGGGTCTTCCCAACCCAGGGATCGAACCCAGGTCTCCTGCATTGCAGGCAGACTCTTTACCAGCTGAGCCACAAGGGAAGCCCACAAGAAATAGTCCTACATGCAGATGAATATTTAAAGATTCATGCATGCAGATACGTTTGCCCTTTGTATGCATGTTATTCGTGAGCCTGTTTCTAGAGACACTAGGACCCTGAGGAAAGATGCAATACTGGCCGAAGCTGCTGTGTTTGTTGCTCTTTGATTCAGTACAGAATTTTAGAAATTGAGAGACTAATCATTCTTTCATAGAGAGTGATAACATAATGTTTATTATCACAAATGGGAATGCATTTTGGAGTAGAGTGCAAAATCCCGTTGAATGCTTAAAATGAACCTCAGGCTCCCAAAGAAATTTGAGATTTTTGGAAAGATGCTTGGAGGATGCATTCAGGCTAGAAAGTCATGCTCATTCTATGAAGAGTAAGCTCCTTAGAGTTAGAGAAAGGTGTGTGGTGTTCAGACATCTTATAGTCTCTAGTGACTTTTTGATTTTGTATTTAGTGAGATTTCTGTGATGACACTTACTTAAACAGAAACTAGACCATCTTTTTGATAAGCTGTAATAGGGAGAAATCAAGTAGATTTTCAGTTGACTGCAACAAGATTGAAGTTCTCTACAACCTCCAGATTTAATAAAACTAGGTGGTCTTTTTGTTACTTCTCTAAAGAAATTAAATTGTACATGCATGTTCACTCCTTTGATCTTATTTTTCATTTCTTCTGTGACAGCTAAGGTTTTTAAAACTTTGGTTCAGTTTTCCAGCATTGTTATTTCAAAACTTAGTATGGAAAAGTAACCTTTTTTAAAGTTTTGAGTTTGATGAAACTTCTTTAATAGTAACATAAATATATAAAAATATGTATATATACATACATACATACATGCACGAACATATCTAAACCTACATGCATGTGCTAATTTTTTGTTTTTTATGCAATATACTTTGAAAAGTAAACACTGGTAGGTTTTATAGTAGCTGTAGTTTACATTATGTAATTTCTGCCATGTTATATACTATTTATCTGTGACATGAAATGCAACGAATTAACATTTTTTTTTGTTTTCTAAAATCTTACAGATGGAGAGCTTCCCCCCATCTCTCTGCATAGATTTTCATATTTATATAGAATAATGTAAAAAGGGCTTGTTGGGTGTGTATCTGTAGGAATAGTATGAACTGCCAAAGTGTAAACTGTCTGAATGCCTGTCACCTCTTACATTCCCATGCAGCACACAGGGGGAGCTGCTCCTAGAGTTTTTAGTGGCTCAAGGCTCCTTTGAAGTGCTCCCTGCCTTCTCATTGACTGGAAATTAGTCCTTAATAGCTCAGTTGTCTTCTCACAAATGTTTGAAAAAGCTGAGCATAAACGGAAATCCCAATGGAAACAATGATTGTTTCCCAGGCTTGCAGAACCTAATGTCTCTCTGAATCTGGGCCATTACTGATTATTAAAACCCTTTTTGTCTAGTTCTCCTGCTGTGTATGACATCTTACTGTGAAAAGCAGGCCCCAGAGGGGCACAGCTGGAAACCAGACATAACGGGATCCTAGGGCCCAAAACATTCTGAGATCTCCTGTGATTTCCCCACGTGCTCACTTAGAAATGCTAATGCTTCCATCTTGTATCTCTGTGTGTGTGTGTGTGTGTGTGTGTGTGTGTGTGCGTGTGCGTGTATGTCTATTCTGTGATGAAGAATATTATTTGAGATGCTGCTTGAGAAACATGATTCGTGATGAGGATGAGGGTGTTGACGTCTGAGAATTATAAAACTTTGTTCTGCAGAATGTAAAGCACAGTGACTGAGTCTGATTGTGTACCTAAGTCTGCTCATTGATTGAAGCTGGAAATGCATTAACTATTTTATGACATGAGCCACTTTTAAAAAGTTTTCTTTCCAGGAAAATGCAGGCTATACTAAGATCTAGGTTCTTAGACTGTACCATCTGTCTAACAGTTTCTTAATTTATAGGTTATCTTGGCGGTCCCTTTCCATTATGATATTTTATGATTTTTCAAAGAAAAGTTTTTTTTTTTAACTTTATTTGAAAACCGTGACTATTGAGTTTTTATCTAATCAATACTTGTTTTCCTCTCTATAATGAGATAGTGCAGGCAGGCTCATTTTTTATTTTGGTCTGTCATATGTTCAGGCCCTCCTATTAGTGTCTGAAATTGTATAAGTATGCAGGAAGTTAAAAATACTTTGGGCAATGCTGGAAACATTTAGTAGTTGGTGCATGAAAAGAATGTGTGCAATGTAGTGGTTATTAGTATGCCTATTTAATTATGGAAATAATTGTGTTAAAATAATGGGATTTTTAAATTTAAACTTCTTAAACATCCTGATTTTTTTTTCAAGAGGTGTGGGATGCAAACTATTAAAATTTATATCTCAGGGAAAAAATTTGACCCACTTTTTTAAGAACTAAGAATAAGACACTGAGTAATATTCACTGTGTGTATGTGTCATGTCTTCTTCATCCATCAGTCTGTGGACAGTTAGGTTGACCTGATGCCTAGGCTATTGTAAATAGTGCTGCGGTGAACACTGGGGTGCGTGTGTCTCTTTCTGTTATGGTTTTCTTGGGGGCTTTGCCTAGCAGTGGGATTGCTGGGTCCTGTGGTAGTTCTGTCTTTAGTCTTTTCAGGCTCCTCCACATTGTCCTCCATAATGGCTGTATCAGTCTACATTCTGACCAACGATGCAGGAGGGTCCATAACTCAGCCATGGGGCCATTTGTAGAGACGTGGACGGCCCTGGAGTCTGTCCTACAGAGTGAAGTGGGTCAAAGAGAAAAACAAACATCGCATATTAATGCATGTATGTGGAATCTAAAAACACGGTACAGACGAACCTATTTACAGGGAAAAACATACCCGCATGAATGTAGTTCCAAATAATAGCAAAGAGAGATAAAAAGCTTTCCTAAATGAACAACCAAATAAATACAGAAAAACAATAGAATGAGAAAGACTAGAGATCTCTCCAAGAAAATTAGAGATACCAAGGGAACATTTCATGCAAAGGTGGGCACAATAAAGGACAGAAATGGTATGGACCTAACAGAAGCAGAAGGTATTAAGAGGTGGCAAGGATACACAGATGAACTATACAAAAAAGATCTTCATGACCCAGATAACAATAATAATGTGATCACTCACCTAGAGCCAGACATCCTGGAATGTGAAGTCAAGTGGGCTATAGGAAGCATCACTACAAATACACTAGTGGAGGTCATAGAATTCGAGCTGGGCTATTTCAAATCCTAAAAAATAATGCTGTTAAATTGCTGCACTCAATATGCCAGCAAATTTGGAAAACTCAGCAGTGGCCACAGGACTGGAAAAGGTCAGTTTTTATTCCATTCCCAAAGAAAGGCAATGCCAAAGAATGCTCAAACTACCACACAATTGCACTTATCTCACACGCTAGCAAAGCAGTGCTCAAAATTCTCTAGGCTAGGCTTCAACAGTATGTGAACAGAGAACTGCTGGGTGTTCAAGCTGGATTTAGAAAAGATAGAGGAACCAGAGATCAAATTGCCAACATTCTTTGGATCATAGAAAAATCAAGGGAACTTCAGAAAAACATCTACTTCTGCTTCATCGATTACACTGAAGTCTTTGGCTGTGTGGATCACAGCAAACTGTGAAAAATTCTTCAAGAGATGGGAATACCAGACCATCTTACCTGCTTTCTGAGAAACCTGTATGCAGGTCAAGAAGGAACAGTTAGAACTGGACATGGAACAACAGACTGGTTTCAGATTGAAGAAGAAGTACATTAAGGTTGTATATTGTCACCCTGCTTATTTAATTTATATACAGAGTACCTTATGGCAGAAAGTGAAGAGGAACTAAAAAGCCTCTTGATGAAAGTTTGAAGGAGGAGAGTGAAAAAGTTGGCTTAAAGCTCAACATTCAGAAAACTAAGATCATGGCATCTGGTCCCATCAGTTCATGGGAAATAGATGGGTAAACAGTGGAGACAGGGTCAGACTTTGTTTTTTTGGGCTCAAAAATCACTGCGGATGGTGATTGCAGCCATGAAATTAAAAGACACTTACTCCTTGGAAGGAAAGTTATGACCCACCTAGACAGCATATTGAAAAGCAGAGACATTACTTTGCCAACAAAGGCCTGTCTAGTCAAGGCTATGGTTTTTCCAATGGTCATGTATGGATGTGAGAGTTGGACAGTGAAGAAAGCTGAGTGCCGAAGAATTGATGCTTTTGAACTGTGGTGTTGGAGAAGACTCTTGAGAGCCCCTTGGACTGCAAGGAGATCCAACCAGTCCATCCTTAAAGGAGATCAGTCCTGGGTGTTCATTGGAGGGACTGATGTTGAAGCTGAAACTCCAATCGTTTGGCCACCTGATGAGAAGAGCTGACTCATTGGAAAAGACCCTAATGCTGGGAAGGATTGGGGGCAGGAGGAGAAGGGGATGACAGAGGATGAGGTGGCTGGATGGCATCACCGACTTGATGGACATGGGTTTGGGTAAACTCCAGGAATTGGTGATGGACAGGGAGGCCTGGTGTGCTGCGGTTCATGGGGTCAAAAAGAGTCAGACATGACTGAGGGACTGAACTGAACTGAACTGAACCTTGTGCGAAATGCCAGGCTGGATGAAGCAAAAGTTGGAATCAGAATTGCCGGGAGAAATATCAATAACCTCAGATATGCAGATGACACCACCCTTATAGCAGAAAGCAAAGAGGTACTAAAGTGCCTCTTAATGAAGGTGAAAGAGGAGAGTGAAAAAGCTGGATTAAGACTCAACAGTCAACAAATTAAGATCACGGCATCTGGCTCCATCACTTCATGGCAAATAAATGGGAAACAATGGAAACAGTGACAGATTTTATTTTCTTGGGCACCAAAATCACTACCAACAATGACTGCAGCCATGAAATTAATAGACGCTAGCTCTTTGGAAGAAAAACTATGACAAGCCTAGAAAGTGTATTAAAAAGCAGAGATATCACTTTACCGACAAAGGTCCACATAGTCAAAGCTATGGCTTTTCCAGTAGTTACGAATAGGTGTGAGTTGGACTGTAAAGAAGGCTGGGCATTGAAGAATTGATGCTTTGAACTGTGGTGTTGGAGAAGACTCTTGAGAGTCCCTTGGACAGCAAGGAAACCAAACCAGTTAATCCTAAAGGAAATCGATCCTGAGTATTCATTGGAAAGACTGATGCTGAAGCTGAAACTCTAATAGTTTGGCCACCTGATGTGAAGCTGAGTCATTGGAAAAGACCCTTGTGCTGGGAAAGATTGAAGGCGGGAGGAGAAGGGGACCACAGAGGACGAGATGTTTGGATGACATCACTGACTTAATAGACACGCGTTTGAGCAAGCTCTGGGTGATGGTGAAGGACAGGGAATCCTGGCGTGCTGTAGTCCATGGGGTCACAGAGTCCTCATGACTGAGCAACTGAACAATAACACGGCAGGACTAGTGATGCAGACCTAGGGAATGGACATGTCACCATGGCGGAAGCGGGGTGGGATGAATTGTAGAGTGGATTGACATACATGCCTTTCCATGTGTAAAACAGATAGCTGTTGAGAACCTCCTGAATAACAGAGGCTTCCCTGGTGGCTCAGATGGTAAAGCGCATGCCTGCAATGCAGGAGACCTGGGTTCAATCCCTGGGTTGGGAAGATCCCCTGGAGAAAGAAATGGCACCCCACTCCAGTAGTCTTACCTGGAAAATCCCATGGATGGAGAAGCCTGGTAGGCTACAGTCCATGGGGTCACTAAGAGTGGGACATAACTGAGTGACTTCACTTTTACTTGTATAACAGAGGGAACTCAGCTTGATTCTCTCTAGTGACCTAGATGGATGGGGTGTGAGGGTGGAGGGAAGTCCAAGAGGAAGGGGATATACGTATAAACATCGCCAATTCACTTTGTGGTACAGCAGAAACTAATGTAGCGTTGTGGAACAACTGTATCCCAATTAAAAAAAGAAGAGCCACCAAATCAGATAAGCCTGAGGCTAAAAAAGAGAGATGCAATATACCTATATCAGCTAACTCTAAAATATTCTAATTAAATGAAATATGAAGCACTTTGAGCTTTGGTCAAGAATTTTGAATAAACGGGATAAAGAAATGAACAAAAATATGAGAAACAACTCCTGACTGTTAGAGCATTTTTAGGAAATAATAAAAGTGTATGAGAACCCTCGAGAGGATTATATTGCATAGGCCTGCTACTAGCAATAACAACTTCATCTAATACTCTTAAGCACATTCTTTGTGTTGGGCACAAGGTTTTAAATGTTTTATGAACTAATTTAGTTTCCATAAAGCAGTGAGAAATATACTATTTTTATCCCCATTATATAAAGATGAAGAAACAGAAGCACCAGAGGTTAAGTAATTTGCGCTTTGTTTCACAGTTGCAATATGATAAGAGCATCAAGAATGTACACACAGAAGACACTTGCAAGAGGAGACTAGTTGAGAAGCCTCTTTGTTGCTTCTCAACCAGAATGTAACTTTAGTTTCTCAGAAAACTAAAATAGAACTGCCATATGATCCAATAATCTTGCTTCTGGGTATATAGCTGGAGGAAGTAAAGTCACTGTCTTAAATAGATATCTGCATTCCCATGTTCATTGTAATAGATAACTGAATTTCTGTGTTCAACTAGGATGTACTCCTCCACTAAATTTAGAAGTCACTGTCTCATCTCAGCTTAATACAATAGTTATATTGGCCATTCATTGCTTTATAAAATCAGCTTTTTCAAAAAAGCTTTACCTTTGGCAAAGGAGGTTTTTTAAAAAATTAAAATTAGATGATTCAGCTCCCATGTGAGGTAAGAGAAATGACAAGCATTGTTCTTGTTTGTTTCTGAACTATGATTAAGACTGTGGAGCATCACTTTCAAGGAAATATATTGATTCTTCTAAGAGAGATTCTATTAGAGCTTGATTATTTTGGATTACAATGAGGATCTATTATGCCCATCTCTTCCATTCCCCACATAATGTGTAAATACAAAATTTATTTCCTCTGAACCAGATCTCATACAACCCTGTTCTAATCCCTGAAGCCTGGAGTGAAGACATGGTGCTAACACTTGGCCAAAGTGTAATGTTATTTTCTAACTAGGGATTGGGGTATTTCTGGGTTAAGGTATGGAATACATCAGGAAGCAATCTATATACCTGGAAGCAGTTTTGTCAGCATTTTTTAAATAGAAAATGTGAAGATCAATAGATTACATTTGATTTCTGCTTGGGGTCTTAGTTTCTATTCTTGAACCTGGTCATGCAAACTAGCTTTGTCTGCCTGACTAGAGAAGTATTAAAGTCTCCTCCTTGGACGGCGTTTAAATTTTACTGAGATCAGTGTATCTCACTCATAACTTGGTGGTTCATGCTAGGAAGATGAAGCACTTTCTAAAGGAAAGCTATGCCTAGAAGTACCAGATTTCTCATGCTTTTCCCTGTGGTTTCTCTCTCTTTTATTGTACCTTGAAACTTTAAATTTTGCAAGAATGTGGATAAAAGGGAACTCTTGTGCTCTGTTGATGGGAATGTAAATTGGTACAAGCACTATGAAGGTTTCTCAGAAAACTAAAATAGAGCTACCGTATGATTGAATAATCTTGCTTTCTGGGTATATAGCTGGAGAAAGTAAAGCCACTATCTTAAATAGATATCTGCATTCCCATGTTCACCACAGGACTATTTACAATAGCCAAGATATGGAAGGAACCTAAATGTTCATTAGCAGATGAATGGATGAGGAAAATGTGGTGTATATGCACAATGGAATATCATTCAGTCACAGAAGTAAGGAAATGCTGCCATTTGTGATATGATGAGTGGACCTTGAGGGCATTATGGGAAGTGAAATACGTGATACAGAGAAAGATGAATACTGTACATTCTTATATGTGGAATAAAAAAAAAAGCCAAACTCATAAACAGATAGTAGATTGCTGGTTTCTGGGGGCAGAGGGGTAAGGAAAGTTGGGAGATGCTGATCTAAGTGTGCAAACTTCTAGTTATGAGATGAGTATGTTCTGGAGCTGTAACATACAGCATGGCAACTGTAGTTAACAATGTTGTATATTTGCAAGATGCTAAGAGAGGAGACCTTAACAGTTCTCATCAAAGACAAAAAACTGCAGTTTTGTGAGCTGATGGATGTGTAAGCTAACCCTATTGTGGTAATCACTTCACAATATATACATTTATCAATTAGTCACCTTGTACATCTTAAACTTACAGTGTTGATGTCACTATGGCTCAACAACCCTAGGGGAAAAAGGTTTTCAGAGTTTCTTGAGTGCTTTAAATAATCCAAGTTGGCATAATTAACACAACTAGCATGATATAGATAGATAAATATATATATATATAAACACACGTCTATGCTGTTGTTAAGTCAGTCATGTCTGACTTTGTTACTCCATACACTGCAGCACACCAGGCCTCCCTGTCCTCTTATCATTTACTCAAACTTATGTCCATTGAGTCAGTGATGCCATCCAATCATCTCATCCTCTGTCATCCCCTTCTCCTCCCACCTTCAATCTTTCCCAGCATCAGGGTCTTTTCAAATGAGTCAGCTCTTCACATCAGGTGGCCAAAGTATTAGAGTTTCAACTTCAGCAACAGTCCTTCTAATGAATATTCAGGACTTATTTCCCTTAGGGTGGACTGGTTGGATCTCCTTGCATTCCAAAGGACCCTCAAGAGTTTTCTCCAACACCACAATTCAAAAGTATCAATTCTTCTGTGTTCAGTCTTCCTTATAGTCCAACTCTCACATCCATACATGACCACTGGAAAAACCATAGCTTTAAATAGACCTTTATCAGCAAAGTAATGTCTCTGCTTTTTAATATGCTGTCTAGATTTGTCATAGCTTTTCTTCCAAGGAGCAAGTGTCTTTTGATTTCATGGCTGAAGTCACCATCCATTGTGATTTTGGAGCCCAAAAAAATAAAATCTACCACTGTTTCCATTTTTCCCCATCTATTTGCCTCCAAGTGATGGGACCAGGTGCCATTATCTTAGTCTTTAGAATGTTGAGTTTTAAGCCACCTTTTCCACTCTCCTCTTTCACATTTATCAAGAGGCTCTTAAGTTCCTCTTCACACTGCCATTAAAGTTGTATATCATCTGCATATCTGAAGTTGCTGGATTTTCTCCTGGCATTCTTGGTTTCACTTGTGTTCATCCAGCCCAGCCTTTCACATGATGTACTCTGATATAAGTTAAATAAGCAGGGTGACAGCATACAGCCTGGATGTCATCCTTTCCCAGTTTTGAACCAGTCTGTTGTTCCATGTTGTATCCTGTTTCTTCTTGACCTGTATACTGGTTTCTCAAGAGGCAGATAATGAGATCCCCAGTAACCCTTCTATTAGTTACAATGAAAGCTAGTGTTAGACTGACCTCTGCCACACTCATAGAAATTTTTGTAGATAGGTGCAAAGCAGTTCATCGGATCTGTTGTTTACATTCATAGTTTTAGTTGCTACCATTTTATGTTATCTGACTACTCCTTGCAGAAAAAAGCTTCCTAGAGGCAATGGTAGCCACATTTCAAAACAGTGCTTTCAAACTATTTATGGTGAGAGATCATTCTATTTTTCTTATTTCCAACTTATCCCAGACTAATGTTTTTGTAAGATACATCAGTATAACACAGTGTAACATGTAATAGTGATTTTTAACAAGGCGAGTAATTTTATTAAAATATCCACTGTGCTAATTCAAGGATTTACTTTTACCAGTGAAAACACATTTCTAATAGTCATTATTTGAATTACCAGACCAAGCAATCAAGGGAGATGGAGATGGGCTGAAACATTTGTAGCAGCCTCTAGAACAGCCAATTCTCTTGAAAAATTTCTGAACATCCTTGGAGACTGAGTTCTCAGTCATTGGTAAATGACCTCCCTAGGTTGGTAGCTAACATATCACACTAACTTAAATGAACTGTTCCGAAGTAAATTATGGTCACCATCATCTACGGTCTGTTATCTCAAACACGGTGAGTGAAACTTGACTGACTCATCATACCCTATAAACTTTGTCTTCCTTCAGTCTACGTGTGGAACTCTAAGCTCAGATGTGGTGCTAACTCTGGTTTCCCTGCTGCCTGTCCTTGACATGTTTATTCCCTTTTGAGAAGACAGAATGAGGTGGAAATAAAGGAAACTGACAATTTCTAAGTACATAATTGATGCTTATACGGCTCTAGAAACACTCATTGGTGGAGCCTTTGGTACCTAGATGAAGGTTTCTAGCTTAAAAATAAATACAGAAACCCACACATGTTCTAAGATGGTTGATGAGGGATTTTTGCTTTTTTGTTTTCCCAGCAAGTGCTGTAAATTGGCTCCCGATAGAATTTTGATTCCTGTCACCACGTCAGATGACCATAGATCTTAAAACCTCTGAATTCAATCGCCATATCTGTCTGGATAACCCAGTGAAAATTCTAGTGAATGTGGATGGATGTTGAGAGCATAATTGATCTAAGTTAAGTGTAAGAGATCCCCATCTCTACCTTCTAAAATCTGATACTGCAAGTTCCTGGTAATACTATACTTCCCTGGTATAAAAGTTATGCTAACTTCTGAATTCAGTACATTTGCTAATTTACCAGTTACATGGATTAAAGGTCAATATTAAGTCATTTTCTGAGTGTCTTTGAAGTGTGCTTTCAGACCAGTTTCTGTGTTTTAAAGCCCAGCCATGGTGCTTGGCAAAAGATGTATTAAGATTTTGGCAAAAGCTACTATTTACTTACAGTGATGTCCAATTAATGGATTGTTCATAAATGCACGTGGGATATTTTAACAAATAAGGAATTAGGGGTTGTAAAGTCCTTTACAATCATAGCAGTGTTTATAGTACTCTGCCTATTGACATCTCCAGATTTTTGAAATAGTGGTAATCATTACTACCAGGCTAAAAATTTATCACACAATCATGGAAATTCTAAATAGGAAGCAAAGCATTTATTTTTAATGTGTTACCTATAGTGACTGTCATATGTCTGTGTTACTATTGTTTGGTTGTGTGGGAAAGATGCGATTTATTTTGGACATTGGTTGAGATGTGGGAGGTTATATTTTCCAAAGTTGACCACAAAAGTTTTTTAATCCCCTCCTGTTATAATTGAGTGTCCACATGTCCACTCATGAAGACATGTCTCTATTTCTATATTCCTGCCCTGGAAATATGTTCATCTCTATTGTTTTTCTATATTCCACATGCTGCATTAATATGCAGTATTTGTTTTTCTCCTTCTGACTTACTTCACTCTGTATGACAGACTCTAGGTCTATTCACATTTCTGCAAATGACCTAATTGTGTTCCTTTTTATGACTGAGTAATATTCCATTGTGTATATGTACCACAGCTTCTTTATCCATTCATCTGGTGTTGGTTATTTAGGTTATTTCCATATCTTGGCTATTGTAAATAGTGCTGCAATGAACATTGGGGTGCATGTGTCCTTTTGAATTATGGTTCTCTGTGGATATGTGCCCAGGAGTGGGGTTGCAGTGTCAAAGGGTAGTTCTGTTTTTAGTTTCTTAAGCAACCTTCATACAGTTCTTCACAGTGGCTGCATCAATTTAGTCCCCACCAACAGTGCAAGAAAGTTTGCTTTCCCCCACACCCTCTCCAGCATTTATTGTTTGTAGATTTTTTGCTGATGGCTAATCTCATCAGTGTTATATACTGAATTGAAGTTTTGGTGAGCATTTCTCTAATTATTAATTCTGTTGGGCATCGTTTCACATGCCTCATGGCTCTCTCTACCTCTTTGGAGAGACGTCTATGTTTTCTGCACGTTTTTGTTTGGGTTGTTTAATTTTTTGATATTGAGCTTCATGGGCTGTTTTTATATTTTGGAGTTTAATCCTCAGTTGGGGGAGATACCGTTGCTGATACCTGGCTTTTGTTCACTGGCACCGAGTTGAAACATGGAGACAGGGTTCTGACTGAAGCAGGAAATGATAGCTTTATTTCTTTGCCAAGCAAAGGAAGACACAGCAGACGAATGCTCTCAAGACTGTGTCCCACCTTGGAGGGGCTCCTGAGGAGTCTTACAGTACTCAAGGAGCCTGGCGTGATCAGCTTGTGAGCATCCTTCTGGATTTTTGGTGATGAGATAATCAAGGAGTCAGAATCATCAACCCTCTGGTTCCAGCTGCACTGGGGTCTCCTCCATGCTTGGGGTAGCACAGAGTTAACTTCTACCTGGTAGGGGTCACAGAATCTGCAAAACAGCCTCAAGGACATGGCTCAGAGTATTACCTATAGTCCTTGAGGTAGAACCAAAGGTCCTTGACTTTGGTTGCCATTTCCTTCTTTGCTGGCTAAAGTATTATTATTTTGTCTTGCTTGGCAGTTTTCCTTTCTTTCTGAATTTTCTCACTTCTCTGATTAAGTTTATTCTTTGACTAAAGCTTTTCTACAGACAAATGACAGGCAGAGGACACGGGTGAGGGTCTATTTTAGGAAGGCCTCATAGGGTCCTGCTCGATTACAACACTTCACAGGAAAGAAAGATGACTCAGTATAATTTTACCACAAATAACTGACATTCTGGTAAATGGGCAAATAATACCTTCTCTGAGAGGAGTCCCGATCTATGGAATGCACCTCGAGGTGTTCTAGTATATGACTGCTTATGGTAAACAAACTATACTCTATGGAATTACGAGGCATGCTCCTTGGAGAATGTTATATAAGCTATACAACTCTGTGTAAAGTGCATGGAGATGTTTTATGCCATAAACGCACTCTGCTGTGTGAAATAATCTGCATGTTTACTGAGAGACAACTGTGTCAGTTGAGTCCTCATATCCTTGAAATTATTAGTAGAATTTTGTGCTGGGTAAGATTTCTAAGTTTGCTTAAATCTCATTTGACAATCTAATGCTTTATATTAGCTTGAATTGGAATCTCACATTGTCATATAATAAAAATTAGTATTATATGGAATTTAAATTCTAATATGTTAAAACTGTCTATATAATCCTAGGTCAGGAAAATATTTTAAATAAAAATAGATTTAAAGATCTTAGTATTTTGACTTAGTATTTTTAGTAGCAAAAGTAATTTCTCCCTTTACCTTTCTTTCTCCAAAGAATTCTTGATGACATTCTCTTTCCTATCACAAGATGTATTAACATAAATTTTGTAAATCCAAAACTGAGGTATTTAATGGGTGAATTATCATATTTGCAACATTGGGTTTTCCTACCCTGTACATGAATATTTTTCTTCCATTTCTCCAAGTCTTCTATTTTTGTAGATATTTGTGTGCATATAATTGATGCTTATAAATTATTGTTTAAAATAATAATGATATTTTAGTTTGTTTAATTTATGTAATTTATCATTTTACATAAAATTTTTAAATTTTATTTATAAAACTTAAAATGTTTATTTTTCAAGAATTAAAATCAGTAATGCATGTTTCATGTAACAAAGATTTTCATATTCTTAATAATGAAAAAATGTTTGCAATCTTCTCCAACCTCCTCATGGTCCCTGTATGGTTTCATCATCCCAGTGTTCATCTTTCCACAACTATTTTCTTTGTGGGGATGTAAATATAGACACACAGACAGACAGACAGACACACACACGGGGTGTTTATTTCCTTGAAATGACATTATGTAATTGCATGTATCCTATTCTCTTTTCTGGTTAGTGACTTCTATTGGAATATGTTTTGCTTTTACATCATATAGTTCTGTGTCATTTTCTGCTAAATTATCACATGTATATAACGCTAATATTATATTCGTATTTCAACTCTTCACATCTGTTTTTCTTTGTTTTTATTACTTTAGCTAGGCTTTAGAAAATTGAATGAGAATATTGAGACACATTCTTGAGTTTTCATATTTCCTGATTTTTGTTGGTAATGTCAATGCTTTGTCTCTTATTATTACTACCATAATAATAGATCTGTGACTCTTCCAAAATTATCATGAGTTTGTGTTATAATTGGTGTCATTATCAAATATATATTGCAAGGACATAATATTTGAATAATATATAGCAGAATAAATTATTTTGGTAAATTTACCAATATTTGATGTTCTTTTCATTTTCAAATGAGTACCACTAGTTTAACAATATTTCAAAACAAAACTCACTTAAATTTTCTCCCTTGTTTAGAATTTAAGTTGAATGTTCAGTGCATCAATTTGCTGTTTCTTGGTTAAAATTGTTTGAAGTCATTAGTTTCATTCTTAGTGTGGCTTTGTGAAGTACCATGTTCTAGGGTAACACGTATTAAAGATACCATTCATATGTTAAATACCAGGACCTAAGTGCATATGTACATCTATACAAATACATATTGATTAATTTCAAAATACTTTCTGATCCATTTGAGTTAGTTCACTTGTGTGTTAGCATTTTTCAATGTCTTGGATTATTTGAGGTTGCTTTTTTTGTTGCTAAAAACTTGTTAATTACATGCTGCTTGGTATATTTGTTCTTTGGAGGCCAGGAGTGCTGCAGTCCATGGGGTTACAAAGAGTTGGACACGACTGAGCAACTGAACTGACTGAAGGTGTTTATTGAAATTTGCTTTATATAGCAGTATACACTCAATTTTATTAAATCTTTTTGGACATTGAAGAAAGATATCTTTATTTGTGGGTCAAATATTAAACATCAACACACACACACACACACACACACACACACAAATACATAAAATCAGCTTTAACAGTACCAGGAGTCCTCACTGTATGGTCCATGACCTACTGGGGGACCTGACTCTCTCTCAAGGGGTCCACTAAGTCAAAACTATTTTTTATAATAATGCTATAATATTACTGGTTTGTTTTCATGTTGGTATTCAAACTGATGTTACAACAACCACAGAAGATGAAATGTCTGGTTTCGTGATATGAAAGAAAGCAGTGGCCCACCGTTGCACTCATCTTCATATAATCTTTACCACACACCCTCACAGTTAAAAGAAAAAAATGATTTCACTTAAGAATGTCTTCTTGAAGCAGTAAACATTACTAATTCCATTAATTCTTTTCCTTTGAATGGTCATATTTTTTAGTATTTTAATAGATAGGAATACTTACTGAAATATTTGTATTTAAAATAAAGCATTCTTCTGCAAACCAAAGTATGATGACATCTCTAGGAGAAACACTTGTGTGGTTGTTATAGTCATCATACGAACTAGCCGCTTCATAGTACCCTATGTTTATCCAAAAGAGTGGCTGACAACTAACTATGGTCATTCACACATTGGCTTGATTTCCCCAAAAATAAACAAAGTGAGCCTGTCACTGCAGTCAAAGACAAAATGTTTACCTTTCAAGAGAAAATTCGAATTTTGGAAAACTTGAAT
The DNA here is from genome assembly GCF_019320065.1 of Cervus canadensis. Lineage (NCBI taxonomy): Eukaryota > Metazoa > Chordata > Mammalia > Artiodactyla > Cervidae > Cervus > Cervus canadensis. The sequence goes on from NC_057389.1 coordinate 9,887,460, forward strand.
CTGCTACCCTGAGCAGGATAGCTTCCCAATACTTATCGAATTTCTGATTAGATTTGCTGGAGATATTAATAAATATGATTTTTGGATGGTATCTAAGATTCTTCGTAATTCACTAATGCCACAAATTATGTGATACTTTACATTGTTGATACTTTAATTATTGAGAGAAAATAGCATCCTTTTTGGTTGACTTCCCTGATGGCTCAGATGGTAAAGCGTCTGCCTACAATGCGGGAGACTCAGGTTTGATCCCTGGGTTGGGAAGATCCCCTGGAGAAGGAAATGGCACCCACTCCAGTACTCTTGCCTGGAAAATCCCATGGACGGAGGAGCCTGGTGGGCTACAGCCCATGGGGTCACAAAGAGTTGGACACGACTGAGTGACTTCACTTTCTTTTGATTTTATAAGACAGTAGTAGGCAAATATGCATAGACATCCATTTTAAAACATTTAAAATATGATAAAAAACTGTTGGTGAGTATAAAAGTGTCATTGCCAAAATATATTCTTTAAATAGCATGTTTACAAGTGTAAAGTAGATGTCTCAATTTGGGATTAAAAAAACTGAGTTTTTTTTTAAAAGAAAATGTTTTGTCTTCTTTGGGGAGAGTACTAGAAAGGTTATAGATGAGGAATAAAAGAGTCGATCTATCAAGGATGACATTATAATTATAGCAAATGTCTTACTAAGAAACCTCAATTGATTCCTATACTTTGGATCTATTTTCCGTTTAGTCTCATTTATCAGCTTGGCAACTGGGAGTAACCTTCATGGCTTTCTAGTCTTACTATCTCTTTAAACAGGAAACTTTTGTTTCACTTTTTCAAATAACACACTTAGCAGGTTTATTCCAAGTCGGCAGTGAAGAAGGCAGCAAATACTAGAGAAATAGTATATATTAAGTTCATCTTTCCAGAAGATGTCAACCTTTTTAGTCACATTTCCCTGGTAACAGGATGATTGTATAATCAAATCTGTTCACACACCCTACGCTTAAAAATTTCAGGTGAAATGTGTAACTAGGAATACCAACATGTTATTTTAATTTCACACCTACTCTTTACTAGATACCTAGGTGTTTTAAAAATAGATGCTTCAGACATGGTGATTTATTCACTAGACATGTGTAAACATGTAATTGAGCCTAATGTTCTCAAGTTTCAAACTCAGGTGTCAGTGTAGCTGATCCCCGTATGCCAAGAATACGTAGCTTCATTCCTAGGGGAAATATTTCTAAATAACTTCCAAACTAAATTTCTTCATAATGCCCAGACAGGCGGGGTAACATATAAAATAAATTGAATGGATGACGACGTGATGTGAGGTCGCTCAGTCGTGTCTGACTCTTTGCGACCCCATGGACTGTAGCCCACCAGGCTCCTCAGTCCATGGGCTCTTCCAGGCATAAATACTGGAGTGGGTTGCCATTTCCTTCTCCAGGGGATCTTCCCGACCCAGGGATGGAACCCGGGTCTCCCGCATTGTAGGCAGACACTTTACTGTCTGAGCTGCCAGGGAAGCCCTGTACCTAAATACTAGAGAAAGCAAAATCTACATATTTACTGCATAGCATGGGGTAATCATTTTATAAGGCTGTGAGTGGCAGACTGTGGAAGAGGGATATGAAATACTCATATATCATAGCTCTTGCCCTCTAAATTTACAGCCTGGTAGAGAAGAAAGATCACGTCCCTGAAGCCAATGCAAAACAATGATTGGGTGCCATTGCAAGGGTTACAGAGAAAGAACCCCATGAGCATGAGTGAAAATGCTAAAGAAACGTAGGCTCAGAAGAAATTTTTATATGAGCGATACACTGATGTTCAATCAGAGAAGGCAATGGCAACCCAGTCCAGTGTTCTTACCTGGAGAATCCCAGGGACGGAGGAGCCTGGTGGGCTGCCGTCTATGTGGTCTCACAGAGTCAGACACGACTGAAGCGACTTAGCAGCAGCAGCAGCACATTGATGTTCAATGACTTTACTGAATGCTGCTGTGACTATTTCTAAAGGTGAATATTAGAGGCTTTTTTGATTGTTGTCAGATTTTATTGAGGCCACCATTTATAATTTGCCTTGTCAGAAATCTCAAAAAATAGTTATGGATTGTAGCATAATTTTTCCTTCTAATTAACACCTGTAGGTGTCATCACATGTGCCAAACTGATTGACCTGTTATAGGATCCTAAAGTCTCATAGGATAATGCTATCATAACTGCTTACTCCATGAAAATGATTGTTGTTTAGTTTATACAATTATATATAATTATGAAAGATCCCTTCAAAATGTTTATATGTTTGATGGTTTTAGCAGGCAGAATAATGCCCTTCCCCCATCCCCAAGTAGTACGTCTTAAACCCCTGAGCTCGTGAATATGTTACCTTCACAAAAGGGACTTATAGATGTGATTAAGGGTACTGACTTTGAGGTGGGAAGAGTCAGCATACTGACTTTCTGCTGGATTATCTAGGTAGTCCCAACTGAATCGCTTGAGTCCTTAAATCAGAACACCTTTCCTGACTGGGTTCCAGAGATGAGGTGGGAGAAGCAGCAGGAACTCTAAGCATTAGTCTTGATTTGCTGTTGCTGGCTTCAAAAATGAAAAAGGAGACCACAAACAAAGAAATAGGGGCAGTTCCTAGGAGGAACTGTGAGCTGGAAGACCCCCAGCTCACAAACACGAAGGAGTTGGAGATCTGTCTTACAACTATGAGGGACTGAACTCTGCCAAGGAGGTGCTAGTGGTAAAGAACCCACCTGCCAATGCAGGAGACATATAGACACAGGTTTGACCTCTGGGTCAGGAAGATCGCTGGAAAAGGAAATGGCAACCCTTTCCAGTATTCTTGCCTGGGAAATCCCATGGATGGAAGAGCCTGGTGGGCTACAGTCCATGAGGTCACAGAGTCAGACACCACTAAAGCGGCTTAGCATCGACCAGCCCCTCTGGTTTTTGCTCCATGGGACTCCTGTTGGATTTCTGACCGACAGAGCTGAAAGAGAGTAAATTTGAATTTAGTTTAGGCCATTAAATTTGTTGTAATTTATTATTATGGCAATAGATGAATACTTTTTTCTGCCCCAGCTCACTTAACGGATATGACACGCTCCCATAAGTGATCTTTTGCAGCAGAAATTCTGTTTTCAGAATTGAACACTGAACCTTTTGTCTTTCTCATCACACAGATTTACACATACATTCAAATGTGGAAATGCTAAGTAAACCACTTTAATTTTTCACAATATTTAAATATGCATTATAACTTAAGAAGATTTGTCAGTCTTGTGATTTTAGTCATGCTCGACAGAAGGTTTCCCAAGGTCCTGACCTTGCTTTCATTCACATAGCCAAGTGATCTAATGCAGTCAGTATTTACATTGTGGTCATGCCTTCAATACCTCTGCTAATACCAGAAAAAAAAATATGTTCTGAAGATTTGGTATTTAGTTTTGCTCCCAAAGGATTTCATATAAAGTTTCTGAACTTTACATTAGAAGGATTGTTTGTCTTGTCAAGCTGAAATGTGAAGTTCTTACTGGCTTAAGCGCAATAGAGCCTTGAACAGTATGTTATCTTTTATATTAATAAAACGACACTGGATTCACATTTCTGAAATAGAAAAATTCCAAACATAATGCTTCACTTGAACATGTTGTGTTAATAAATCTTAATTAAAGGGACTTTCTTAAGTAATAAATTTGAACAATATAACAATCAGAACTATTGTGAAAAACAATCCATTGTTATTACCATGAATAAGAGACTGGAAGAATAGTTGTTTTTCTGAATCACCTAATATTCTAGAAACATATTTTGCTATTATAATCAGTGGAAATAAAGACATAGAGAAGGTGAACTTCCTTGTGAAAGTATGATATTTCTTAAATATCTGGTTTAAAAAACAGGTATTTTCTCCACATTGGGAAGATGGTATAGTGTTAGCTTTAACTATAGGCAATACAAAAAGCTAATGTTTTAATGCAAGAATTCATTTGTAAGGAGTATGTTTAATAGCCCAACACTAATTCCACAACTTGACATTAATTCACATCATGAAAATATAAACTACTTGGAGATGATGAGGTCTTTGGCATTTTCTATTTCTCTCTGATAAAAATGCAGGAGAAACATATAAGTACATCAGTGGTTTGTCCGTCCTATAGTTTACTGGTATCGAGGCATATACTGTAACACCTGTGAAGTGTGGTTTGGGTCTTCTGCTTATTGCCATCAGGTTTGTACCAAGTGCTCTTCCCTTTGTGAATGACATCATCTATTAATAGTATGCTTTGGTCAGAGTGCAGTATAGTTAATTTGAATTCAATAGGCAGATTGTTTCCTGACATTATGCAATGAGCAAAGTGCTCTGGGAGGCAGAGTGCTGGACAGTATGGGCTTTGACCCTGACCTTCAGGAGCACAGATGAGTAAAATGTCCATTGACAGTGAAAGGTGATGGTTGTGGTGGCAGTGAATATTTTTTGTAGGTAACCGCTTTTCTTAGGAAGAGTTATTGTAAAAGTTATATTCAGTATGTAGAAAGCTAAATCTTTCTTTTGGAAATGTACTTATAACCTTTTGATACTAAAGAAGTTAAAATGATAATCATGATAAACCATAGCAATTCCGGTCCTTATCTCTTTGCCACACGTTTTTCAATCAACTATTGAGTCCTCCCCCTCCTTTTTCTTTAATAACCCTAATATGTTATTAAGTACATATTAGGTAACATATTAAGTAATGTTTTTAACCTTTGAAAAATCAACAAAATACACCTCTGTGCCTCACCGAATTATCACTATAACACAGATCTTGTTAGTGATCATAACCCTTCAGTGATATTTCTTGAGGCTCTTTGCATGCTAGAAGTCAAAACATTAAGCTTTTTTTTTAAATATTAAGCTTTCAAATCTCAGTATACACGTGCATAGAGTTTCTATATCTGCTTGGGAAAATGCATTTTTGAATGTGTGGATTAGGTTTCTTGTATTCTTCAGTAAAAGCATAATATTCCTATATAACATAGTCATGGTAATTTCATTCCAATCTTTATACTAATTCAAGGTTGCCAAATAAAATATAGGACACCCAACCAAACTTGAATTTCAGACAAACAACAAATAATTGTATTATGTTCCATGTAACATTTGAGGCAATCTTACTTTAAATAATTATTCACTTTTTCATCTGAAATTCAAATTTGGCTTGAATAAACCATACCCGAATTGCTATTCCATTATTGAATGAATGATAGAATACTTTTCCCCCTGGTTTTCTTCAGTGTAAGTTTGCTTAACTGTATCCCAAAATATAATTATTAGATTTTCTAGTGAGATGTTAAAGAAATAATTACAGGTTAGAAGATAACATGGGATAATTGTTAACCATTTGCCTTGGCACACAAGCCCCATAATAAACCTATTGTGTTCAGAAGATCCTAAAATATAAAATAGAGTAACTTATGAAAGGCAGGTAAATTAAAATGTTGAAGCAGAAATGAACCATCAAATGAGACAGTTGATCTTAGTTATTTATTCTGTCCCTTCGGTTTAATCCCCAGGGGTTAAATCTCTACACCCACTACTGCTACTAAATGTCCTAGACCTCATTCCATTTTATTGAGCTTACTGGTGTGCTACATTTAGGGTTGTGTGTGTATGTGTGTGTTTAGTCTAAGTTGGGTGGGGTGGTTTTAGTACTAAATTGTGTGGGACTCTTGTGACCTCATGCATGACCCCATGGACTGCGGCCCACTAGGCTCCTCTGTCCATGGGGTTTCCCAGGCAAGAACAGTAGTGTGGGTTGCTGTTTCCTTCTCCAGGGGATCTTCCTGACCCAGGGATCAAACCCAGATCTCCTGCACTGCAGGCCATTGCTTCCACTGTAGGTAGAATCTTGACCAACTGAGCTACCAGAGAAGTCCAGGTTGGGAAAGAACTAAAGAATGTCTTAGGGAGTGGAAAGCACATCATGACTGTTGATGCTCCCCAAGTGAGGGGCTGGAATCTGAGATATTAGAAATCTGATGAACAGCTGATGGAAGGGACAACAAGTTATGGGGGTGGGGTTTTGGCGATGGGTGGTGCCTGCTCAAGAAGAGACAGTATTCTGTGGGTGAAATTCATGAATCTCCAGGTGGCTTGAAAATGCCCTTTACTTGGGGCATCTGTTTTACAACTAGGATTTTTGTTTTATTGACATGTATTTGACATATAAGACTGTATACATTTAAGATGTATGGAACAGTGGCATATATATTATGAAATGATTATCACTGTGTTTATTTACTTAAAAATTCTATTGACATATAGTTTATTTATAGTGTGTTAATTGCTGCTGTCCAGCAGAGTGATTTACAAAAGAATGTATATATACATTATTTTTAAAATTCTTTTTCATTATGACTTATCCTAGGACACTGAATATAGGTCTCTGTGCTGCGACTTCCCGGGTAGCTCAGCTGGTAAAGAATCCGCCACAATGCAGGAGACCCCAGTTTGATTCCTGGGTTAGGAAGATCTGCTGGAAAAGGGACAGGCTACCCACTCCAGTATTCTTGGGCTTCCCTGGTGACTCAGCTGGTAAAGAATCCCCCTGCAATGTGGGAGACTTTAGTTTTATCCCTGGGTAGGGAAGATCACCTGGAGAAGGGAGTGTCTACCCACTCCAGTATTCTGGCCTGGAGAATTCCACGGACTGTACAGTCCATGGGGTTGGGAAGAGTCAGACACGACTGAATGACTTTCACTTTGTAGTACTTTGTTGTTTATCCATTTTATGTAAAAAAAACTTACATCTGCTAACCCCAACCTCTCTCTCCATCCTTCTCCCAATCCTCTCCCCTGTTTTCTATGTTTATGATTCTGTTTCTGTTTCATGGATAGGTTCCTTTCTGTCATATTTTAGATTCCACATATAAGTGATAAGTGATGTATTTGTCTTTGTTTGACTTCACTTAGTATGATAATCTGTGGTTGCATTCATGTTGTTGGAAATAGCATTATTTAGCTTTTTTTAATTTGTTAATAGCTGAGTAGCATTCCATTGTATATATGAACCACATTTTCTTTATCCAGTCATTTGTTGATGGACATTTAGGTTGTTCCCATGTCTTGGCTATTGTGAATGGTGTTGCTATGAATAAAGGGTACATGTATCTTTTTGAGTTCCAGTTTTGTCTGGATATATGCCTAGGAGTGGGATTGCTGTATCATAATGTAATTCTATTTTTGTTTTTCTGAGGAACCTCCATATGGTTTTTCACCATGGGTACACCAACTTACATTCCTACCAATAGTGTAAGAGGGTTCTTTCTTCTCCATACAGTCTCCAGCATTTGTTATTTGTAGACATTTTAATGATGGCCATTTTGACAGGTGGGAGATGGTACCTCATAGTAGTTTTGATTTGCGTATCTTTAATAATTAGTGATGTTGAACATCTTTTCATGTGCCTCTTGGCCATCTCTATGTCTTCTTTAAAGAAATGTCTACTTAAGTGCCAATTTTTAGATTAGGTTGTCTGTTTTTCTGATGTTGAGTTGCACAAGCTGCTTGTATATTTTGGTGATTAATCCTCTGTCAGTTGCTTCATTTGCAACTATTTTCTCCCATACTCAGGGTTGTCTTTTCATCTTGTTTATGGTTTCCTTTGCTGTGCAAAAAGTTTTGATTAGGGTCCATTTGTTTTTGTTTTTACTTCTATTGCCTTGGGAGACTGATTTAAGAAAACATTGGTATGATGTATGTCAGAGAATCGTTTGCCTGTGATCTGTTCTAAAAGTTTTATGGTGTCCTGTCTTATGTTCAGATCTTTAAGCCATGTTGTTTATTTTTGTGTATGATGAAAGGCTGTGTTCTCACTGCCTTGGTATACATGTGGCTGTCCAATTTCCCCAATACCACTTGCTGAGGAGACTTTTTCCCATTGTACATTCTTGCCTCGTTTGTTGAGATTACCTGACTGTAGTTGAGTGGGCTTATTTCTGGGCTCTCTATTTTGTTCCATTGATCCATATGTCTGCTTTCATGCCAATGCCATGCTGCTACTTAAAAAACACAGGTTTTAGCTGTGGCAGTCTTACTCTCTGTTGTGGCACACGGGCTTCCCTAGTTGTGGCATTAAGCTCTAGAGTAGGCAACCTCAGCAGTTGTGGTGCTCAGACTCAGCTGCCCCGGGTTGTGTGGGATCTTAGTTCCCCTGCCAGGGACTGAACCTAAGTTTCCTGCACTGGAAGGCAGATTCTTAACTACTGGACCACCAGGGAAGTCCCACCATGCTGTTTTGATGACTGTGGCTTTGTAGTATTGTTTGAAACTAGGAGGGTTATACCTCCTGCTTTGTTCTTCTTCTTCAGGAATGCTTTGGCAATTCTGGGTCTCTTATGGTTCCATATGAATTTTAGGCTTATTTATTCTAGTTCTGTGAAAAATGTCAAAGATATTTTGGTAGTTCAGTTCAGTCCAGTCATGTTCGCCGAACTGTGGTAGTTCACGCTGAACTGGTAGTTCACTCAGGTAGTTCGCTCAGTCGTGTCCGACTCTTTGCGACCCCATGAATTGTAGCACACCAGGACTCCCGGTCCATCACTAATGCCCAGAATCTACCCAAACCCATGCCCGTTGAGTTGGTGATGCCATCCAGCCATCTCATCCTCTGTCGTCCCCTTTTCCTCCTGCCCCCAATCCCTCCCAGCATCAGGGTCTTTTCCAATGAGTCAACTTTTTGCATGAGGTGGCCAAAGTACTGGAGTTTCAGCTTTGAGCATTCGTTAAATCTGTAGGATTGCTTTGGATAGTACAGACGTTTAAACAACATTAATTCTTCCAATACAAGAGCATGGGATATTTTTCCATTTCTTTGAATCATCTTCAGTTTCCTTGATTAGTATGTTATAGTTCTCAGTATATAAGTTTTTCACCTCCTTGGTCAAGTTCATTCTTAAGTCTTTTATTTTGGGGGGTATATCACTATAAATTTAAACATCTGTTACCTCATGGAGATAAAAGTCACAAATGGGCCTTTACTACCTGGGAGAATATAAACCAAAGACAGCATGTAAGTAGGCACCCATCATCATTTTACTCAATTTTTTTAGGTGTTGAAATCACCAAGAATCATTATGTCTTAATTTCACAAAATTTTAATTTATAATGTATATATTATTTTAATAGCACTCTTTAATATTGCTGCATACCATCTACATCTGTTAACTTGAATAATTAAAACTTAAATACAATATTAAAAGCCCACATTTGGATGCTGTGGGAACACTTTTGAATACTGGTAGCAGGAATGGTGATCTCAGGAGCTTCTCAGCCTTGTTAGAGATGGATAATTAATTTTTAAAAGGTCATGGGTTAATGTTGATGTCTATTTTTTCAATCTAAATTATGACACCCAATTCTATCTTGTTACAAACTTTCTTCAGTCCATGTACCCTTTTTTGAGGTACATGGTCTCTCCTCTATTTTTGTAATTTTGCTTTAAAAATTATAATATATCATGCTATTAATTTTTTATCAGACTGCATTTTTCATTATTTGTTTTCCCATGTTTATTCATCAAGACATAGACAAACACAGTAACATAAAACACTGAGTACCAATTATTGAATTTCTGATGGGTATAGAAAATATATAGAAGTATAGAAAGTATAGAAAATAAACTTACTAATCAATTAATTATAGTTTGAATGTAAGCCATTGACTTACTGCTTAGACTTAAGTCTGCTATGAGCACCAACCTGAAGGGTGGTGCTGTGACCTTGGCTGACTGACCTTGCTAAGAGAGAAGGCCAGGGACAGATTTGGATACCTCCTGCCTTGTGAATGCATAGGTGAGTGGCAATTACCACAAGTGGGTGGTTAAGGAAGTTCTTCATCAAGGCATAGTGAATAGTTCATGTTTTTTGCCTTATCATAGTGTGAAGGACAGGATCTAGGCTTAAAAAAAGTAAAATAAACTAAAGGACATTGCAGTAGTACAGGGGAATTTGAAACAAATGGAGTACAGTTGGATTCAAAGCAATTGACAAATGTAGGGGCAGAGAGTGGTTGGCACAAGCACTCAGGAGGACTTGAAAGTGTAATAACAGAGTAGATTAAAAAAACCAGAGAATATAATACACACTAAATGATTAGGAAGCTCCTCTCTCAACATTGATTCAACCAAGAAAGAAAGAATGAATGAATAAATGATTCAGTTCTGTTCAGTCGCTCATTCAGGTCCGACTCTTTGCAACCCCATGGAATGCAGCACGCCTCCCTGCCCATCACCAACTCCGAGTTTACTCAAACTCATGTCCATTGAATCAGTGATGTTATCCAACCATCTCATCCTCTGTCGTCCCTTTCTCCTCCCACCTTCAACTTTCCCGCCATCAGGGTCTTTCCCAGTGAGTCAGTTCATTGCATCAGGTGGCCAAAGTATTGCAGTTTCAGCTTCAGCATCAGTCCTTCCAATGAATATTCAGGACTGATCTCCTTTAGGATGGACTGGTTGGATCTCCTTGCGTCCAAGGGACTCTCAAGAGTCTTCTCCAACACCACAGTTCAAAAGCATCAATTCCTTGGTGCTCAGCTTTCTTTATAGTCCAATTCTCAGATCCATACATGACTACTGGAAAAACCATAGCTTTGACTAGATGCAGCCTTGTTAGCAAAGTAATGTCTCTGCTTTTTAATATGCTATCTAGATTGGTCATAACTTTTCTTCCAAGGAGCAAGCATCTTTTAATTTCATGGCTGCAGTCACCAACTACAGTGATTTTGGAGCCCCCCAAAATAAAATCTGTCACTGTTTCCATTGCTTCCCCACCTATTTGCCATGATGGGACTGGATGCCATGATCTTAGTTTTCTGAATGTTGAGTTTTAAGCCAAGTTTTTCACTCTCCTATTTCACTTTCATTGAGAGGCTCTTTAGTTCCTCTTCACTTTCTGCCATAAGGGTGGTGTCATCTGCATGTCTGAGGTTACTGATATTTCTCCCAGCAATCTTGATTCCAGCTTGTGCTTCTTCCAGCCCAGTGTTTCTCATGATGTACTCTGCATATAAGTTAAATAAGCAGGGTGAAAATATACAGCCTTGACGTACTCCTTTCCCAATTTGGAACCAGTCTGTTGTTCCACGTCCATTTCTAACTGTTACTTCCTGAACTGCATACAGATTTCTCAGGAGGCAGGTCAAAAGAAAGTGAAAGTGAAGTCGCTCAGTCGTGTCTGACTCTTTGCAAACCAACGGACTGTACCTGCCAGGTTCCTCCCTCCATGGGATATTCCAGGCAAGAATACTGGGGCAGGTTGCCATTTCCTTCTCCAGGGGGTCTTCCCAACCCAGGGATCGAACCCAGGTCTCCTGCATTGCAGGCAGACTCTTTACCATCTGAGCCACAAGGGAAGCAATTTGAAAAAGCAAGGTCTGGTATTTCCATCTCTTTAAGAATTTTCCACAGTTTGTTTTGATTCACACAGTCAGAGTCTTTGGCATAATCAATAAACAAGAAATAGACGTTTCTCTGGAACTCTTGCTTTTTAATGATCCAACGGATGTTGGCAATTTGATCTCTGGTTACTCTGCCTTTGCTAAATCCAGCTTGAACATCTGGAAGTTCACCATTCATGTATTGCTGAAGCCTGGCTTGGAGAATTATAAGCATTACTTTACTAGTGTGTGAGATAAGTGCAATTGTGCAGTAGTTTGAGCATTCTTCGGCATTGCCTTTCTTTGGGATTAGAATGCAAACTGACATTCTATAGTCCTGTGGCCACTGCTGAGTTTTCCAAATTTGCTGGCATATTGAGTGCAGCACTTTCACAGCATCATCTTTTTGGATTTGAAATAGCTCAACTGGAATTCCATCACATCCACTAGCTTTGTTTGTAATGATGCTTCCTAAGGCCCACTTGACCTCTCATTCCAGGATATCTGGCTCTAGGTGAGTGATCACACCATTGTGATTATCTGGGTCGTGAAGATCTTCTTTGTACTGTTGCTCTGTGTATTCTTGCCACCTCTTCTTAATATCTTCTGCTTCTGCTAGGTCCATACCATTTCTGTCCTTTATCAAGCCCATTTTTGCATGAAATGTTCCCTTGGTATCTCTAATTTTCTTGAAGAGATCTCTAGTCTTTCCCATTCTGTTGTTTTCCTCTATTTCTTTGCATTGATCACTGAGGAAGGCCTTCTTATCTCTCCTTGCTATTCTTTGGAACTCTGTATTCAAATGGGTATATCTTTCCTTTTCTCCTTTGTCTTTTGCTACTCTTCTTTTTTCAGCTATTTGTAAGGCCTCCTCAGACAACCATTTTGCCTTTTCGCATTTTTTTTTTTTTTTTCCCTTGGGGATGGTCTTGATCCCTTCCTCCTGAACAGTTACATGAACCTCTGTCCATAGTTTTTCAGGCACTCTTGTCTATCAGATCTAATCCCTTGAATCTGTTTGTCACTTCCATTGCATAATCATAAGGGATTTGATTTAGGTCATACCTGAAGGGTCTAGTGGTTTTCCCTACTTTCTTCAATATCAGTCCGAATTTGGCAATAAGGAGTTCATGATTGAGCCATAGTCAGCTTGCAGTCTTGTTTTTGCTGACTGTAGAGAGCTTCTCCATCTCTGGCTGCAAAGAATACAATCAATCTGATTTCAGTACTGACCATCTGTTGATGTCTATGTGTACGGTCTTATCTTGTGAATGATTAAATAAATAAGTAATTTATGGAATCACTGAAATTGCCTTAACTGACTTGGATGCAATCCAGAATTTGAAATATTAGAGATTGTACCTGCTAGGTCATGGGAGATCCCCTTATGAATATGATAGACCTTATTGTAGTTGGGCTCAAGTTTTTTTTTTTTTTAATTCAAGCTTGTCCTTTTATGGCCAGTAACAGGAGGATTGAGAGGAGAGACAATGGAAATGAAACATCATGCAGGCCTCAGAGAAGCACTTTTTAATATCATTTATGGATATTTAAAGACAGCCAGTACCTGACCTAAGTAATCTAAGAGATTAAACCTATTAGCTAATGCACTGAAGTGAATTTTGTATGATACACATTTTTCACAAAAGGTTGATGTATTGAATACAAAAAGGTGTCAGGAGACTGTACTACGTGGTAGAAATAGTGGTGAATACGGTAGACATAATTTTTATCATTTTAAAATTTACATTCTAATGAGGATTATGGTTAGTACATATGTTAACATGTAAGGAAGTGAAATACTTTGTAATAACATATTAGGGAACATAGGTGCCATATTAGAAAATAATGTGTGGTGTATGTGTATGTGATCACTTAGTCAAAGAGATCTATACCTAACTGAATTTGACAGAAATATTTTGGTATAAGATAGAAATCTGATCTATACCTAAAGATATCTGATCAAAATGAACCCATTATAAATATCCCAGAATAAAGTTACTGAGGAGAATATGATATTTCCAGTTCAATAATAAATGATTATAACATATTTGGATATTTTTCATATTATTGTGTCCATACCAAGTAGTGATAATTTACAGAAAACACAAATAAGAATAATAGTAAATTATTATATGTTGAGTCTATCTAACAGTTTGAAATTTCATAAATCTCTAGTAGAAAATCATCAGGGCTTTTAGTGCATGATTAGAATATGAAGCAAAATCTTTCATTTCCTGCATGAACACAAATCTTTGCTTTTAAATGACCTGAGCAACTTTTCTTTTCAAATTGCTTTTAATATTGACTACTTAGTTTTAAAATGGCAGTATGTAATTTTCTTAGTTGGATTTAGACCTTTTCCTCAGGAAATGGTTTGAAATATTTCCATCAATTTTAAGCTTTGCATTTATTTCATCAGTTTTCAATTCCATGTCAGCAATAACCTTGTCTGTGTGCTATATGAAAGAAGGAAAGAGCTATTAACAACCTTGCTTATGTCCCTGAATCACTGCAAATATGGAAACATCTTTGCTGATTTATAGCAGGTTTCATATCAATGTGAGAAGCTATCATTTGTAGGCTTAATATCGTTACTGATAACAACATGTATTTTGAGTTAAAGAAAACATCAGAAGTGATTCTGGATACCTATGAAAATGTAGTTCTGTAGGCAAAGACGCATGTGATCTTTGAAAACAATCTGCAAAAAAATGAAATAAACATGTTACTACAAAGTAGAAAAAGTTGGCAGCAAAAGCACATGCTAAAAATACTATTTATCTTTAAATAAATGTTTAAACCTCAGGATGTGCCAACCTCAGGCTGAAATAAAATCACTTGAGAAGGAAACATAAAAAGCACCCTTCTTTAAATTCTGTTGTTAAAGTGATAGCTTTTAGGAAAATAATCTTCATACGTATTTTAGATATTAGTACAATAGTATTTATTTATGGTTGTGGAATCTGTCCACTGGTAGCACTTAGGAAAAATAAAAACTATGGAAATGAAATGTCATAGTAGCTCTTTACTGGAACAAAGCTACATTTTGTCAAGTATATAAAAGTCACCACTTGGCAATTGTTAGTACAATAATTAATTCAAGCAAGACTCACCTCAATATTGGAACGAAAGGGTGAATATTTAATGATGAATCAGATTTTTAGAGAATCATAGAGTATCTCCTACCAATTATATGTTAATTATAAAGGGAAATGTAGTAAGATGGGGGAACCACCAATTTTGGGACAAACCTACATGTCTACTGATAAAATGTACCGACAGAGTTGCAACATCACTTCTGTGTGTTCCTGAAAAAATGTATAACCTAAATCTAAACAAGAGGAAATATCACTTAAGCCCAAATTGAGGGACATTCAATAATATTATTTGTACTTTTTAAAAATATTAAGGTCATTGATTACAAGAAAAGGCTAGAAGACTACTCCAGATAAAGAGGACTAAAGAAACATGATGATGGCTCTTAACATATAATCCTGGGTGGGATTTTAGACTGGGGAAAATATAAGGGAAATTATTGTAACAGTATGTGAAATTTATATAGGAACTATGGATTTGATTATGACAAATCCACTGATTTTGATAGTTATACTTTGATTATTTAAGAGAATGCTATCATTCTTCAACACACCAATATCTGAGTAAAATGCCCAAAAGTTGCCCTTCTTTAATTCTCTTTCTATTTACTTACATTGAGCTGCATTTGCAACACAACACTTTATTGCTCTGTAAATGCATAATATGGGCTTTTGGCTTGCTTCATTTTGTTTGCTTTTTAACTTGCATTATAAAAGTAGTGAACACTAAGTTATCTGTAGTTTTGCTGAATTAGAAATACAATAGCAAGATTTGTGTTCTAGCATATAGTATACAGAAGATAAAAGGAGAAGAAACATGAAATAGATATTCTGGCTACTGCATAAATCTGTCTGGAGAAGTTTGTTGTGCCTTATGGATGTTAGTAGCAGTCAGCTTGTGTGTTAGTCTGTGTTGAGTTAGAGTGTTGTCTCCTTTGTAATATCATTGATGACAGGCTACTCTTTGGAAGAGAAAATAATTGAATTCTATGCTGCCCTACAGGTTTTCTTTTCTTCCCATGGGCATTGTAGGTGTGTTATTTACAGTGTAATTTCACCTATTAGTTATTTATGTGACTCTTCAAATTTCCATCAGACACAGGCAATATCATGGAAGTATATAGATTACATTATGATACATACCCTTTGTTACATTAGAGTGTTCAAGCCTTACTTTTTTTTTTTTACAAGGCACAGATATTTTATCCTGAATTTCTTACAATAGTGAGGAGACGTATAACATGACTTGAATGAAATTTGAAGTTAATATGTCTTTTGATACATCTAATAGAATAATAAAATTGTCACTATTTCCCAAAGGCAGTATAGCATATCATTCTTACTAAAATGAGATATTTTTGAGCATTTTTATAACTAAAAAGTTGATTGCTGATTTTGGGAGAGTAGATTTTAGGTCATGGAAAAATGTAGACGTGTTATAGTGTGTTTCATCATGTTAAGTTTTGCCTCATGGATTTATTTCAGTATGTGGAATTTATTTGAATTAATAGGTGCATAATTCCAGTTCAGAGAATACAAACAAATGTTCAATTAAGTAAAAAACAAAATTTAAAACATGATATCTTTTTATCATAGCTTTTTGTCATATGTATGTCTGGAGAAGGAGAAAAGTT
This sequence comes from Cervus canadensis, assembly GCF_019320065.1. NCBI lineage: Eukaryota > Metazoa > Chordata > Mammalia > Artiodactyla > Cervidae > Cervus > Cervus canadensis. The sequence goes on from NC_057389.1 coordinate 9,903,617, forward strand.
ATTGATGTGCTTTTAAGAATGTCTGGTTAAAGAAAGAGGAGCTATTGAATGTCAAAAGGAAAAGAAACATAGTAACTATAAATTAGTGTTAGGCTAAGCGAGAAAAAACACAGGTGGTTGTTTGTCTATAGGTTAGGCAATAAATGAAAAATAACTTTGGGTCTGATTCTTCACTACTAGGACACTGGAGTGTTAAAAAAAGGCAGAGAGACAGTTAAGAAGGCTGAGATGGAGAACAAAGGTTAACGTCAAAGGTTGTAAATTCAATGATAAGGGAAGAAGTAGAAGAGAGCCTAAAATTGGAACATTTGAAAAAGAAAGTTCTCTAATGATTTCTGAGAATGTATGCTTCATAATCCCATAGGGATTAAAGTAATTAGGGGCTTGAATAAAGAAAGAATAAAATATAATATATATATATAAAAATAGGTCAGATATAAATTGTGGATCAGTGACATAAATTAAAGAAAACATTAAAGTCAAGATAGAATTCTTTGATTTTGTTTTGTCTTCATTCTTAAGATATATATGTATTATATGATAATTATATGTCAAGTACAATATATATATGGTATATATAAGATATATGATATAATTATACATATGATATGCATGATCTATATATATAAATATAAAATGATGAATATTATACTTTTGAACAGGAAGCTATTACTAAAAGAGTGATAGAATCAAGGAGAAAATGAATGTGGGTTGTTCCATTTTGGGGAGCAAAAAATCTATGGGAGTTGAAGCCCAGGTGCTAAAATTTATTTGAAGAAATGAAAGGACTCTTTTTCCTCCTAAATGAAAGAAAGATAAGTATGCAGACAGAAGGTTTATCTTCATCAAGTAGGAGAAAAGCACATATCATGAGAATGAAGTATTTTTTAAAATAAAAAATATAAAAATAATGAAGTATTTTTGGTTTCAGATCAGATGCTTGAGAATTATATAATATTATGAATTGATCAAATAAAATGAAAGAGGTTTTAAATGAGGACAGTAAAATCTGCTGTTTAGATAGGATGGAAATACTGTAGGCTCTAGCTAAGGATTAAAATTAGTAAACTGGAAGAAAACAAATCAATGGAGACTCTTTCTTGGGAAAAGAAGAATAACTTCTTCTTGATTTTGATGGGTACTTCTAACTAAGACAAAAACTTATTTTACCAAAGTAACTGGTAATCACCATTCTAGAGAAAGGTTACCTGCCTACCTCTTCCCACCAACTTATGTAACATAAGCTATTTCTTAAATAATTCTGGAAGAACTATTTTCCAGCAATCTTTAAACATTTACCTGAATTGAAAAAAAAAAAAAACAAAAGGAAATACAAGGTCTGAACCCTCATTGATCCTTTTATATTATTACTTTTTTTACTGGATAAATGAACTTTTCAATGATCACAAGAAATTATGAGAAAAATTATGATGACCTCTTTTAACTTCTCTTCATTTGAAGAATAATAACTTATTTAAGCTAGAGTATGGAGATAGCTACATTTGATGCCAATATTTCTATATAGAGAGAATATATAGCCAAATATATTTTTAAAACAAAGTTTTATCTTTATATAATCTGTATTTCATTTCCAGTACTAGTGTATTTTTAAAATGTCACACTGTGGGAATATATATATTATATACTGAATACATATATTCAGTATATAATTTTGGTTTATATATTTTAAAGTTTTTACATGGTAATTTACAAGTAGTTAATCATAAAAATCTTTGAGCACCAACTTTTCAGCTGACTGATACATATCCTTAGAATTGCTAGTTTTGCTAATGGAGATTTTAAATATCTTTCTATTGAAAGTGTATAAGAAAGTGATTAAACTATGGTTTTAATTATAAAATCCATCTATCAAATCTAATTGGGTGAAGTGATAAAGGAATTTGGTTTCCATTATCACTACGTAGTTCTTATTATCTAATGCTTCAAGATTTTTCTATGTTGTGAATATAAAGCTTTAACTAGGTTTATATAATATTCTACAAATAGGAAGTGTAGAAACATCAGATAGGCTCTAAAAGCTCTGAAGAGATAACCAGTTAAGTTAGAAAGGTCATAAAACCCTGTGTCCTAGCAGGTAAGAATAGAATGAGTAACAGGTTAACATATTTCTAAAGATATGGTGTCAATAATGTGGCATCACATCAGTGAAATTTTCATCAGTATATGTATCTTCAAATTTGTAAGCAAATATTACATTTTTAGTTTTATCACAAAAGGTTTCCTATCGTACCCTTTCCCTGATTTTATTATACTTATACTGAATTAAAATTAATGCAGAAAAAATATACATATATATTTATGGCTACAAAAATGTATGTTACTTTTAGAAAAAATAATTGTTTTTTTCTTTAACCTGTAAGAAACTAACTTCACAAAGTTAATTCCAAATTAAATTAAGTAATAAATCTTTTCAATATGCAGTCTAGAAACAGACTAGATTCAATATTCTTATGGAATAGGATTTTATTTTCCCATTCTGAAAAATCAACATTCCTATACTTGATCCCTGAATGAGTTTAATAAGGTAAGATCTTAGATCACTTTCCTTAGAAAGTGTTTAAAATATTGTTTACAAGGTACTAATAATGAATGTCCTCTAAACACAAATCTATATTGTGTACTAAATAAGATCCCACTACTGAGAAACAAAACTATTTAACAAAATGACCAGCTTACTGACCAAAGCCACAGTCAGTAAGATCCTGGTCCAAATGGTGTTTTGGGTCCTTAGAGGCAAGCATAAATGCTGTCATATCAGATGGGTTCTTCAAATTCTTGTGCCCTTGACCACTAAGGACAAAACACCAGTTTCTCAGAAGGCTTAATAGATTTCTAGCCACTACTTTGCTCTTTTTCAGAAAACTTCATGTTAGTTTCCCAGAATTTCCCTAGGAGATTTCTTAGGGACTATAATTTACAACATTAAAAACAAAGCTTTATTAAAGATTGGAGCATAGCAACATTTAAAAGATGAGAAAAAAAAAGTCTATTGGTAACAAATCAGCAAAACTAGATACTTTTTTTTTAATGACCTGGGAACAATGCATTACAATAAAGGTTGTAATGTCCCCGTGCCTACCGTTTGATATATCTTATTTTCTGAAAATTTCATTGATTTATTGTTGGCTGTGCTGGGTCTTTGTTGCTGTGTTGGCTTTTCTCTAGTTGCAGAGAGTGGTCGAGGGCTACTCTCGGGTTGCATTGCACAGCTTCTCACGCGGTGGCTTCTCCTGTTGCTGAACACAGGCTCTAGGCTTGCGGGCTCAGTAGTTGTGGTCCATGGGCTTAGTTGCTCTGCAGCACGTGGGATCTTCCCAGCTCAGGAATTGAAACCAGGTCTCCTGCATTGGCAGGAGGATTCTTCTCCACTGAGCCATTAGGGAAGCCCTTGAAATATTTTAGAAGCTGGAAACCCACAGTGTGGATGAGGACCAGCACCATCAGTGACACCTTGAACTCTTATTAAATACAAACAACGCTGGGCTCAACTCAAGACATCCCAGGGTGATCTACGCGCACGTTAAAGTTTGAGAAGTCCTGATTTAGAAGTTATTCTTTCATCCACCAACTCTAGCACCTTCCTGGGTACTGCATGTATGCCAGACCCTATGTTAGACACTGTGAGTATTAACACAAATTGTTTCATCACCAAAGAGTTTCACAGTCTAGTGGGAAAGTACAGCAGGCAGATATGGTGGTAGTTGTAAGAACAGAGTACTGAGGAAACAAGAAGAGGAAATAAGTCAGCTCCCTTATGACGACCAGAGAAGATAGAAAGGTTGAAATTTCAACTCGGCCTTCAAAGATGGGGAGTATTCCCCAAGCCTTCAAACTTTCATCAGAAGTATGTATATGCTTGGAGTCAGACAAATTTGCCATGAGGTCTTCAACTCCATCTGCGTGGTCAGAGCAGGTCTATGCAGCCCCTGACAGGATCTTTGCCCCTGCACACTGGGATACTCACTGCTTCAAGCTCCACAACTATCACATTTTTGCTAAAACTATTCTGTTAGGATTAAATGCATACTATTTCTGCAGTTGGGCTTCCCTCAGCTGGTAAAGAACACACCTGTCAATGCAGGAGACACACAAGACACAGGTTCAATCCCAAGGTTGGGGAGATCCCAAGGAGAAGGAAACAGCAACCCGTTCCAGTATTCTTGTCTGGAGAATTCCACGGACAGAGGATCCTGGTGGAGTTATAGTCCGTGGACTCACAAAGAGCTGGACACAACTGAGTGCATACACACACGTTTCTGCAATTATGACAGGAAGATCTAGACTTCCTCATACCTCCTGGGTCATCTCCTGAATGTCATCTAACCCTGAACGTGCCCTTTTCCATCTCCGTTTTACCCCAGTGCCCCCTTCCTTACCACCACCCCCCAAAGAAAACACCTTAGAATTCATGGTTAGGCAATAGCCAAAATGCCTATATTGTCAACTTCTTTTTTGAGCATTTCCTTAGCCAGTTACTCTAACAGAAGCTTGACTTTCCCTGATGATGCTTTTTGTTCTGAAGCCATCTCAAGTGATACTTGTTTTTCTCTCACACCTCTAAGACCACTGTGCTTAAAGGTGGAGTATTTTTCCTTTTGCTTCCTCATTGATAAGTCCATACCTCTCCTATTCGTCTTAAGACAAACAATATTGGTGACTTTTTTTTTTTTTTTGCTTTTACTGTCTTACAGTACATCACTACTGTTCATCATTGTATTTTCATCTAAAAACATCTGGGCACTCGCTTCATCTGTCATTGTTTTTCTCTTCAAATCTACGTATCTCTCATTTCTTGGTGATTTGAATATTATACAGAGATGGTCCTGCCAGCCTTTGGCCATTCTTTCCCTTTAAGTGCTTCCTTGCGGAGAGCTGGGCCATCAATTGTCTCAGTCACTCTCTGCTCTGGTCATCCTCTAAACCAGATCAATCCCTAAACTCAAAACCTCTCCATAATATCATTTCCATAGAGCCCCTTGTTTGATTACTCCCACTTCCTTCTTGCTAATTCCTCTAGCATTGCACATCCAGCAAGCTTTTGGCCCCACTGTCCTCCCATCTGTTGAGCCTACCAGTCTCACTGCTGGCCCTTCTTCCTCAAGCCTGTGCCTTTTCTTTCCTCTGTCTGCACTAACACCCTTGAGTTATCTCATTTCACCTTATATATTTATATGCTGATGATACTCATTTATATCTCCAGCCTTCACCTTTCTCTTGAATTCCAGACTAAACCTAATGAGTGCCATGCAGACAATTATTTTTCCTTTCTTTTTATTTGTGTGTCTCAATTACTTGAGCAATGTCAGGAATATGGTAGATCTCCAATAAATAATGAATGTATTCTTTACTCACCAAAGCAAACAAATGAGTACATGGATGACTGAAATAACTTCAGATGGCATCATGTGGCTGAAACAGAGAATGAATGTGTATCTGTATGGATGGGGCTACTGGTAGGAGTTGATTTTAAGCAGTTTGTACTTTTATTTTTCAGATATGGAGAAATCTCAGATGATTTTAAACATCTGAGACAGAAGTTTCTATCTTCAGTGAGCAGATGGATGGTGAAGTCATTAACTCAGACTGGAAGCATAGTAAGTGAGTAATGTTTGTAGGTCTGAAGAACTCTACAGTTTAAATTTGAGATTCTTATGAGATGACCAAAGGATAAGTCCTTAAACAGTGGTGACATGAACATTAAACTCAAGGGGAAGGGTGTCACTGTAGATAAGAATGGCAAGGAAGATTCAGATTTAACATTTTGTGAATAAGTTTAACTAGACTATTGGTTTTCTCATAATAGAGGATCACTTTATATCAATTTACTTATGTGATTCACTGAAACAATTTTATTAGAATAGAAATCATACAAAAGTCCAGTCTTTTAGGATATCTGTCTAGTCAAAGCTATGGTTTTTCCAGTAGTCATGTATGGGCATGAGAGTTGGACTATAAAGAAAGCTGAGCACCGAAGAATTGATGCTTTTGAACTGTGGTGTTGGAGAAGACTCTTCAGAGTCCCTTGGCTTGCAAGGAGATCAACCAGTCCATCCTAAAGGAAATCAGTCCGGAATATTCATTGGAAGGACTGATGCTGAAGCTGAAACTCCAATACTTTGGCCACCTGATGTGAAGAACTGACTCCTTGGAAAAGACCCTGATGCTGGGAAAGATTGAAGGCAGGAGGAGAAGGGACAGCAGAGGGTGAGATGGTTGGATGACATCACCGACTCAATGGACATGAGTTGGAGTAAGCTCCGGGAGTTGATGATGGACAGGGAGGCCTGGCGTACTGCAGTTCATGGAGTCACAAAGAATTGGACACAGCTGAGTGACTGAACTGATGAATGATGATATCAAATATATTTGAAAGCATGAAAAAATAATATATATTTTTTAAGAAAATGGAATCTGGATATAAAAATGACATCCTTTGTTCCCAGCTAGTCCAAGTTCCCAGGTAGCTTAGTGGTAAAGATTCCACCTGCAATGCAAGAGACTTGGGTTCAATCCCTGGGTCAGGAAGATTCCCCTGGAGAAGAAAATGGCAACCCACTGCATTATTCTTGCCTGGAGAATCCCATGGACAGAGGAGCCTGGTGGGCTATAGTCCATGGGGTTGCAAAGAGTCAGACACAACTGAGCACACACATGTAGTCCAAGTTCATCAAACAAAATTACTTAATTGCATTAAAGGATACACAAATGTGTTACAGGCACATGTGGACCCATGCATCCACCTCTGCCCAACCCACATGTGTGTATATATCTCTCTCCTTATATATATTCAAAAAACTAAGATCATGGCATCTGGTCCCATCACTTCATGGGAAATAGATGGGGAAACAGTGGAAATAGTGGCAGACTTTATTTTTTGGGGCTCCAAAATCACTGCAGATGGTGATTGCAGTCATGAAATTAAAAGATGCTTACTCCTTGGAAGGAAAATTATGACGAACCTAGGTAGCATATTAAAAAGCACAGACATTACTTTGCCAACAAAGGTCCATCTAGTCAAGGCTATGGTTTTTCCAGTGGTCATGTATGGATGTGAGAGTTGGATGGTGAAGGAAGTTGAGCACTGAAGAATTGATGCTTTTGAACTGTGGTGTTGGAGACTCTTGAGAGTCCCTTGGACTGCAAGGAGATCAACCAGTCCCTCCCAAAGGAGATCAGTCCTGGGTGTTCATTGGAAGGACTGATGTTGAAGCTGAAACTCCAATAGTTTGGCCACCTCATGCGAAGAGTTGACTCATTTGAAAAGACCCTGATGCTGGAATGGATTGGGGGCAGGAGGAGAAGGGGATGACAGAGGATGAGATGGCTGGACAGCATCACCGACTTGGTGGACATGAGTGTAAGTAAACTCCGGGAGTTGGTGATGGACAGGGAGGCCTGGCATGCTGCAATTCATGGGGTTGCAAAGAGTCGGACATGACTGAGCCATTCAACTGAACTGATACATATGTATATAAACACACACACATATTCTGACCATATTTATATTTTTATAGATAACTCCTAACAGTTCAATAAATTTAAGATTGTTATTAAAATATATATATTTTTATCATAATATCTTAGTATTTTATAGAATCATAGACTCATAGATCATCCTTAGAAAAAAATTCATAACCTGAGTGACACAGGACAATTTCAGTTACCCACTATGCCATGTCTATTTCTATGAATTTTATAAGCAAATAATCTCATGTACTATAAAACCTGCAATAAGTGTTATAATACATAACAATGTATGAAAAGACAGATAAAATGTGTGTGGACAAATACATACATATATATATATACATATATATATATAATGGATATCATCTTTTGATCATCATGAAAATTTTTACAAAATCGGATGGAAGAATTCACATTTATGTGTGCTAGTGAGCTACTTCATAAGGATTTGGAAAAGATATGATTCTTTAAATTATGCAATTTTGTGCTAATATAGAAATGTCTCTGCACATATAATGAATGGCCCATCTCATTCTAAGATACAGATGAATGTGAGAAAATTGACCAGACTTCATCGTCAGCTCCTCGTGTTTTCTTATCCTGGTTTAGAAAATCATTAAGCTTAACATCACTCTGGACCAACTGTTATTCTTCCTTTGCTAACAGTGCATGGACATGTGTAACGAGTCACAGTAAGTGGAGAATTCATTAATAAAATATTTCTTGGATGTGGGCTACAGGTAGAGAGCTCTGCTTCACTGAAGCAGTCATATCTGCCTTCGTGTCTCTTCAGCACTCAGCGTGTAGTCTCCGTAGTGAAAACCGAAGAATTACATTCATCACATTTCAAGTTTTATCTGTTTTCCTCTGAAGGAATATATCCAGATATTACTGCAAGGAGATCCAACCAGCCCATCCTAAAGGAGATCAGTCCTGGTTTTTCATTGGAAGGACTGATGCTGAAGCTGAAACTCCAATACTTTGGCCACCTTATGTGATGAGTTGACTCATTGGAAAAGACCCTGATGCTGGGAGGGATTGGGGGCAAGAGGAGAAGGGGATGACAGAGGATGAGATGGTTGGATGGCATCACCGACTCGATGGGCATGAGTTTGAGTGAACTCCGGGAGCTGGTGATGGACAGGGAGGCCTGGCGTGCTGCGATTCATGGGGTCGCGAAGAGTCGGACACGACTGAGCGACTGAACTGAACTGAACTGAATTGAACCCTGAAAGTAGCTAATGGTCATATCTTGGATACGGACTTATTTGTGATTATTACATATGCGATCACACTAATTTGGGCTTCCCAGGTGGCGCTAGTGGTAAAGAACCCGCCTGCTCATGCAGGAGACATAAGAGGCACAGGTTTGATCCCTGGGTCAGGAAGATCCTATGGAGAAGGGACTGGCAACCCACTCCAGTACTCTTGCCTAGAGAATCCCATGGACAGAGGAACCTGTCGGGCTACAGTCCAAAGAGTTGTAGTGTCACAAAGAGTTGGACACTACTTTAAAACTGCTCCATTGCTTTTTTGTCCAAAAATGTAATTCCAGTTAACATACTACATGGAATTAGTTACATTTTTATTTATATATTTTATTTACTTTTTATTTTTATTTACATACTTCATTTATATATTAATTATATACATGGAATTGATTAGATAATTCTTTTGTTTCCATAGAGTTGCAGTATACCAATCTCTGAAAGTAGAATAAATCACCATAATAATATCACCTATATTATAAAGGGAAGCTTTGAACATCTTTAGGCAAAAATATGACAACTTAGATGAAATAGAGACAAATCCAGATAAACATAAATTACAAAAGCTGTCTCAACCTTCTATCAGGAGAGGGATCACCAGTCCTTGAATCTGGATTTGCCATGGGATTTCCCAGGCAGGTGGGATTTTAATAAAAGTGGCAGGGGTAGACGCCCGAAAAGTGTTGCTCTTTGAGACTATTTTGTTGTTGGATGTGGAAATCTTAAACACCAAGTGAATAACTAGGATCTGTTGGAGAATGACAAGACATGTGGAGGGAAACCAATGCACCTGGTTTTCCAGTTGCTATACGTGTGAGTGAAGATTAAATCCTCTGTCTACCTCATGACTGAGCAGCTGATAATAGAAATGAGAGGGTTCAACAGAACCCACCCAAGATCAATCTACATTATTAAGCCACCCAGTTAAACACAGAGTTATGAGATAATTTCAACCACTAAATTTTGGGTAATATAGTAGGAAGAAATAGCTAACTGATACAACAATGTATTTTTCTTTTTTGATCCTCTCTTTAAAAAAGCACAAAAGACATAATCTGGTGTGTGCAATATGCAAATTATGACTTGTTACAGCCTGGTGAAATTAATGTATGAGATAGAACCTGCTTTCTTCATTTCTAGCTGGATGTTGAGAGAGCTAAAATGGAGGTAGGAGAGTCTAGGTTTAGGGGTAAGACTCAAAAGATGAAAAATGCCAAATCACATTTTTGCTTAATGTAGCTAGAAATAAAAAAGACATTAAAATCTTTGCATGTAGAAAATCATCCATTGGCAAGCGTGTTTCAGAGTTTAGGATGAACTTACATGACTGCGTGTATGAAGAGAGATGAGAGAGAAACAGAGATGAAGACTGAAAGTCCGTGTGTATATGGGGGCTGTGAAAGGGTATGAGAGACAGGAAGGGCAACTGAAAGGCATTGATAACATAAGCAAGAAATAAGACCTGCCGTCTGCAACAGATGCGGCAGTGAGCATTAGAAGTCTGAGACTGGTTCAAAAAGACTACGTGTGTATCATTAAAACATTTAAAACGTGATGAAACACAAAATCTCATGTTACTAGGACTAAACTAAGTGAGGTAGACACTTTTTTTTCCCCCTGAAAGAAACAACATCAAATCTTAAACACAGAGATACCTATATGTAAGATATATCTATGGGTATCATACTATGGGTTCAGTTCCCGGCCCTTGCAATAAAGCGAATATCACAGTAAAGTGAATTACACGAATTTTTCTGCATATAAAGGTTATATTTTAACTATACCGAGAGTTGGTGATGGACAGGGAGGCCGGGCATGCTGAGATTCTTGGGGTCGCAAACAGTCGGACACGACTGAGCGACTGACCTGACTGACTGATACTGTAGTATGGTCAGTGTACAGTTACATTATGCCTAAAAATCACATACCTTAATTTGAAATTACTTAATTTGTTGTTTAACAATAAACAGTTATTTTTAAAAAATGCTCACCAATATCTGAGCCTTCAGTGAGCTGTAGTGGTAACATCAAAGATCATTAAAACCACTACAATATTGTAAAGTAATTAGCATCCAACTAATAAAAATAATTGGGAAATTAATTGGGAAAAAAATCCTCCACTTAAAAAAATAAAATAAAAATGTTATCCTTAAAAAAATTGACCATAGATCATTATAGCAAATGTATTAATAATGAAAATGCTTGAAATTTACAGAAGTGATCAAAATATGACACAGATACATGAAGTGAGCAGAAGCTTAATATGTGCAGGGTGGTCACAACCTTCAGTTTGAAGAAAATGCAGTATCTTCAAAGCATAATAAAATGAGCTGCATCTAGAAATGAAATAATCCATGAAAAGAAAAAATTTAGTGTACATTAAATGATATCTTACAATAAACTGTGGAAAATTCTGAAAAAGGTGGGAATACCAGACCACCTGACCTGCCTCTTGAGAAACCTGTATGCAGGTCAGGAAGCAACAGTTAGAACTGGACATGGAACAACAGCCTGGTTCCAAATAGGAAAAAGAGTACATCAAGGCTGTATATTGTCACCCTGCTTATTTAACTTATATGCAGAGTACATCATGAGAAACTCTGGGCTGGAGGAATCACAAGCTGGAATCAAGATTGTTGGGAGAAATATCAATAACCTCAGATATGCAGATTATACCACCCTTATGGCAGAAAGTGAAGAACTAAAAAGCCTCTTGATGAAAGTGAAAGAGGAGAGTGAAAAAGTTGGCTTAAAGCTCAACATTCAGAAAACTAAGATCATGGCATCTGGTCCCATCACTTCATGGCAGATAGATGGGGAAACAGTGGCTGACTTTATTTCCTGGGCTCCAAAATCACTGCAGTTGGTGTCTGCAGCCATGAAATTAAAAGATGCTTACTCTTTGGAAGGAAAGTTATGACCAACCTAGACAGCATATTAAAAAGCAGGGACATTACTTTGCCAACAAAGGTCTGTCTAGTCAAGGCTATGGTTTTTCCAGTAGTCATGTATGGATGTGAGAGCTGGACTATAAAGAAAGCTGAGCACTGAAGAATTGATGCTTCTTGAACTGTGGTGTTGGAGAAGACCTCTTGACAGTCCCTTGGACTGCAAGGAGATCCAACCAGTCCATCCTGAAGGAGATCAGTCCTGGGTGTTCACTGGAAGGACTGATAGTGAAGCTGAAACGCCAATACTTTGGTCACCTGATGTGGAGCACTGACTCAATGGAAAAGACCCTGATGCTGGGAAAGATTGAGGGCAGGAGGAGAAGGGGACGACAGAGGATGAGATGGTTGGATGGCATCACCAACTCGATGAACATGAGTTTGAGTAAACTCTGGGAGTTGTCCTGGCGTGCTGTGGTTCATGGGGTTGCAAAGAGTCGGACACGACTGAGCAACTGAACTGAACTGAAATGATATCTTTGCATTTCATGTTGGATAGAACTCCACTGAAATCATACAATACCATAGTTTTAATATTATTTCTATCTAATAATATATTTTTCTATTTTTTGAATCTCTTGTTTCTCCTCCATCCCTTCCTCTTCTTTTCCTTCCTTCTTCTCCTCCTCATGCTTCTTGATTTTTTTTTTTTTGGATACATTTTCTTTTAATACAGACTTTTGTCACTCTTTTTATTTGTTGTGGGAAATAATGTGCACAGTGGTGAAGAGAATGGACTGTATTCTTGCCCAGATCTAGCATTTACTAACCTGGCAACCGTGAACATGTCCCTGAAGCTGTCTATAGTTCAGGTTTCTCATTCATATAGAATAAAAATAGAAGTGACTTTACTGTTATATTAAACATTAATAAGGTAATTTTAAGGTACTACATTTAAAGTGCTTGGGACAGTAATCATTCAATCAATGTTGTTGATTAATTGGCTTCATCATTACGCTTCATAGAAAGTGCTGGTAGAGTTGATAGAACTTTCATCAGTGCCTGACAAACAAATATACTCAGAACCATCAACACATTATGAAGTATTTTATATCATTTGATTTTACAAGCATTATATCAAAAAGATACTTTATAAAACTAAAATTCATTTATAATTCAACCACTCTGACTCATTAAATATCTTTTTTTTTCCACGAATTCCTTTCCAAATCATGCCCATATTCATGCAGTTATATAGTTTGGTTAATTCTAGCTTAATATTCACTCTAAATAAACTTTATATTTCCTATTAAATTTTCATACTTATAATTTTAATAGCTGCATAGCATTTTTCAAATGAAGTCATCATTTACTTAACTCTTTATTCCTTTTATTTCATTTTTCATTATATTTTATATTTTAAAAAATTAAGTATATTTAACTCGTAATGTATAAACTTAAGTTGTATGTTAATTGGATACATTTATATATTGTATTGATAATGTGATTGCCATTATAGCAATAATAGCATCTCTATCATGCTACATAATTATGATCTTCTTTTAGTGGTTGGAATAATTAGGTTCCGGTCTCTTAGCAAGTTTGATTAGAATAGAATATTGCCTATATTCACTGTGTACTGTACATCAGATCTCTGGGACTTCTTTACTACTTGTTAAAAGTTTATAATCTTAAACAACATTTGTACTATCTTTCCCATCTCCTGTCCACTGATAACCCACATTTTACTCCCTGTTTTTAGAAGTTTGTGTTTTTTGGATTCCACATATAAATGATAACCTCTAAATAAACATTTATGCCAGAATTTTTTAATTAAAATTTTTGATGTAATAGTATACACATATAATAGATTTTGATTTTGAAAATTTTATTTTTCTGAAAGGTAATACTAATTTATATGGCCCTTCTCAAAATATATGATTGATTCTGTTCAATTCTAGGAGATTTTTAGTAACTACGGCATCACAGAAATCATGAATCAATGCAAACATTTTTGCTCTGTCTCATACACATCACCAACCTACAACGTAGATGCTATTACCATTTTGTTGATAAAGTTCAGAGCAGAAATTTCTCTCAATATTGTCATACAGCAGAATTTTGAAACTTGATTCCCATCATTATTTTTACTCTATTAGTCTTAGAATAGGAATTTTCCTTTGCAAAATAGTTACAAAATGAAGAGCAAGAACTGTGGATGAAAAATATGTATCTGAAATAGCAAATTCAAGAGCTATATTTCAGTAATATTTTATCATAGCATTTCATAAAAGAAGAAAATTACCTAGGATGCTGAGAAATGAATTCATTATTAAAATGAAGCAATTTAAATTAAAATTTAAGTACTTGAATCTAGTTAAATATTCTTAAGATAGAGAATGCCAATTAATTAGCTAAAAGATAACCGAGATGCTATTTTTATCCAGTGAATGATACTGGTACTCACTGATATTTAATTGTCTTCTCCTCTGTATCTAAAAAGACAACTACATGTGGCAGCTTCTTGATGGAAAGCTCGAGACAGATGAGGAATTCTGCCCAGTAGGACATGAGAAGTGACAAGCTTCACTTTGGGGGTAGAGCTTTTAATTGGGGGGATTCTCTGCTTTCTTCTGCCGCGACGGACAAAGTAACCTCATGTTCCAGATAGAAAGTACTGGCAGCAGAGCCCGATCAGCCTGGTTATTTCTGTGTGTTTGTGAGGGGCAGAGCCAGCCAGGACATGCACTACGTGGGTAGAGAAAATGCAAGCTGAACTTTGTTCCGATTTCCCTCTATGATGTGGAATTTTGGGGAACTGAAACTGACATTTTACGTGTTGTATTCACCCATTGAACAGAACAGTACTTGATGATAGTTCCATTGTCAATTTAACCAAAAAATTTTCTATCTCTATCTCTCAAATTTTGGCCTATTTTTCTTCACACATAAATTAATTTGATCATCTGTGAATTCAAAACACAAAAATACTAATATTTTATTGTTTTGGGGTCTTTTTGAGTTGATTATATTCTCTCAGTTCTTTTAATCACATATTTTTCATATTTAAAAATGACAAACATAAACTATGTACACAACTATATGAAATACCATACAAGCATTTTAATAGCAGGACAGTATTATTTCATATTGGTTGATAAGGGTTCCCTCTCCTCTTTTAGCTATATCTGAAATATTTATATTGATTTTATAACAAAAAGTTTGTTGTCAACCATAAGAAAGCATTATGTAATATTTTATTAGCTTATCCATAAAGTGTCTTCATTTTCAGTAAAAAAAAAAAAAATATTTTCTTGGGGCTAGCTAATGGTCTAAAACTAACACATTGTGATGCTTTTGATATCAAGTTGTTCAAATATGGATTATGAAATGTCTTCAAAGCAAGAATATATTCCAATAACTCTATAAAAACTGCAAGTCAATTACCTGCAAAAAAAATTAAGCTTGATAATTTAGGAGTATAAATGTCAGGAAATGTGCAATTGTTTTCAATTTCATCTCCCATAAAATATACACGCAATTACAGTGTTTTCCAATATCGAAGACTAATTAGCTTCACCAAAAATGGCATGTTTGCAATGCAAGGAATCATAACTAGGATTTCAACTTTAATTTCTGAGTGTCTGTCCTTTGATTTAGTACATTATGCTGGACTATTTTATGTGCATTGTTTGAACAACTACTTCTTAAATCATTATTTCACTCTTTCCTTCAAACTGTGTTTGTTTAATCAGAGAAAATAACATTTTTCACAAAAATATTTTTAAAAAAACAAAATGAGGAAAAGTCTATCCTCTAAATTTTAGAAGCATTTTTAAAAATATTTTCCATCCAATATATTTTCAGTTATACTTGGTGGGTTTTGTCTTAGAAAGCTTCCTATTAAGTTACAATTTTATTTCAGTTTTGAGCAAAGAATATTAGGTAATAAAATATATAGAAGAAGAGAAATGAATGAAATAAAATACATGGCAGAGCACAATGAGTGAAGATGAATATAATAAGCTGATGAATGTTTCATTAGGCTTTATCTTACTTCCCAAATTGCTGCATTGCTAAACTGCATATTGCTAATGTGAGTAAAGATGTCTACTGGGATATTAAAGAATAAAGATACTTTTTTCAAATTCTCACAGGTTTAAATCAAGTTCGGTATAGAGGTTAAGGAGATAAGAAAACAGCTAATAAATATAAACAGTAACTGATAAGGTCACAGTAAAACTCTTTAAGAAAAGTCATCAGTGGAGGGAAAAAATTATGATATGAAGGGAGTTAATTCATTTATGGTCTTTTCTGAGGGCTGATGATAAAATCAAATCTTTTATAAATAATTTTAATCATGAATGTAGCCATCAGCTATAAATAGATTCTTTTCTGAGCCAAAATATCTGAGGCTCACATATGCATAGAAACTTCGGTTTGAGTCAATATATGCACATAGTAAATGATGATATTTGAATTAAGATAGGTTCACCTCTTCTGATATAGCATAAATCTGAAAATACTTAGTTTTATACTATAATTAAATCTCTAGGAGTATTCATTTCTGAATAATCAATTCAACTAGAGTACTTATGTGTAAGACTTGGTATAATAAATGTCACCCTGAGCTTGCTTAACTTTTTGCTAAACTAAACTTAATGTTATAGTTTTCTTATAATTTGAACCCAACACAGTAAGAAGTATAAATTCAGGTACAAGTATCAATTTTGCACAGATTGAAAATTAAATATACAAAACAGTAATCGTAAGGGTAAAGCAGGAGAGCTGTGAGATTAAAAAGACATATAGTAATTCATTTAGCAGTATACTGGAAAAACGTATTTGAAATATAGTTGATTTACAATATTGTTAGTTTCAAGTGTGCAGCAAAGTGACTCAGTAATTTTTTCAGGTTTAATTCCATTATCAATTATTATAAGATACTTAATATAATTTCCCATGCTTTAACTACATAATGGAAAATGGCAAGAAAATTAAACCATTGTTGAGATCTTCCAGTATACTGTTTTGTGAAAAATAAAGTTAATGTAGATAAAATAGTTTCCTGAGTTTAACTTTAAAAACAAAATGGAGACTCCTGCATATTGATTTAAGTTCAGTGTATATTTGTTACTGATAATTTTCTTTGACTAGAATATTTGTTAAACTGGAACACTCCATTTCACATAGCAGACTATATAACAGAACTTCATTATTGAAAAGCCAGTATTTTATATCTTCTGCACACTTTGCAAGAGAGCATGGGTTTAAACTTTTCTTTGCTTCTGGCTACCATTTTCAGAACTGCTAAACAAGCAGATCTTTATTAGGAAGAGGAAACTGGGCATAAAGACTGAACGCATTTTGACCTGATGAAGAGCAATTTAGTCCAATCATTAGCTGAGTTTGGAAGAAAATGAAATCAGTTACATCATTTGACTGTTTCAACTTTTTGATTAAAATAAAATATTTCATTTAGGGTCCCTACAATTAAAAAAGAAAATTCAGTGTTTCCATAATAAAATTTCCAGAAACATATATCAGCTTAATTATTTTTAGAACTTTGGGAGCACTCTTTCAGCTTCTAGTCTTTAGTAGTAAAGTTTTCTCCCATTGTTAGTCCCCTTACAAAGTATCCCTCCCCTTATTACCTTTCAAAAGATGGATAATGCATGTGTTTCTAAAGATTGATAAGAAATCTGTTTGTATCCATCAGCAATGGATTTCCTCAGTATAATAGTTTCAATTAGGTCAGTAGATCTTTCTTTTCTGATGGTGGTGAAATTGAAGTGTTTTGAACTATGGCTTTTTAAATTTAGATTTATTTTATTGAAGTATGGTTGATTTACAATGTTGTGTCAATTTCTGCTGCATAGCAAAGTGATTCAGTTCAGTTCAGTTCAGTCGCTCAGTCGTGTTCGACTCTTTGTGACCCCGTGGACTGCAGCACACCATGCCTCCCTGTCCATCACCAACTCCCGGAGTTTGTGTTGCTATGCAAATTATAAAAGTTTTTTTTTTGTTTTAATTTTATGAAGAATACCACTGGTAATTTGACAGGGATTGCACTGAATTTGTCGGTTGCTTTGGGTAGTAAAGTAATTTTCACAATATTGGTTCTTCCAATTCAAGAACATGGTATATTTTTCCATCTGTTTATGCCACCTGTGATTTATTTCATCAGTATCTTATAGTTTTCTGAGTATAGGTCTTTTGCCTTTTCAGTTCAGTTCAGTTGCTCAGTCGTGTCTGGCTCTATGAGACCCATTGACTGCAGCAGGCTAAGCTTCCCTTTCCATCACCAACTCTAAAGTTTTTTCCTCCTTAGGTAGGTTTCTTTCTTGGTATTTTATTCTTTTTGTTGCAATGCTGAATGGGATCATTTCCTTAATTTCTCTTTTTGATATTTTGTTGTTAGTGTAGAGGAATGCAAGAAATTTCTGTGCATTGATTTTATATCCTGCAACTTTACCGAATTCATTGATTCACACTAGTAGTTTTCTGGAGGCATCTTCAGGATTTTCTGTGTTTAGTGTCATGTCATCTGCAAACAGTGACAGTTCTACTTCTTCTTTTCCAATTTGGGTTTCTCTTATATTTATTTCTTCTCTGATTGCCATGGCTGTGGTTGTATTAGTCGCTAAGTTGTGTCTGACTCTTTTATGACCCCATGGAACCGTGGCCTGCCAGGCCTCTCTGTCCATGGAATTCTCCAGGCAAGAATACTAGAGTGTGCTGCCATTTCCTTCTTCAGAGGATCTTCCTGACCCAGGGATTGAACCCCTGTCTCCTGCACTGGCAGATGGATTCTTTACCACTGAGTCACAGGGAAGCCTGGTTGCTATTGCCAGGACTTCCAAAACTCTGTCGAATAATAATGGTGAGAGTGGGCACCCATGTCTTGTTCCTGATATTAGAGGAAATGCTATCCATTTTTCTCCATTGAGAATAATGTTTGCTGTGGGTTTATCGTATGGCCTTTATTATGTTGAGGTAGGTTCCCTCTGTGTCTGCATTTTGGAGAGTTTTTATCATAAAAGGGTGTTGAATATTGTCACAAGCTTTTTGTGCATCTATTGAGCTGATCATATAGCTTTTATTCTTCAATATATTAACATAGTGAATCACAAAATGTTCGTCTTATTAAACTTTAGAGAGGGGAAACAAAAGAAATGGATCAAAATAAAAACATTGACTAAAGGCCTTGCTACTAGATGAGTCAGGTAAAATAAAGAGCATATAGCAAGAAGGCTTGCGCGTGCTGCGCATGCTAAGCAGCTTCAGTGGTGTCCGACTCTGTGCGACCCCACGGACTGTAGCCCACGAGGCTCCCCCATCCACGGAATTCCCCAGGCAAGAATACCGGAGTGTGTTGCCATTCCCTTCTTAAGGAGATCTTCCCAATCCAGGAATCGAACCTGCATCTCCTGTGGCTCCTGCATTGCACACAGATTCTTTACTGCCAAGCCGGAAAGAAGGCTTAACATCCACTGAATTAACTCTGTGTCACAAACTAACTTCCACATCTTTTATGAACTGCCAGTTTTCAAAGCCTCCATTGTAATGAAGTCTGTTCAGTGTTTTACCATTAATTTCATGGTTAAGGTTTTTGGTAGTAGTATGTATCTGGTGCCGTTTTGATTTAGGACTTCATGTTTCACTCATTGGTCTTAGACAGTGTATTAACCATTAGAAATAGCAAAGATTTCAACGAAGAGAGCACCACAGGTACCTTTCTGCATTAAGCCACCAGCTTCAGAAAGAAAACACATGCCTCGGAAATGTGAATTAGAATAAAAGCCAATCTCCACAATATCCTTTTTTATCTGTCTTCTCCTTCTGGCTACCAGATGCTGTTCAGTCACCCAGCTGCAGCCAACTCTTTGCAACCCCACGGAATGCAGCTCCACCAGGTAGCTTTGGACAGTTGAATGTGCTTGAATTCCTGAAATCCACATCATGGGTAAGTCTTGCTATGGGAAACCGAGAATCTGCTTCAATGCTCTGTGATATGTTGGGGGATAAAAAACAGAGCACAAACAGTGTTTTAATTGAGTTGCATTAGAGGAAGGAAAGTCAGGAAACTGTTAACATAGGGCATCGCAATTACAGTGAAAACATCATGAAACAAACTTGGCAGCACAAAAAAGTGTATTAAACACTCAATGTATTTTAGAATGATAAATATCAATACACGGTGAATATTGGAGGCTTTCAATGTTGATGAAATGTTTGATGAAGTTAATGAAGGACTTAGTGATTCAGTACAGAAAGTATTTTTTCTTATTATATGACAAAGAATGTATATTGTATTCATGGGTTTATGTTCAGTTCAGTTCAGTCGTTCAGGCGTGTCCGACTCTTTGCGACCCCATGAACTGCAGCACGCCAGGCCTCCTTGTCCATCACCAACTCCCAGAGTCCACCCAAACTCATGTCCATTGAATCAGTGATGCCATCCAACCATCTCACCCTCTGTCATCCTCTTCTCCTCCCGCCTTCAATCTTTCCCAACATCAGGGTCTTTTCAAATGAGTCAGCTCTTCACATCAGGTGGCCAAAGTATTGGAGTTTCAGCTTCAACATCAGTTATTGTCTATATTTATCAAGATTCAAAAAAAAATAGTTTTGTTGTGTGGAAGATAATTAAATGCTTTTAAATAAAACCTCTAAATTATTCCTTCACATATATGCTGAAATAAAAATGCTTTAAAAATGGATTATAATTAATATCTTACATCATATATAAAATAGGCTTACTATAAGACTTGTAAAAATGTATTTGCTACTAACTGCATGTTGGATTGACAATTTAAGGTGATTTTCTTTTCTTCTTTCTTATATTTATTGTTGGCTGTACTGGGTCTTAGTTGCTACACAGGCTTTTCTCTTAATTGTGGCAACTGGGGGGGTGCTCCCTAGTTGTGATGGGTGGGCTTATTGCAGTGGCTTCTCTTGTTGTGGAACATGGGCTTTAGGGCATGCAGGCTTCAGTAGCTGCAGCTCCTGGGCTTTGGAGCACAGGTCCAAGAGCTGTGGCACAGGGGCTTAAAGTTGCTCTGCAGTATGTGGGATCTTCCTGGATCAGGGATGGAACCTCTGTCTCCTGCACTGGCAGGGGATTCTTTACCACTGAGCCACAGGGAAGCCCAATAATTTAAGGTGACTGTCTCATTTTTATACATAAGGAAATTGTATTGAGATGTTATTGAAGAATTAGTTATAATTCAAAATTAGTTATGAGATCAATCATTGCTGAGTTTTTAGGTCAGCGACATAGCTTCACACATGCATTTATTCCTTGCAATCGATTGCTTTCCGTGTGCCAGGCACTGTGTTAGATGCTGGGGATAAAACAGTGATGATAATGGATGGAGCACCGTTCTCATGGAACTTGAGACAATCATACACAATCAATGCATTGAGTAAATATAATATACAGTTAAAAGTAATTGATACAGTAGATATCTATTGTTTATTGAACTCTAAACCTATCCTAGGCACTCTTTAATGAATTTGTAGAGACTATGTAATAGAAAGTACTATCAGAAGCAAAACTTCAAGGTTACTATAAAAACACAGACAGAAATATTGATCAACAGATGATGTGCTATAGACTATAGGTTTTTACAGTTTTGAGTATATATAATTAGCTTCCCTTTTATGAAAATACTTACCAGAATGACTCTGAAGCAAATTTATACCACTCTTAAGCCCTTAAAAGGGTTTAAGATATAGGATAGAATATTGCAAATTTGCCTGGAAGGAATTTAAAGTATATTTTACCTTCTCTGTGTAGCACTGAAATTTTACACAATAAAACTCAAATCAATCTCACACAGAAATGTGCTTGCCTCCTCCTCAATCAAGCTACTGAGGCAGTCTGTTCACAGCTTGGGATGGATTTGGGTTTAGTTAGAATTTCCTCAGACTTCAAATTTTTCCCCTGGTGAGCTGCTGTTCCCTTTTGCATACTATGCTGCCTGCGGAATAGAAGGTTTTTCTCAGTGTTCCTGCTTCCTTGACAGTAGCAGTCCTTTTGTGCTGGAGCCACACGTATGTGTGTGTGTGGCTGTGTGTGTGTGTGTGTGTGCGAACACACACACATGCACTTGCTTAGTTGCTCAGTTGTGTCTGACTCTTTGTGACCCCATGGACTGTAGCCTGCCAGGCTCCTCTGTCCTTTGAATTCTCCAGGCAACAATACGGGCGTGCACTGTCATTCCCTTCTCCCGGGGATCTTCCCAATCCAGGGATGGAACCCGGTTCTCCTGCACTGCAGTCTAATTTTACCATCTGAGCTGCCAGGGAAGCCCTAAGCCACCCAGAGTAGCCCTCATCTTAGCTGTGCCCAGACCCGGCAGTAAACAAGTGTTGCTTGTTCCTAGGTGCTAAGCTCCTAGTGGACACAAGCGGACTTCTCCTGGCTTAGCCTGTCTTAGACACTGTGAGCCTGGACCTCAAGGGTCTAGCTATCTCAGCCACCCTGCAGTCATCGTGGAATGATGTCTGTGTCTTCTCTGCATGGTGTTTCTTGGTTGGAAGAGAATTTCAGCTCATCCCTCAGTGACAGCAAACTTATGCAAGATCTTAGACCAAGAGTTTTCCTTCCCTTCTTCCAGAGAGAGATGGATTTTGCTACTGTTCATGTCCCTGAAATCGTGGACCTCTGGCCAGGCCCTTGAGGGGAGAGAGAATTTTCAGTCCCTAGTGCAGAAAAATGCATATACTTTCTATCCATACTCAAGAGGAAGGAAATATACTGGAAAATCTGTTGTGCTGATTCCAACGATGTCTATAGTGATAACTTTCTACTTGCAGATGCACTCACAGTCACACTCCTTGTACGGCTCTATGCTTCTAGTCTTCTCTGATCGCCCCTCTTTCTCCTTTCTTTGTTCTAGCTCTCACTCACTCTTGCTCAGGCAGCCTGCAGGTACTTCATACGTCCTTCTGCTGAGTCTCCCCTCTACACTGGACGTCTTAGGGCAAGGCTTCTTTTATACTTGGAGGGGGAACTTAACCCATTACTTGGAAGGAAGTGGGATCTGCACACCCTTAGCTGTTCCATTCCTTCCCCATCAATGGCTCGTCAGTTCCATTCACAGGAAGTTAGGAAAGCATTTCAGGCTTGGCTTCCGTCTGAAGCCTGTGGCCCACTGTTGTTTTATGGTGAAGACAGAGGCATCATGCTGTCATTTGCTCTGAGTTGGTTTAGACGCAGAAGTGAGAGTCCCCCCATCATCTCTGTCAATCAGTAGGGTTTATAGGAAACCCAGAAAACAGATGAGGATCAAGATACAGTAATAGCTTGATTAATGGGGCCAGGAAAATATCCAGTATACTCCATAGACAGGGCAGGTATATGAGATGGAGGGTGCGGTATAGACAGCTTTTAGTTTAGGAAGATCTGTAAGTACATCCCTTTCCCAATATATCAGATCTTTGAGTCCTTATATGATGTTTGCATGGAACTGTCCTTACTCATTCTATTGGGAAATGTGGATCAGAAATCCACCTTCATTCCAAGTAACTTCTTAAACAGTAGCACAATTTTTACTCTTTAAGGCATCATATGTTCAAAATCTTCACGTATGTGATTTATGAGTTTCAATACCTCTAAAGTGTATTGATTCTAGATGCATGAACAATATATGCACGGACTGTCATAGTGTATTTTTCACATGATAGCAAAGACAAATGAGCATTCTACTTTCTTTTTTAAAAAACTGAATTAATGGATTTTTTTTTTACTGAGGTATAATTGACATAATATTATATTCATTTCAGATATACAACATAATGATTTGGTAACAAAATCATCACCAGAATAAGTCTAGTTACCATCTGTCACTATATATAGTTACATTAAAAAAATTTTTTTTCTTGTGTGAGGACTTTTAAGATTTACTCTCTTCAGCAACTTTCAGATATGTACTAGAGTGCATTAACTATAGCCACAATGCTGTACATTACAGAATACCAGGAAGTTTGCACTTTGACCCCCTTCACCTATTTCTTCCTTCCTCCCCTCTCCTCTGGCAACCACCAATCTTTTTCCTCCATATATGAACTTGTTTTGTTTTGTTTTTTTTTTTAGATTCTACACATAAATTAGATCCTGCAGTTTCTTTTTCTTTGTCTGACTTACTTCACTTGGCATAATGACCTCCAGGTCCACTCATGGTGTCACAGATGGCAAGATTTCATTCTTCCTACGGCTGGATAGCAGTCCATTGTGTGTGTGTGTGTGTCTGTGTGCATACACCGTATATTCTGTATTCATCCATTGATGGACACTTGGATTGTTTCTGTACATTAGCTCCTGCAAATAATTCTTCATTGAACATGGGAGTGCATATGTCTTTTCAAATTAATGTTTTCACTTTCTTTGGGTAAATACCCAGAACTAGAATTGCTAGATGTGTATGGTATTTCTATGTTCAATATTTTGAGGAACTTCCTTACTGTTTTCCCTGGTGACTGCACCAATTTACAATCCTACCAACAGGGCACGAGGATTCCCTTTTCTCCACACCATCCCCAGCACTTGTTATTTCTTAGCTTTTTGATATTAGCCATTCTAACAGGTATAAGATAATATCTCACTGTGGTTTTGACTTGCATTTTCCTGCTGGTTAGTGATGCTGAGCATCTTTTTATGGGCCATTGGCCATCTGTGTATTTCTTCAGTAAAATGTCTATGCACATCTTTTGCTAATTTTTTAATCAATTTGTTTGTTTTGTTTTTTATTCATATGGGCACTGTAAGTCCTAAAATCTTATTAAAAGAAATCATGCTTATGCCATTCACTTTTTGATTAATATGATTCAGCTAAATTTTCTTTCAAAACTCCCTTTTCATTCCTGATTAACTTGATCATTATTCTGAACTCCCTTCATTTTGTGTTTGACCTAATTTACTGATGTACTGAAATAAGAATATAATTCACCAAAGTTTTACTCTGAAGTACAGAATATCATTACCTGCTCTCCAGAGAAGATGTGCCAAGTGCCTCCCTCACAATGCAAGGCTCACAGCACCCAGACAAACCTCATCAGTATATGCACTGCAGACATAAAAGCACCATTTAATGCTTATATATGGTAATGCAATCAGTATAAGCAGTGACCAAAATGTACTTCAGCACTTCTCCCATGTTAAAAATTTAGCAAATCAATAATAATTTAAAAATAAGTACTAGAGGGTTGGACTTTTGCCTCTGACTAAATGAGGAGACTCAACAGTGCTCTCCCTAAAAGCAACCATAATGCTATACCAACTGGACAGGAATGGTTATTTCAGCACCTTCGAATTTGACCACAGGCATGGGAAAGCCTGAGAAAAGTGTTTATCTTTAAAAGTTTGCTGAACATCAGAGTCTAATAGGGAGCCAGATGGTGAAGCAGAACTGTGTTTATAGAGTGGAATACAGAAAAAGCAGAGCAGTTTTGTGGCTTTAAGGCAGTATCTAAATGATTATACACACACACACGCATATTATACACACACACACACACACACACATTCATACCATCTATGTGGCTACACAAGAATAACAGCAACTGAAAACCATAGTCCACTCAAGGAAATATGGATGGCAAATGCTCTTTCCCCTAAATTAGGGGGAGCCCTTTGATGTGTGGTTTCATGTGCAGTAGGGTACAGGGTTAGGGGTACTGTGGCAGAAACAGTAGGAAGCAAGAAAGGCACAGAGAAAGGAGTCCGTTTTCTCCCTCCATAGGCGTCAAGAACAACAAGTCTTCCTGCAGATGATATTGCAAATGTCCTGAAGTGCAGCAGGTGAATGCTTAAGGGGAGGTGAGTAGGAGGGTAGATGAGGTAAGAAGGGATATTTCAGGTCAACGGCTTTGAGGGCAGGAGAGAGAGAGGGACGGGAGTTTTGGGCAGGCCATCCCGGCTAGCGGGGGAGGATGAGGATCGCAGTGAATATCGGAGGTCGTCAGGCCCTGGATCAAGGTGGACTTTTAAACCTCGGCTCAGAGGTGGAGCTTTGCCCTCCAGGGGTAGAGAGCAGTTACTGAAAGCTTCCGTGCTGGTGGAGTGTAAGACATGTGGATGGGACACGCCGGCCTGATGACAGCCTGGCAAGATGAAGATGGACAAAGGAAGACCATTTTAAGAAGTTGTCACAATCAGTTAATTTGTGTCTGATGAAAACAGAGACTTAGAGCAACTGTTTCTAAGTTGTTTCGTCTCTGGCCCCATGACACTATTTAAAATAATTCAGAGCGTGAGTGCTTGTGTTTATATTTTCCTTTAAATTTGCCATGTTAGAAGTCATTATGGATTTTTAAAGTTACTGATTTTAATTAATTTAAAATATCAATAACATACCCAGTACAGAAATGTTGTGTTTTTCTGAAAAAAAATACATATTTTATATATTTTTATGAAAAACGTATTTTTATGTGTACTTTCCAAATTAAAAAATAACTGTGAAAAGAACGGCATTGTTTTACAGGTTTGTAGATGTCTTCAATGTCTGGCTTAATAGAATAGCTGGAGGCTCATATCTGCTTTTGCTTTCAAAACAATCTCGTTTTGGTTGAAGTATCTTAAAAAATTCTTGTCTCACACAGACATGAGCTGAAAAAAAAGGAAGGACTTCTTTAATAATCTTTTCAGATAACTTTGGATATTCTTTTTTAATATCATACCAAACCTTAACAAGGGGTTGTTTATTAAAGTTTCGCTCCAATGTGAAATCTGAAACTATATTGATAAACTTTTCATATGTTGTTACATTAACATCCATCAGTCATCTTGTACTGTGACTGGCTCTTTCCCCCATAAATGACCTTATAACAGTTAATTAGAGGAGTTGTCTGGAAAATATTGGTTCACACTGCATTATTCACACCTTTCAAATATTGACACATTTCATTACATGGTACTTTATGAAATCATACTTTTTATCACTTCTGATCTCATCAGAATAGCCTTTAAAAACTTAGAAGCAGTAAGCTAATAATGGTGAATATTAGTTTTCCAGAATTCTGATTTTCAGTTGAAAGCTCAAATGATATCATTGACAGTAAATAACGCCAGTTATTTTACTTCAATTTATAGCTCACATCATATATTTGTGAGAGAATGACTGACAAATACCCAAGTCTAAATAGCTATAGTATATCTGTCAGTCATTTTATCAAATACATATCTTGTTCTATTAAGAAAATAACTTAAAACTCAAGCTTCCAGTAAAATAATTGCTATGGATGTAAATACAACATGATAAGTATAATTAACACTGCTTCATGTTACATATGAATGTTGTTGAGAGTGAATCCTGAGTTCTCATCACAAGGAAAGAATTCTTTTTCTATTTCTTTAAATTTGTATTTATATGAGATGATGGATGATCACCAAACTTATTATAAGTCAAATCATTGTGCGGTACATCTTAAACTTACAGAGTGCTGGGTTTCCTCTGTATCTCAGTAAAACTGGAAGACAATTTTTTAAAAAAGACCCGTTCATGATCCCCTGTAAGCACTTTCAAACATCCCTGTCATTTTTGTGGTATTACTTTCCCTAATAAAGGTTTGACTGACCTGTTGAACTGAAAAACACAATCCACACAGTGATTTTCCTGCAGATTCCACTGTAGTGCAATATAAAACACAGATGTTCTGTGTACCTCCCATTTTTTCTCACTTTTCTCATTTTTCTCAGAATCTTGAAGACAGAAGCATGCATTGTTAAGAGTTAATTTTTATAGTTTCATCAAAGACATTCCTGCGTGAAACTGGCTTTTTCATTTTTCCTCTGAGTGCAAGGAACTGAAGAAAAAACTTCCTCCAGGTGTACTTCGGTGCTACTGACTTGAATATTTCTAAGCAGCCAGCAATTTTATCGACAACCATTATTTACAAAAACCAATATGGTGGAACAATCAAATAACTTCATTGTATTAATAAGACTTGAATCTAAGACCTGAAATCATAAACTTTGAGACAAAAACATAGGCATTAATTTCCTTGGCAGTGACACTGATGATGATTCTATGGATCTGATTCCAAAAGGGAAAGTAACAAAAGCAAGAATAAAAAAGTGGGGCTACATCAAACTAAAAAGCTTCTACACAGCAAATAAATCATTAACAAAAAGAAAAGACAACCTGCCACTTGGGAAAAAATCATGTATCTGCTAAGATATTTGCAAATTATGTATCTGCTAAGGTGTTAATACCCAAAATATATGAAGATCTTATACAATTCAATAGCAAACAGTCTAGTTTAAAAATGGGCTGGGGAGTGGAATGGACATTTTTCCAGTGAATATATATGGATGGTCAGCAGGTACATGAAAAGTTGTTCAACATCACTAATCATCTAGGATATGCAAATCAAAACTACAGTGATATATCTCCTCACATCTGTTAGAATGGCTATTATCAAAAGGACAAGAAATAACAAGTGTGGTGAGGATGTGGAGAAAAAGGAACCATTGTGTATGGTTGGGGGGGAAGGATATAAATTGATGCAGCCACTATGGAAAACAGTATGGATATTCCCCAAAAAACTAACAATAGAACTACCATTTGATCAAGAAATTGCCCTTCTGGGTATTTATTCAAAGAAAGCTAAATAACTAATTTGAAAGCATATATATACACACATCTCTATGTTCACTGCATCATCATTTACAATAGTCCAGATATGGAAATAACCTACATGCCCATCAATGGATGAATTGATAAAGAAGACATGATACACACACACACAATGGAATATTTTTTGGCCATCGAAAAGAATGAAAATTGCCATTTGCAAGGCCATGAGTGGACCTTGAGGGTCTTATGCTACATGAAATAAGTTAGAGAAAGAAAAATATCATCTCACTTACATGTAGAATCTAACGACAACAGAAAAAACAAATTTTAAGCTCATAGGTACAGAGAACAGATTGATGTTTGCCAGACATGGTGAGATGGTAGACAAAATGGGTCAAGGTGGGGGACGGGTGGTCAAAGATACAAACTTCAGAAAAAGAAATAGTTCATGGGGATGTAATGTACATCATGGGCTTCCCAGGTGGCACTAGTGGTAAAGAACTGCCGGCTAAGACAGAAGACATAAAGAGACGTGGGTTCGATCCCTGGGTCAGGAAGATCCCCTGGAGGAGGGCATGGCAACTCACTCCAGTATTCTTGCCCGGAGAATCAGTCTTGACATACTCTTTTCCCAATTTTGCACTGTTGCATGTCCAGTTCTAACTGTTGCCTCTTTACCTGCATGCAGATTTCTCAAGAAGCAGGTAAAGTGTAAGTTGCTCTGTCATGTCCAACTCTTTGCTACCGCATGGACTGTGTAGTCCATGAAATTCTCCAGGGTGGGGAGCCTTTCCCTTCTCCAGGGGATCTTCTCAACCCAGGTGTCAAACCCAGGTGTCCTGCATTGCTTGCAGATTCTTTACCTGCATACAGATTTCTTAAGAAGCAGGTAAGGTGGTCTTGGATTCCCATCTCTAAGAATTTTCCACAGTTTGCTATGATCCACAGAGTTAAAGGCTTTAGCATAGTCAATGAAGAGAAATAGATGTTTTTCTGGAATCCCCTTGCTTTTTCTATGATCCAAAGGACATTGGTATTTGACCTCTGGTTCCTCTGCCTTTTCTAAATCCAGCTTGTACATCTGGAAGTTCTTGGTTCACGTATGGTTGAAGCCTAACTTAGAGAATTTTGAGCGTTATTTTGCTAGCTTGTGAAATGAGTGCAATTTTGTGGTATTTTGAACTTTCATTGGCACTGGAATGAAAACTGACCATTTCCAGTCCTGTGGCCACTGCTGAAGTTTTCCAAATTTACTGGCATATTGAGTATAGCACTTTAACAGCATCATCTTTTAGGATTTGAAATAGCTCAACTGAAACTAATATAATGCTATATGTCCATTATCTCTCAAGAACATAAAAATTATTTTGACCTCCACACTCCCTGGAAGGGTTTCAGGGATTCTCAGGAGACCACAGACCACAGGTATAGGTATTGACTTAAGAAAGAGGGAGAGAGAACCAGGAGAGAATGGATGTAAGAGATTTGGTTAAATAAAAATTTTAAGAATTATATTTTTTTGCTCTCGAGATGCCTATGTACATTAACTGAATGAAATGTTTAGTATTTTACTGTGTGATGCTTTGCATTCTTTGCAAGTAGTTTCTCTATATTGTTTTTCTACCTATTAATAATCTACTAGTAGGCTTTATGAAACCATCCATCTTTTTCTGTCTCCTGTAATATTGATCATGTAGTAATTATACTCACAATTAATAAGACTTGATTTGTTTTTAGCTCAGAACAGACTGAAAAAAAATTAGTTTCATCCTCTTATGTAACCTCACATTACTATATTAAACAAAACTCATATTTTTAAATTATTGTGAAATTGAGAACTTTCAGCTTCAAGTATTAATATTAAAGCTATTGGCATGCTATTCAATAATTACTTTTCCATTTAATTATAATGAAATATCACAGAGCAAATGTCATGATTTGCACAGTAAATAAAAACCTGGGCGGATAATCTCTTTCTGACCTTTTTACATATCACTTTAAACATTTGTCTCTGTGTTTGTTGCCTACTTAGGGTTATAAGGATTGCATGTTATTATATTTTGAGCCAGGTCTGAAGATGATATGAATATAAAAGAAGACAACTGCTGATAGGCAGAGAGCACTATCCTACCATAAAATACTAATAACAGGAAAAAGCCATTTATTTTCATTCTGGGTGTAGTTTTGCTATAATTTAAGTCCACAACTTTAGACATGTTAGTTAATTGCTGTATACTTTAACTGACTTATCTATAGAATAGAGGTTAAACTAGAAGATTTGTCAAATTTAAAAAATTTTTTAACCAATTACAGTCATTAATCTATGATCATAGTGACCAATAAGATTTCCTTATAATGTTTTGAATAGCAGTCTGTGACCTATTAAAAAGAGGATTAATGAATCATTTGGTTACTATAGTAATAGTAATAATGTGGTGGTTTCTTCCTGACTATCGTTAGTCTATGGTAAAAATGTAGTTTGTTAGAGGATTTTACTTGTAAACTATATAATTCATTTAACATTCAGTTTCAAGGACTATTCTATATTCAGTTATTTAACTTCTTAATTTTATAGATCACATGCTAAATGACATACTACTAAAACATCTATGGCTACAAAATAAAAGGCAAGGAATCAACATGCTTATAAAAGTCTCAGGAAAATGTGGTCTTTTTCCTTGAAAAATGACTTTTGATTATAATGCCTCTTGTGTATATTGATTATATCAAAACTTCTAGCCATGTAGAACCTTTCTTTAACATTGACCTTGAAGCAGTTATTCTTGTTTCTGCCAAGAGAAGATTTACCCATACTTTAGACACTGTAGCTTTCTCAGTCTCAAAGAAAATGTATCCTCTGAAACCTCCATTATGGTATTTTCCTTGAGATGGAGCAATATTTTCCAAAAGAGTAATTGAAGTTGTAGTCATATGTTGACATCGAATAGCCCTGAGGCTTAAAATTCAGTGCAAGACAGTCTTATTATCTACACTCTTCAAAAAGGCGTATGATGGCCGGAACTCATCATGTGTCTCATTTCAGGAAGGTGAAGGAGGGAAAAATGAGGACGTGCAGAGCCTTGACTATGCTTTCACTTAGCTTATGAAAGAGAAAAGTCAAAGTCTTCCCATCATATCATTAGGCTTAAACAAGTTTAAAGGTGAGAAAACATTTCCTTAAGAACATGTATATATCATTAAAACAAAATAATTGACTAATAATCATATAAAAGCATATGCTACCATGATTCTTCTCTTCACTTAGACAAGTGCTTCTCAAAGTGTAGTTCTCATTTAGTCTACCCCAGAATCACCTGAAGTGCTTGTTAAAAATACTATTTCTTGGGCTATTTTCGAGCTGTTGAACCAGATTATCTGGGTTGGAACTGAGAGCTCTGAATTTTTAATAGGAGCCTCTTGGGGATTCAATAAATGTTAAAGCTTGAAAACTGCTGGCTGAAAGCTTGGTGATGACTAGTCCCAATTACATTTCTATCATCATGTGAGCTAAAATTTGCCCAGTTTTCCACCTTCTCTACAACAAACTTTTATACTGCTCACTTTTGAATATAGTGATTCTATAACAATTCCTTGGTACACTTAACTTGGACTTTGGTACATCAGCTAATGAGATATATTGAAAGCTATTACACAGTGGAATTGCCTTCCAGCCCACAGTTTTGCTTCAACAGAATCAGCTTCTTTGTCTTCACAGCATTGCTGGCCATACTTATGGGAATATTATTGCCTTTATCCTATGTGATGTAAAAAAACAAAATTAAAAGTAGTGGTTCTCAATGAGAACTAATGCATGGGAAAATGAAGAGATTATCTCAGATATGTTAAATAATTGGAATGTCCTTCCAACATAAATTATCTCACTAAATTTGCAGAAGTTAAATAAACAAAATGAAATGTGTATATATATATATATAAATATTATATGTGTATATATATATATATAAATATTATATGTGTGTGTATATATATATATATATATATAAATATTATATATGTATATATATATAGGCTCAGATGGTAAAGAATCTGCCTGCAATGCAGGAGACCCAGGTTTGATTCCTAGGTCAGGAAGATCCACTGGAGAAGGGGATGGTACCCACTCCATTATTCTTGCTTGGAGAATTCCACGCACAGAGGAGCCTAGTGGGCTACAGTCTGTGGGGTTGCAAAGAGTCAGACATGACTGAACGACCAACATTTTCACTTTCACATACTTATATATAAATGTATATATATATATATATTTAAAACAGTCTAAATAGCATGATGGAGTTAGGGATTAAAAATATTTTATCTATTTAGGACTAGAATCCATCTATTCATGCATGTCTACATACATGTCATGTCATATCTGTCATATCTCTGCTAAGAATTATGCATGAAATTAAGAGATCGCCTCTAGATTTAACATTGGGGTTTTCATTCTTTAAACAAATGTTTGTGAACACCTACTACATTGCAGACTGTATACTAGAAGCAGTATATATTGTTGTAGCAAGCCAGAAATAATAAGTTTAATAATAAGAAATAATAAGCTCAAGTTCTCACAAGACTTCGATTCCAGTGGAGGAGGAGAGACAGCAAACAGATAATTAGTGAATATCTATCCAGTAAAGGTAAATGCTATGAAGAGGAATAAAGCAGAGTAGCATGTTACCTAGAGTGGTCAGGGAAAACCTCTCTGATAACTTAGCATTTGGTTAGCAACCTGAGAGAAGTGAAGGAGTAATCCATGCAGCTATTGGAAAAAGTATACTGCAGGCCGTCAGACCTGAAGCAGGCTCGTATAGCATGACGGATAGATGGAGGGGAGGCCAGCGTGTCTACAGGAGGGTAGGTAAGGATGTCTAGAAGGAGGCAGATCAGAAAAGTAGCAGGGCACTAGATCATACAAGACCTTGTAGACCACGGTGAGGACCTGGGATTTCTCCTGCGTGAAATAGGAGGCCACTGGCGGGCGTGGAGAACAATGATGCTGTCATGTTTTATAAGGATTTGTAGGTCTGATTTCTGTGTGGAGAGAGTGCTGTGGAAGAGTAGGAATGGCACTGGGGGTTCCGTTACAAGGCTTTTTAAACAGTGTAAGCTAAAGGTAACCCACTCCAGTGTTCTTGCCGGGAGAATCCCAGGGACAGAGGAGCCTGGTGGGCTGCCGTCTATGGGGTCGCACAGAGTTGGACATGACTGAAATGACTTAGCAGCAGCAGCAGCTAAAGGCAATGATGTCCAAGATTAGGGTGAGTGCATTAGAAGTCGGGGGAAATAGCTGGCTTCTGGTTATAGTTTTACAATGTGATTTGCTGTTGAAGGGCTTCCTGGTGGCTCAGGTGGTAAAGAACCTGTCTGCCAGTTCAGGAGACAGACCCTGGGTTGGATCTCTGGGTTGGAAAGATTCCCTGGAGAAGGGAATGGCTACCCACTCCAGCATTCTTGCCTGGAGAATTCCATGGATAGAGGAGCCTGGCGGACTACATTCCATGGGGTTGCAAAGAGTTGAACACGCCTGAGCAACTAACACTTTCCGGTTAAAATTGAAGATGTGAATTTGAAAGGGGGAAAAAACAAGACTTGAAATTTCTTGTTCTGAAAGATTGGAATTGTCACTTAGTGACATGAGAAGGGCAATGAGAGGCGCCTTTAAGATGTGCGAGGGGAGTGTGAGGTGAATGTGAGGGTTTATTTGGAAGGTGGGAAGCTCTGTTGGCCGGATAAGAAGAGATATCAAATAGGCTGCTGCTGATATGGAACCAGAGTTCAGGGAAGGGGTCAGAGTTTGAGACAGAAATTTGGAATCATCAAATATAGATAAGATTTAAAGGTAAAGAACCAGATACAACCACCTAGGGAGGGCACAAAAACAGAGAAGGTATCCACGAACAGCCCCAGGCCACTTCAGTGTCTAGAGATAAACGAGATGAAATCAGCAAGAGAAACCCGGAAGAGATGGTGTGAGGGGAGCAGACTGAGCATACGAAGGCATCTTGGCAGACAGCTGTACATGGTGGATAAGAGAATTGAAAGATGATGGTGAAGTTTGTCGGTAATTAAAAAGCTGGTTGTGGCATTATCTGAGACGGCATTAGAAGAAGGTAATTTTGTAGAACACCTGAAAAATAAAATACAGATACTATCTATCACTACCTTGAGGCACACAAGCCAGTGTAATCTGATAAACAGCCACTGTTTATACAAAAAAAATAATTGAAAACTCAAGTAATCAAGTCAGAATCTGATCTGTGATGCAATTCATGATAGCTTTTAGTTGCAACTTAAGGGGCATCAAATAATAGTAGCATATTCATTAATATGTCAAGTTATTTTTCTTTTCCATTTTGAAGAATCTAATATTCTTGTTTTCCATTTCATTGTCTGGCCTTCCTATTTTTGGATAATAGTATATATACAAAGGTAAATATGATTTTTATTGTTTTTGCATTCCAAACTGGGATGTTTTATATTAGAGATAAAAGAAGTTGAAATAAGTAAATATTGATACTTTAAAATATGGGTTATTTAAAGGATAAAACAAATAATACATTAAAGTTCTAATGAATGTTAAAATTTTAAAGTTTTTTTTTTTTTCCCATAGTATTAGTAACAGAGACTGGAAATTTTTATCGACTCTAAGATTATAGGCTTGGCGGTGCCCTATCAGACTGCCACTCGTTTCTAGCAGCAGTGAGTAGGTTCAGTGACTCTGCAATACATTTTGTTACCATTCTGAGGAGGGCAAGTTTAACTTAAGAATTTTCTGGAAGAGATACCATGTCCCTCTGAGTTTTCTGCTCATAGCACACGGAGTAACAGGACTTTAGAAAATACAAAACTGTGCTTGTATGCCTTCATAAAATTTCCAAGTTTAATAACAATTTTATTTAGAATGGTCAGACTATTTTGCTTTTTTCAGAAGAATGAGAATTTTTGCTAATAATACCCAAATCAGAATCCCCAAAGCCCTCTTTGCTAGAGATGGCATGTCTGTGAATCCATTCATCTTAGAGTTGTCTAACGTGAGATATTTACAATCAAGTGAGCTATCTAATGAATTCTGGATCAATGTCTTAATTGAACCTTGGGCAAACAGCATAATTAATTAACTCTTTAATATGTACATGTTTTTCCTTATCTATTTGTTCTTAGTCCAAACACTCAATATATACTCAACAAATTCAGTTGGGTCACATGGAATTTTATGTTGACAAAGTAAGAATGTGAGAGCTAATGCTTCCTGAAAAATCTGAGAACTGTGAAAATATACAGTGTTCTTATTAAAATAATATGTAAAAAAACCACTAAGTTTTATATAACAATTACTGTTATATTTTTGTGTTATTGGACATTGTCTTTACATTTTTGGATGGGCTTCCCGGGTAAAGAATCCGCCTGTGATGCAGGAGATCTAGGCTTGATTGCTGGAGGGGAAGATCCGGTGAAGAGAATGGCTACCCATTCTAGTATTCTTGCTGGAAAATTCCATGGACAGAGGAGCATGGTGGGCTGCAGTCCACGGGGTTGCAAAGAATCAGACACGACTGAGCAACTAACACACACACAGTAAGGTAGATATATCTTTTTATGGGAAATACATGATATATGTAAATTTGAAAATGATATTTTCATTTGCCGAAATGAAACTTATTTCTACACCACTCCTCAGGATTTACATTCAAAGCTAAACTAGCAATTTCAGCATAAGGGATATAAAATTATAGTGTAATATTAAGACCATTTACCTGGACATTACTGGGTCATAACTTTTAATATGGCTTTTGGTACAATAATTTTCCCATTATACTTCTAAGAATCTTGTTTTACCAAGCGGAATTTTTCCACTCCATAGGGAGTGGATAAATTAGGTGATAAAGTCAGTGAAATCAGTGACCTTATTATTTAAGAAACTATGAAACAACATCCCTGATAACACGGGTAATAGAAAATTATTATCTATAATTATTAGATAGAATTCACATTATTTCACTTCAAAAATCAGTTCTAAATAGATATTACATTATTTGCTTTTCTTTTAAAGGATTAGGACACGTTTATAGTGTCAGTTTTATATGTTCATGTATCTTTCTTCCAGATATACCTTTTCCAAAAGTTAGATAATAAATTGAGGCAGTGTATCCCCTGTATACTTTTATATTGTTTATTCCTTCTAGATAAAAATTTATATTGCCAGGGAAGAAGGGAGAATATGCTTGTTCTTCAGTTCAGTTCAGTCGCTCAGCCATATGCGACTCTGCAACCCTATGAACTGCAGCATGCCAGGCCTCCCTGTCCTTCACCAACTCTTGGAGCTTGCTCAAACTCATGTCCATCGAGTCAGTGATGCCATCCAACCATCTCATCCTCAGTCATTCCCTTCTCCTCCTGCCTTCAATCTTTCCCAGTATCAGGGTCTTTTCCAGTGAGTCAATTCTTTGCATCAGGTGGCCAAAGTATTGGAGTGTCAGCTTCAGCATCAGTTCTTTCAATGAATATTCGGGACTGATTTCCTTCAGGATTGACTGGTTGGATCTCTCTGCAGTCCAAGGGACTTTCAAGAGTCTTCTCCAACACCACAGTTCAAAAGCATCAATTCCTCATTGCTCAGCTTTCTTTATAGTCCAACTCTCAGATCCATACATGACTACTGGAAAAACCATAGCTTTGACTAGATGGACCTTTGTCAGCAAAGTAATGTCTCTGCTTTTTAATATGCTGTCTAGGTTGATCATAGCTTTTCTTCCAAGAAGCAAGTGCCTTTTAATTTCATGGCTGTAGTCACCATCTGCAGAAGAATATTTGTTCTTACTAGGGATAAAAAGGTGATGGTATACACATATTGCCCCTGGCTGAAGTAGAGTTCCAGTAAGTCTCTGCCCATAAACTGAAGGAATATGAAGATAATATTGGAAATCACCAGCCCTGTGGTGTATCTTAGGGCTTCCCTGATAGCTCAGTTGATAAAAAAATCTGTCTCTAATGCAGGAGACCCTGGCTTGATTCCTTGGTTGGGAAGATCTGCTGGAAAAGGGATAAGCTACCCATTCCAGTATTCTTGGATTTCCCTTGTGACTCAGCTGGTAAAGAATCGTCCTGCAATGCGGGAGACCTGGGTTCGATCCCTGGGTTGGGAAGATACCCTGGAGAAGGGAAAGGCTACCCAGTCCAGTATTCTGGCCTGGGGAATTCCATGGACTGTATGAATACTGCGGTGTATCTTCCTTTGGTGGAAAGTTACCGAAGCCCTAAATTTGCCTCAGAAGGGAGGAAAAACATTCCTAAACTATATCTGGTTCTTCCTTTCTCTGACACACACATGTACATTTTCCTCTTATTTTGTTTGGTTAATTTTTAAGTAAAAACTGCTAAAGCCACTAAAATATGCAGGGGTATTAACAGGTAGAGATTCCAGTAAATAATTACAATGTCTGACGAGTACTGGTGTAAATTTTTCCTTCTTACCTTAAATTAAGACAGTATGAGGGGATACAGGTAGTAAACCTGGAAAGATAAATAAAAATGCCTTCTAAGCCTAAAGCAATACTTTTCAGACCTTCATTTTTGACCTCAAAAATCTTTGGAGATGTGAACGCTTTGTGGAAATTCAGTACGTGTCACATAGTGGGGACAGGGGACAGCCCACTGAACATGCCTCTTCCTTGACAAGGCTTCTCAGTATATCTGTGGAAATCAAGGACTCCGACAAATATTTTGAAGAGCAGGGCTTATAACCTTAAATTTTCAATGAGTACTAGTTTTTGATGGTGACAGTAATGATTAAATCTTTATAGCACAGGTAATTATTGTGCTTAAATTCAACAAATGTTGTTGAGTCCCTATTGTGTGTCATGAATGTTGCTAAGGACCTAAGAGGATTCCTTAATCCTTTCAGTTTTATGATATTTTTATAAAAGTATTACATTTGTGGCACTTTCCTGCTATAGAAACTTAAAAAAAATTTTTTTAATGTATTTATTTTTATTTTTTAATTGGAGGATGATTGCTTACAATGTAGTGCTGGTTTCTGCCATTCCACAACATGAATCAGTTATAATTATGTATATGTATATATATTCTCCAAGCCAGGCTTTCACAGTACATGAACCAAGAATTTCCAGATGTTCAAGTTGGATTTAGAAAAGGCAGAGGACCTAGAGATCAAATTGCCAACATCTGTTGGATCATCGAAAAACCAAGAGAGTTCCAGAAAAACATCTACTTCTGCTTT
Organism: Cervus canadensis; assembly: GCF_019320065.1. Lineage (NCBI taxonomy): Eukaryota > Metazoa > Chordata > Mammalia > Artiodactyla > Cervidae > Cervus > Cervus canadensis. Next base: position 9,942,081 of record NC_057389.1, read on the forward strand.
ATTGACTATGCCAAAGCCTTTGACTGTGTGAATCATCATAAACTGTGGAAAATTCTTCAAGAGATGGGAATACCAACCACCTGACCTGTCTCCTGAGAAACCTGTATGCAGGTCAGGAAGCAACAGTCAGAACTGGACATGGAACAACAGACTGGTTCCAAATCGAGCAAAGAGTACGTCTGTATATTGTACGGCTGTATATTGTCATCATGTTTATTTAATTTATATGCAGAGCACATCATGTGAAATGCCAGACTGGATGAAGCACAAGCTGGAATCAAGATTGCCAGGAGAAATATCAATAACCTCAGATATGCAGATGAACCCACCCTTATAGCAGAAAGCAAAGAAGAACTAAAGAGCCCCTTGATGAAAGTGAAAGAGGAGAGTTAAAAAGCTGGCTTAAAACTTAACATTCACATGTGTTCCCCATCCCGATCCCCCCTCCCATCTCCCTCTCCACCCGATCCCTCTGGGTCTTCCCAGTGCACCAGCCCCGAGCACTTGTCTCATGCTTCCAACCTGGGCTGGTGATCTGTTTCACCCTTCATAAAAATATTTAGGGGAAAAAAAAAAAAACAACAACTCAACATTCAAAAAGCTAAGATCATGGCATCTCTTCCTATCACTTCATGGCAAACAGATGGGGAAGCAATGGAAACAGTAACAGACTTTATTTTCTTGGGCTCCAAAATCACTTTAGATGGTGAATGCAACCATGAAATTAAAAGATGCTTACTCCTTGGAAGAAAAGCTATGATCAATCTAGACAGCATACTAAAAAGCAGAGACATTACTTTGCCAACAAAGGTCCATCTAGTCAAAGCTGTGGTTTTTCCAGGAGTCATGTATGGATCTGAGAGTTGGACTGTAAAGAAAGCTGAGCACTGAGGAATTGATGCTTTTTAACTGTGGTGCTGGAGAAGACTCTTGAGAGACCCTTGGCCTGCAAGGAGGTCCAACCAGTCCATCCTAAAGGAAACAAGTCCTGAATATTCACTGGAAGGACTGATGCTAAAGCTGAAACTCCAATACTTTGGCCACCTGATGTGAAGAAGGGACTCATTGGAAAAGACCCTGATACTGGGAAAGATTGAAGGTGGGAGTAGAAGGGGATGACAGAGGACAAGATGGATGGCATCACTGACTTGATGGGTGTGAGTCTGAACAAGCTCCAGGAGTTGGTGATGGACAGGGAAGCCTGGCGGGCTGCAGTCCATGGGGTTGCAAAGAGTAGGACGCGACTGAGCAAGTGAACTAAACTGATGTGTGTGTGTGTGTATGTGTGTGTATATATCTATATATATATCTCCTCCCTCCTTCATTTGAAGTTATTTTCTCCCATTCCGAGGATTGTCTTTTCATCCTGTTGATGGTTTCCTTTGCTGTACGAAAGCTTTTAAGTTTAATTAGGTCCTATTTGTTTATTTTTATTTTTATTTCCATTATGCTAGGAGGTGGGTCAAAGAGGATCTTTTTGTGACTTTTGTCAAAGACTGTACAATGTTTTCTTCTAATAGCTGTATAGTTTCTGGCCTTACATTTAAGTCTTTAATCCATTTTGAGTTTATTTTTGCATATGGTGTTAGCAAGTGTTATAATTTCATTCTTTCACACAAGCCGTCCAGTTTTCCCAGCAAGACTTATGGAAGTGGCTCTCTTTCCTCTACTGTATATTCTTGCCTCCTTTGTCAAACATAAGGTGCTCATAGGCGCATGGGTTCTTCTCCGCACTTTCTTTTTCCACTGGTCTATATTTCCATTTTGTGCCAGCACCATGCTGTCTTGACTTATAATACAGTCTGAAATCAGGAAGGTCGATTCTGCCAGCTTTACTTTTCTCTCTCAAGATTGTTTTGTCTATTTAGAATCTTTTGTGTTTCCATACACATTGTGGATTTTTTTGTTCTAGTTCTGAGAAAAATGCAATTGGTAGTTTGATAGGGATTGCATTGAATCTGTAGATTGCTTTGCGTAGTAGTCATTTTCACAATATTGAGTCTTCCAGTCCAAGAACATGGTATATCTCTCCATCTGTTTGTGTCGTCTTTGATTTCTTCATCAGTGTCTTATAGTTTTCTGCATACTGCTCTTTTGTCTCTCTAGGTAGGTTTATTCCTGGTATTTTATTCTTTTCGTTGCAGTGATAAGTGGGGTTGTTTCCTTAATTTCTCTTTCTGATTTTTCATTGCTAATGTATAAGAATACAAAAGACTTCTGTGTATTAATTTTATATCCTGCAACTTTACTAAATTCATTGATTAGCTCTAGTAATTTTCTGGTGGCATCTTTAGGATCTTCTATGTATACTATCATGCCATCTGCAGAAAGTGAGAGTTTTACTTTTTCTTTTCCAATCTGGATTCCTTTCTCTCTTTTGGTATTCTGATTTCCATGGCTAGGACTTCCACAACTGTGTTGAATACTAGTGACAAGAGCAGGGCACTCTTGCCTTGTTCCTGATCTTAGAGGAAATGCCTTCAGTTTCTCACCATTGAGAATAATGTTTGCTGTGGGTTTGTCATATATGGCTTTTATTATGTTGAGGTAAGTTTCTTCTAACTGATTTCTGGAGAGTTTTTATCATAAATGGACATTGAATTTTGAGGGAAGCTTTCTCTGCATCTCATGAGATGATCATATGGTTTTTATATTTCAATTTGCTAATATAGGGCATCACACTGATTCACATATATTGGAGAATCCTTGCATCCCTGGGATAAACCCCACTTGATCATGGTGTATGATCCTTTTAATGTGTTGTTGGATTCTGTTTGCTAGAATTTTGTTGAGAATTTTTGCATCTATGTTCATCAGTGATATTAGTATGTAGTATTCTTTTTTTATGGTGTCTTTGTCTGGTTTTGGTATCAGGGTGATGCTGTCCTCATAGAATGAGTTTGAGAGTTTTCCTTCCTCTGCAATGTTTTGGAAGAGTTTGAACAGAATAGGTATTAGCTCTTCTCTAAACATTTGGTGGGCTTCCCTGGTGGTTCAGTGGTAATGAATCTGTCAGTGCAGGGGACGCAGGAGACACAGGTTCAATCCCTGAGTCAGGAAGATCCCCTGGAGAAGGAAATGGCAACCCATTCCGATATTCTTGCCTGGGAAATCCCATGGACAGAGGAACCTGAAGGGTACAGTTCATAGGGTTGCAGAAGAGTCAGACATGACTTGGCGACTAAACAACAACACAACATTTGGTAGAATTCACCTGTGAAGTCATCTGGCCCTGGGTATAGAAAGACGTTTTTGAGTATGCGTCTTGGTTTTTTCCTTGAGGATTGTGAGTTGTTTCTTGTGTTATTTTTCTTGTAATTTTTATGTAGGTTATAAATGAAATTAGAATTTTCTGAGTCAGCTCTGGTTGCTATAACAAATTATCATAGACTGGGTTGCTTAAACAAAAAAAAAAAAAAAAGCTTATTTCTCAGGCTAGAATTCTGAGGTCAGTCAGCTAGCATGGTGGGTTTTTGGTGAGAGCCCACCTTCTGGTTTAGAGTCAGCTGTCTTCTTGCTGTGTCTTCAAAGGTGGAAAGAGGGCCAGCTAGCTCTCTGGCCTGAGGCACTGATCCCATTATGAGTGCTCTACCCTCAAGACCTAACTACTGGTGAGAAACATTGCTCATTTTACAATCCCCTTCCTTTCGGTCTTAATTTGGACCAAGGTTTGGAAGGCATTTTGTGACCAAGCTGGCCCTTCCCAATGCTGGCACCAGGAAGGCACGTTCCCAGGTCAGGTGAGGATTTTGCTGATCGGCGACTCAATGTGGTATTATTAGACCAGGCCCTGTTAACAGTAACCAAAATCCTCTGGACCACAGGTCTTACTAATCTGTTCCAGTCAAGGAAATGGTTCCTTATTGTCACTTCTTCCCTTATTTAGAGTTACAGTTTAAAATCGTTGATCTTATAGGACTGCATATTTGGCCAATCATTACAAATCACATAACCATCAATAATTCCATCTGAGGCTGAGTTACATGTTTGGTAATATAAAAAACAATCTTGTAAAATAGAATGTAATTAATATAACTAGTCATATTAATAAGCTCATAGTAGGTACTTAAGCTAAGGGCTTCCATTAGGTGCGGCCCAGGACCGCTGCAGGTCATCTGATCCAGTCTGTTCTACACAGTCACTGTCTTTAAGGTAAATGATATACTGGAACGTTAACCAAGGATGTCTGCATGTGCAAGGTGAGTGGAGGGTCATCATGAGAAAGGAATGGTATTTTCTGAGTTACATGGCTGGAACCAGAAGAAGAAAAATTAATCTTTATGATTGAGGAAGTGTTTCTGCTGTTGGGTAGGTCTGGTTAACACATAATCCAGATGCACAATGCACATTGGAGGGGAGAGAGGTGTGGCCCAAACATGCAGAGAAAATATTTTATGTTTAAATCTGATTTGTCTTGCCTTAAAACAGAAATTCATTTCACCAGTAGCAATTCAGTAGGCAAACCCGTCTACCCAGTTGCTCAGGTGGAAGTTCCCAGCCTCATCCCAGTGACTCTTCTTTGTCTCTTTCTCCATGTGCCAGCCTTCCATGGGCCTGTTGACTCTGAGTTCAGAGAGCATCTTCAAGCGATTTGGGTCTGTTCATCTTCATTCCTGCCTCCGTCGTCCGAGACTTGAGCGCATTTCTCTCCGTCCGTTGCAAGGGCCTCATGATTGCTCTTTGTATTTGCACCCTTGGTCCCGTACAGTCTCTTCTCTATAATGCAGGGATGCTTTACATTTGTATTTCTGCTCCAATATGTCCCCCTCCACTTTTACAATTAAAATGAAATTCCAGCCTTTACCTTGAACTGTAAAGCCCTGAATGACTGGTCTCTGCCGACTTCTCCTTCCTCCCTCCTCTCCGCCCACTCCAGTCCCACTGCCCTTTCTTCTTTCCTTCAAAGCTGCCACATTCAGGCTGGCTTCACTGCCCTTTCACGTGATCTTTGCTCCCTCTGAAACACAATTTCTCCTGATCTCTGCAGGTCTTATTTTATCTAGTCATTCCTGCCTGAGTTAAAAAGACATTTTTTCAAAGAAATTTTCCTCTTTGGTCAATTAGGTTAACTGCCAAAAAAAAAAAAAAAGCCTTTTTCTTTAAGGTTATTCTTGAGCTAAGTCTTAGGGGATGGGAGAGAGTTATCTGGGACGTGGAAGGGAAGATAGTGAAATGGACACTCCAGGAAGAGAAAATCGCCTGGAAAACTGCCACAAACCTATTGGCGTCTTTGAAACCTTGATGTTTGTGTAAATGAAATTTGCAAACCTCTTTCATTCTGGCTCTTGTTAGCTTTCCCTCAGCCTGGTGTCTGGATACATAACATAGGCTTGGAAACTGAAATTTCTTTTTTAAAATCAATTTTTTTTGGAATATACTTGCTTTACAATGTTGGGTTAATATCTGCTATACAGCAAAGTGAATCAGCTATCTATCTATCTATCTATATATAGATATATATATATATCTCACACTTTTTTGGATTTCCTTCCCAGCTAGGTCTCCACAGCACATTAAGTAGAGTTCCCATACTACATAATTACTCCCATACAACACATAACTAATGTATTCTCATTAGTTATGTATTTTATAAATAGTATCAAGTGTATATATGCCAATCCCAATCTCCAAATTTATCCCACCACCTCTTTCCTCCTGGGTATCTGTATGTTTGTTCTCCATGTCTTTATTTCTGCTTTGCAAATAAGATCATCCATACCATTTTTCTAGATTCCACACATATGCATTAAATGTATGATATTTGTTTTTATGACTTACTGTACTCTGTATGACAGTCTTTAGGTTCCTCCACATCTCTGCACCGACATGATTTTGTTCCTTTTATGGCTGAGTACTATTCCATTGTGTATACATGTACCACATCTTCTTTATCCATTCTTCTGCTGATGGACCTTTAGGTTGCTTCCATGTCCTAGCTATTGTAAATAGTGCTGCAATGAACACTGGGGTGCATGTATCATTTTGAATTATGGTTTTCTCTGGATATGTGCCCAGGAGTGGAATTGTTGAGTCATATAGTAGTTCTATTTTTAGTTTTTTAGGAACTTCCATACTGTTTTCCATAGAAGCTGTATCAATTTACATTCTTACCAACAGTGTCAGAGAGTTGGTTCTGTTTACATTCTCTCTAGCATTTGTTGTTTGTAGACTTTTTTGATGAAAAAACAGCTATTTCTTAAAATACAAGACTATAAAATATAAAAGCTGAAAATCACCCCGGAACTTTAAGAAAGCTTTATTCTATTGGCATATACCTAATTTACATAGGCTTCAAAAGATAGCTTTTACTCTTTTTAAATTGAATAACAAAAATGAATAATCTTAGCTAAATTTTTGTTGTGAGTATATTTGTGAAACATACGTTTTTACTTTGAATATGATTTGCCATAATATATATGACTGAGTAGCTGACACCTAAACCATGCTGAGTTTTATTAGCATGAAGCCAAAAACAAGTAATCATGGGGCTGAATCTCTGTCTCCCTCACAAATGTACCCAGATTTCTACAGACTAAAGAATTTTTCTCTAAGTTTTTTCTTTGTTTCTTTCTCTGTAATATAAATTGATCAAAATGGGCACTTTTTATGAATGGAGCTCTTGCGATGTTATTATAGTTGCCATACACTTATAATTTTACACATTTTAAATACAAACATATGAAAACATACATGTAAATATACATATAATGCTCATATTCTTCAAAAGTTTTAAACAAATGCTATGATTAGTCTTTCTAACAATCATTTTTTAAACTCTGCAGAGAAAATTATAATCTTTTATAAATAAATTATAATAAGTATAAATCTTCCAAATGTGAAGTCTGCACATGCACATAAAATAATTTATGACTATGTTACTGAGTCTCTAAAACATGTATTTCATAACTAGAGTGTTGCATCCAACAGAAAAAAAAAACTATCATTTTAATTTTGATTGAAAATTGAGCATGCAAGTGTGGATTGTTGGAATTTGCGCTAAAGCCACTAGATGGTGCTCTATAATGTAAATATCAGAGAAAAGTCTATCTCTAAAAGAACAAAGATCTTGAATCTACCGTTACCAAGACAACCTGCTTAGTCTGGGCTGGTTGCTTTACCTTGTACTCATTTTTCCCTCTCTCATTCTTCTTTCAAATAATTGATTTTCCTGTTTTATGCACATGAGTTCACATTATTATGTCTGTTAGAGGGAAAGAGGAAAAAAGAAAGAAATGTGCTGTATACCATTTTGGAGTATCCACTAGTTACTCTGAGAATACAGAGGAAGGTTTGGCCACGGTCTGAAGTCTTTTACCAAGTAGTCGGGACTTAGAGCCACAGTAATCAGAAAAATTTCATATACGAATAGAAATGTATAATGCACATTTGAAAAGGCAATGTGTGAAGACGAGGATCAAGCAAAGAACCAGACATTGACACCCAGACACGTGTGCCTTTGTTCAGAAGGGAGCTTCGGATGCTCACATAGGATGTGCACTGTGTATATTTGGAGATTCAGGTTCCCTCAAGGAATTTGGAGATGAGGCATGGTCTTAAGAATTACAGTAATAAAATTAAAAAGAGATAAAGTTATAGATTGGCTTCCAGTAGAAGTTCTTTGAAATTTTGATATCAAGACAGCAAAATAATAATTATATATAGTCATGTGAAAGATGATATGACCACTTTTTATTAATGTATTTTCTGAGGACACCCTACATCAGAATCCCCTGTGGTGTTTGTGGAAACAGCATCTTCTTTAGTTACATTCAAAACCTACCAAAATAGCATCTTTTTTTTTTCTTTTTTGTAATGTTTATTTTCACTTACTTATTTATTTGGCTGCACTGTACCTTAATTGCAGCACATGGGATCTTCCATCTTCATTGCAGTTTATGGGCTCTTTAGTTGTGGCATGTGGGACCTAGTTCCCAGACCAGGGATTGAACCTGGGTCCCCAGAATTGGGATCGATGAGCTGTAGCCACTGGAGCCCCAGGGAAGTCCCTAAACCCTTTCTTTTTTAACAAGATCCTTAAGAGTCTGAGAGACATCATAAGTTAAGAACACCTGCTATTAACTACAAAAGTGCATTATTAATGATTGGAATAAATAATGTAGACTGGATAGAAGTACCTGAAAATAGGATATTCTGTTTCTAAAAAAGAAGATAGAGTGTTGAAAGACCAGGCTCTGAGACAAAGAACTTAAGGCTCATTTGTTTATATGTCAGAAAGTTTTTAAAAAGTGGTATTTGATTACACTCCCCCTTCTCTGCTATTTGAGTCAAATCAATATTGTATTCTGTTCAGGGTACTGTTTAACAGATATTTAATGACTGGATGAATGAGAAACGTATTGGGTGGAATTTGCGACAAGTAAAAAGGAAGGGGACTGCATGTAAAATCATTAGAATAGCTAACTTATTGTTTCAGCTCAAATATATTCTTAGGTATTAACTTCCTTGACTGCTTTATTTAATTCACACACTCCAGCTTTTGCCCATGTGTCTGTTTATTTCATTATGCCACAATCCACATTGTGAATTTATTGTATTCTGTCTGTTTGTTCACTGTGTATCTCTGCACATTAATTTTGGGCTTCTGGTGGAAACCCTGTTTTTTTTCACCATTATTCATCATTGTATCAGCAGAGCCTACCGAGTGGCATCCAGTTTTTGAACAGAGGAAAAGTTCTTTTAAATTAATTTTTATTGGAGCGTAGTTGCTAATAATGTTGTATTATTTTCTACTGTGTAGTAAAATGAATCAGCTATATGTATGCATATACTCCCCACCCCCTTTTTTGGATTTCCTTCCCATTTAAGTCACCACAAAGCGCTGAGTAGAGGTCTGAGCCACATAGTAGATGCTCATTAGTTATCCGTTTTATACATGGTAGTGTATATACATCAATCTCAGTCTCCCAATCCATCCCACTCCCCACTTCCTCCCTTGGTGTCCACACATTTTTTCTCTACATCTGTGTCTGTTTCTGTTTTGCAAATAAGATCATCTATACCACTTTTCTAGATTCCACATTTATGTGTTAACATACAGTATTTGTTTTCCTCTTTCTGACTTACTTCACTGTATGACAGTCTCTCGGTCCATCTGTATCTCTTCAAGTGATCCACTTTCGTTCCTTTTTTATGGCTGAGTAATATTCCACGTGTGTGTGTGTGTGTGTGTGTGTGTGTGTATGTGTGAGAGAGAGTGTGAGAGAGAGTGTGTGTGTGTGAGTGTGAGAGAGTGTGTGTGTGTGAGTGAGAGAGTGTGAGAAAGTGTGTGTGTGTGAGTGTGTGTGTGAGTGTGTGTGTGTGTGTATGTGTACACACACCACATCTTCTTTATCCATTCTTCTGTTGATGGACATTTAGGCTGTTTCCATGTCCTGGTTATTATAAACAGTACTTCACTGAACATTAGGGTGCATGCGTCTTTTTGAACTATGTTTTTCTCTGGGTATATGCCCAGTAGAGTGATCGCTGGGTTATATGGCAGTTCTGTTTCTAGATTTTTAAGGAACTTCCACACTGTTCTCCATCATGGCCATATCAATGTACATTCCTACCAACAGTGCAAGAGGATTCTCTTTTTGCCACACCCCCACAAGCATTTATTGTTTGTAGATTTTTTAAATGATGGCCATTCTAACAGGTATGAGAGTTTTGATTTGCATTTCTCCAAGAACTAGTGATGTTGTTTGTTTTGTTTGTTGGCCATCTGTATGTCTTTGGAGAAATGTCTATTTAGGTCTTCCACCCATTGTTTTTTGATATTGAGTTGCATGACGTTTGTATATTTTGAAGATTAATCCTTTGTCAGTTGCTTAATTTGCAAATATTTTCTCCCATTCTTAGGGTTGTCTTTTCCTCTTACGCATGGTTTCCTTTGCTATGCAGAACCATTTAAGTTTAACTAGGTCCTGTTTGTTATTTTTGTTTTATTTTCATTACTCTAAGGAGTGGGTCAAAAAAGATCTAGCTGAGATTTATGTCAAAGAGTGTTCTGTCTAAAAATAAATTCTTAACTAGTTTATAAATAAATTACATAATTTCATTCAAGGGACATTAAAGGCCCAAAATATCTCTCTTCTATCTACTTCTGATGCAAAAATTTTCTATACTGGAACTGCATTGCCTGGCTGTTGGGTTGGAAACACCTGTTAATGCCGTTTTCCATGTTAATAGCAGTTTAGTTAATACCATAACATCCATTTTGAGTTCTTTAAAAAAGATGGTCTCCAAAGGACATATATGTGATTGCATGTAGAGGGGATAGAAAGAGGAACAATTACAGGGTATAAAACAGTCCATGCAAGAACTAATCAGAATAGGAATCAGACAGCTAAGCGTATGATACGAGGAGAGGGCAACAGAATGGAGAGATTTGCACAACGTCTTATCTTTTCTGATACGTGCAACCCTCAGACAAGGCCTTCAACTAATGTTTCTAGCATGACACCAGTTACTGTGCTAACAAATATATGCATTTATCACAAACTTCTTTCAAAGCATTTTGCAAGCTACTTTAACAGATGGACACAGAGATGTTTCCCCTGTCATATTGGAGGGTGAAGTTCAGTAAGCTGAAAAAAAAATCACAGAAGGCATTCATTGTATTTTCCCTAGACTCTAGGGAAAAATTTTTTCCCCCACATTCAAAGTAGAGCTTACTTTGGAGTCTCCAGTAGTGGGGACCTGCATTGCAAATACCTAGGGAAGTTTAAAAAAAAACAAAGTTTCTATTTCTATAATGGTGTGGTGCTGTACTTGCCAATTTGTATGTAATAGGCTTTAAAAAACAAAGTAGAATTACTTAATAATAAAAAAATGAGTAAAATTTCTGGATAAATATTATCATATAGTAAATTGACAAAATTTTTGGAAAAGTATTTCTTTGGAAAGATGCTTTTTCCACTAACTATTGAAGACAACTGAAAATGTTGTTCGTGAGTAGGCAGATTAGTGACTATATGTTTCTCATATCTTGGCTTTAACTCTTCTTGAATTCTTTCCTCAAGAAAGAGAAATTTTCTAAATTAAATATTAGGGCTCAGTGGATAAAGAATCAGCCTGAAATGTAGGAGACACAGGAAACGTGGGTTCGATCCATAGGTTGGGAAGATCCCCCTGGAGGAGGAAATGACAACCTGCTCCAGAATTATTGCCTGGAAAATTCCATGGACAGAGGAGCCTGGTGGGCTACAGTCCATGGGGTCACAAGAGTTGGACACGACTGAGCGGCTAAGCGCAAGCATGAGGCTAGTAGTACTGATTTCATAACTTGTCATAGATATTATAAGAATATTATAGACTAATCTCTTTTATGAAACGCAGATGAAAAATTCTAATTAATTTTAGCAAATCAAATTTAACACAAGATAAAAAGGATAATAGATGGTGGTCAATGGAATTTACCCTGGAAAATCAAGGTTGATTTAACACTTGAAAAAATCATTCAGTGTAACTTACTGTGTTAACAAAGAAAAACCATGATTAACTCAGTAGAATCAGAAAACATTTGACAAAATATCACATTATTTCTTGGTACAAACTGTCAGCAAACTGGGAATAAAAGGAAGCTTGTACATCTGGATGAAGAACATCTACAAGAACCCTACAATTAACATCTCAGTAATTGGTAAAAGATGAAATACTTTCTTCCTAAGATCAGAAAAGAGATAAAGATACTTGATTGCACCACTTATTTTAAACATTTACTGGAGGTTTTATCCAGTGCAGTAACACAAGAAAAAAAGCACACAGACTAGAAAGTAAGATAGAGAACTGTCTTTTTTGTTTGTTTTCTTTTTTACACAATTATCTATGTAGAAAATCTAATGGAATCTTAAAAAAAAAATGAAAAGTAAAACAGTAAAAACAAGTAAAAACAGTAAGGAAAGTTAAAAAAAAAAAGGTAAAACAAAAAATTCTAAAACTTCTAGGTGAGTTTATCAAGTTTGCAGTATCAAATAGGCAGAAATCAAATCTATGTCTATATACTAGCAAGGAGCAATGAGAAACTGCAACATTAAAGTACAAACTGAATTAGAACCAAGAAATTAAACAGCTGTATTTGGAATATTAAGAAACAGTGCGGAAAGAAATTAAAGATGACATAATAAATGGAACAATATACCATCTTTATGGGTCAGAGGCTTCCCGTAGATTTCTAGACAGATAATGGAGCAATGTGACTACTGTTAACAATGCTATATTTAAACTTCATTTTAAAATAAAGTTGTATTTGGAATAGTTTTATGTCAGATATGCTAATATAAATTGTTAGTAAGAGGGAAATCTGAATGTAGGATATATGGGAACTCTATGTTACCTGCTCAGTTTTTATATTATTCTAAAACTATTCCAAATATAAACTTCATTTTAAAATAAAGTTGTATTCTTTAGTTCTTACCTAGCAATCACTTTAATGTATTTTTAATGAAAGTTCTACCAAGGCTGTCACATTACCTTTAGTAGTTATGGCTCCTCTAGGCTATTAAAGCTCTCAGACTGTCCTTGTTCTTGATGGTACTGGCAGTTTTGAGGAACTCTGACAAGAAAATTTAGAATGGCATTCATTTGGGATTTAATGATGCTTTTCTGTGATTGGACTGAGATTATGTTTTTTTGTGAGGATGATCAGAGAGGTAAAGCACCATTTTCATCACCTCATAGAAAGGGCATATACTCTCGGTGTGTTTTATCACTGTCAGCATTATTGATCACTTGGCTGAGAGATAACGTGTATCAGATTTCTTCAGTGTAAAATTACTCAGCTGCATCTCCTTCCTTAGTGTTTAAGCATTGAAAGAAAGCCACCATGTGCAGCCTACACTTAGGGAAAAAGGCATTATGTTCTACTTCCTTAAGGGGTGAGTATCTACACAAATTATTTAGAATTCTCTGCAAAGGTCTCTTTACTTCTTTATTCAATCTTTTCTGAAAGTTTGGAACCATGCATATATTTTGTGTATTTGGGGTTATAATCTAATACTACTTTATTATTTCTGTTGCTCAAATCATCTTGGCTTTGACTACTGGGGGTCTTGAATTTAGTTATTGTCTCTTGACATATTCCCGTTGTTACTGTGTTTGCTTTTTTTTTTTTTAGCACTTCCATATTTTTTGCCACCACATGATTTTTCAGTCTTATATAGGCTCTGTCCCAATACTGAACTGAGCCATTTCTCGAAAAAATCCTGGTTCTTAACACTGGAAAATGGTATTAGAAACTAAGATCTGGGCACAAGATGTGCTCAGTGCTACTTGGATATCACTGCTCATAGAGCAGGAGACTGTGTGTACACATACTAACCTATGTAGGTGTACATATGTATAATTACTTCTACATGTATCCATCTGTAACTACACATAAATTTATACTGATTTTTTCAACTATCAATACCATAAGGACCATTCTTTCTTTTCACACTTGCTTATCTGTAACCTCCTATGACAGTGATAAACCTGGTTATGACCATGCACCATGCATTAAATTAAGTTTCAATTTGTATACATATATATGAGTCTTAGAACTTTTAAAACCATGCTCCTGGGGAAACAGCCTACAAACCAGAGGATGCTGTTTTTGTACAGCTCTTTTGCCTCTGGCCTTGTAGTCACTGATGTTCTTAGGTCATCACATTTTCCCCTATCCCTTCAGTGAAAGTATTTCACAGACTTCTAATATTGTTAGATTGTTTTGTCACAATCTGATTTTTACCCTGAGATCCTCTCTACTCCTATATGGTTTCTTAAATTCATAATTAAGTTTCATTTTCTGTGCAAATCTAAGGGTTTGACATTTACATGGTATCATGTATCCTTCATTACAGTATCATATAGGATACTTTTTAATCCTCTTTTGTCTATTCAGCCTCCCCCATCTCAAAACTCTTGGTAAAAACACTGGTGTATTTCCTATCACTATAGATTTTTTACTTTCTCCAGAATGTCATGCAAATAAAATTATATGATATATACCCTTTCAGACTAACTCCTTTTACTTAGCACTATGCATTTAAGGTTCACCTATTTTTTTCTGTATAGATTGATAGCTCTTTAATTTTATCGTTGATTAGTAGTCCATTGTTTCCTTCTTCCCTGATAGGTCAGTTGTTAAAGAATCCACTTGCAATGCAGGAGACCCTGGTTTGATCCCTCATTGGGAAAATCGGCTGGAGAAGGGATTGGTGACCCACTCCAGTATTCTTGGGCTTCCCTTGGGATTCAGCTGCTAAAGAATCCACCTGCAATGCAGGAGACCTGAGTTCAATCCCTGGGTTGGGAAGATCCCCTGGAGAAGGGAAAGGCTACCCACTCCAGTATTCTGGCCTGGAGAATTCCATGGACTGTATAGTCCAAGGGATCTCAAAGAGTCAGACATGACTGAGAAACTTTCACTTTCACTTCACTTTCCTTCTTCACCCATTGAAAGATATTTTGTTTCAAAACTAGGTGAATATGAATGAAGTTGTATATAGCTTTACAATGCATATTTTTCAGTGGATTTACATCATCAAAAACAGTTGCATCAGTATTTGAAAGCACAATGGCTGCATTATATGTTACAATTACGTTTATCTTTGCAAGAAACTGCCAGACTTCCAACTGCTGGACTTCCAGAGTAGCTGTTATTTTGTATTCCCATCATCAGTGAATGAGCGTTCCTGTTGCTCCACGTGCTCTTCGACACCTGCTGTTGTCAGGTTTCTTGACTTTTAGCCCCCTTAATAGGTTATGTAATAGTATCTTTAAAATTGAAATTTTCTAATGAGAAAGGATGGTAAGCATCTTTTTATATACTTATTTGCCATCCATATATCTTCTTTGGTGAAGTGTCTGTTCAGATCTGTCATACATTTTTTTTAGTTAGGTTTTTTGGTTTTCTTATTTTTACAGTTTCAGTAGTTCTATGTGTATTCTGGATATAAATCATTATTCTAATATGTGATTTCCAAACATTTTCCCTCAGCCTGTGGTTTATCTTTTTATTCTTTTAATTGTTACATCTTTTAATAATTAACTTTTTTTCAGAGACTTATTAATTTTTTTCTTTCTTGGGTCAAGCTCTGGCTAGGAGTCTGATTATGTTTAATGTTTGTTTAGTTATAGAGTCTTCAAATTTCTCCATGTCCTGGTTTTTGTCTCCTATCTTGGCTTTGGGACTTTTCTATGTACATTACTGAAAGACCTACTCTTGAAACTTTCACCCTATTATATTATACATAGATAATATATTAGATAGATACTGTAGATACTATATCCTATTAATATCCTGGAGGCTTATTGGTAGGGTGGAAGCATGTGGATGAGGTTGATTATTCTAAAAATACTATGATTTAGTCTCAGTCTCAGTCATTTAGTAGGCCTATGTCTCGGATTTGTAGTCTTTACAAATGTTTGCTACATCTTTAGTGATAGACACTTTTTTTTTTTTTTTTTTACTCCACCAGTGTTCCAAATGTATTTTTTGAAGCCCTATTCTCTGTTTTGTTTCTGTTTTCATTATTTTTTTTAACCTGTTAAGTGAGACAGGAGGACTGGAGCGGGTTGGAGTGGGGAAGAATTACTTTCCTATCGCTGAAATAAAGTTTCAGAATTGTGTTCTGATGAAGTCCTTTTATTATGGACAAACCCACCCGTTTCTTCCTCTTCTGCCTGGATCAAGAGGGGATATTTCTCGAATCCTCACTGTGAAAGTGTGGTAGGGTCCTAGAAGGGAAGTCCAGGTAAATGAGAACACTTCCCCTCACAAAAGAACATTGCCCCTTAGAAATGTTTTACTCTCATCTTGGTCTCCATTAACTTGTCAACATTATGGAAATATTTTTAACAGTTTATGACACCGAGTGGCTTCTGCTGAGCAGATCTTGATTCAGTTCAGTCAGTTCAGTTCAATCACTCAGTCTGTCCGACTCTTTGCAATCCCATGAACTGCAGCACGCCAGGCCTCCCTGTCCATCACTAACTCCTGGAGTCTACCCACACCCATGTCCCTTGAGACAGTGATGCCATCCAGCCATCTCATCCTCTGTCATCTCCTTATTCTCCTGCCCTCAATCTTTCCCAGCATCAGGGTCTTTTCAAATGAGTCAGCTCTTTGCATCAGGTGGCCAAAGTACTGGAGTTTCAGCTTCAACATCAGTCCTTCCAATGAATATCCAGGATGGATCTCCTTTAGGAGATGTATTTTCCTGCATTTTTTTGGCTTGGGGTGACAGTTTACCCTGTGACCTTAATTTTTTGATGGATCCACAAAGTCATTTATTTTCATTTTCTACAACATTTTTTGGTGTTGTTGTAAGGATGGCAGCAGGGCTTTCAAGCTCCTGAATTAGAGCTGAAGCCATAATTTCTCATTTATTTTTCTTCCCCTTGCCTTCCCTCCCTCTTTCTCTCCTTTCTTCCTCCCTTCCTTCATCTAATATCCTATCCCTCCTCACCTTTTCCTTACTTCTGGCAACCACAAAGTAGATCTCTTTTCTTATGAGTTTGTTTCTAAAGCGTAACAACCTGCAACATTAAGCTGGTTCCTGGTGTACAACACAGTGATTTGATATTTTCATACATTACAAAATAATTGCCATGGTAAGTCGAGTTACCATCTGTCACCATAAAAAGATACTGCGTTATTATTGTCTACATTCCCCACACTGTGTATTTTATTTTGTAACTAGAAGTTTATACATTTTAATCTCCATCACTTATTTCTCTCTTCCCCCTACCTTCCTCTGTCTGGTAACCACCTGTTTGTTCTCTATATCCTTGGCTGCTCTGATTCTGTTTTGATATGTTTGTTCATGGTTTTGTTCTTTCAGATATATATATAAGTGAAATTATATGTTATTTGTATTTCTCTGACGTGTTTCACTTAGTACAATGCCCTCTAGGTCCCTTCACATCTTACAAGTGGAAAAATTTCCTTCTTGTTTTATGGCTGAAAAATATTCAACTCTCTATGTATGTGTCTTTTTATCCATTTATCTGTGGATGGACACTTGGCTTGCTTCCATATCTTGGTTATTGTAAACGCTGAAATGAACATGAGGGTGTACATATCTTTTCCAATCAGTGTTTTCATTTTCTTCAGATGAATACCCAGGAGTCAAATTGCTGGATTGTACAGTAGTTCTGTTTCTAATTTTTTGAGGAACCTCAATACTGCTTTCTAGAGTGGCTGCACCAGCTTACGTTTCCACCATCAGTGCATGAGGGTTCCCTTTTGTTCACATCATGGCCAAAGCTTGTTACTTGTCGTCTTTTTGATAATAGCCATTCTGACAAGTGTAAGATAATATTTCACGTGGTTTTGATTTGCATTTTTATGATGATTAATGATGTTGTGCACCTTTTCAGGTACATGTTGGCTATTTGTAGGTCATCTTTGAAAAATATATTTATGCAGGTGATCTACCCAGTTTTTCAGTTGAGTTGTTTTTTAATGTTGACTTGTATGAGTTATTTATATATTTGAATATTAACCCCTTATCAGCATATTTTTGATATTAAAACCCAATCAGTATCATTTTTAAATATCTTCTTCTATTAAGTAGCTGGCCTTTTCATTTTTTTTTTGATAGTTTGTTTTTTGTACAAAAGCTTTTTAGTTTGACATATAGTCTTATTTGTTTATTTTTGCTTTTGTTTCCCTTGCTTGAGGAGCTAAGACCAGTGCCAAAGAGTGTACTGTCTATGTTTTCTTCTAAAAGCTTTATGGTTTCAAGTCTTACATTTAAGACCTTAATGCGTTCTAAGTATACCTTTGTATATGTTGCAAGACAGTAGTCCAGTTTCATTCTTTTGCATGTGGCTGGCCAGTTTTCCCCACAACATTTATAAAAAAGGTTGTGTTTCCCCTATTGTATATCTTTGCCTCATATGCTGTAGATTAATTGACCGTATAAATGTGGGTTCATTTCTGGGCTGTCAATTCTGTACCATTGATTGCTCTGTTTTTGTGCCAAAACCACACTGCTTTGGTGATTGTAGCTTTGTAGTGAAGTTTGAAGTCAGGGAACATGGTTATTTTCACCTTTGTTCCTATTTCCCAAGATTCTGTTGGCTATTTGTGGTCTTTTGTGTTACATACACACAAATACATAAATATTTTAGAATTATTTTAGTTCTGTGAAAAATGCTGTTGGTATTTTGATAGGAACTGCATCGAATCTGTAGATCACTTAGGTACTATGTTCATTTTAATTATATTCTTCCAGTCCTGAGCATAATGTATCTTTCCATTTGTTTATGTCATTTCAGTTTTGTTCATCAGGGTCTTATAGTTTTCTGAGTATAGGTCTTCTATCTCCTTAGTTAGATTGATTCCTAGATATTTTATTCTTTTTGATGAGATTATAAATTGAATTGTTTTCTTAATTTTTCTTTCTTTAACTCATTGTTAGAGTATAGAAACACAACAAATTTCTCTATGTTAATTTTGCATCCTGAAGCTTTACTGAATTCATTGATGAATCCTAATACTTTTTTTGATGACATCCCTAGGACTTTCTATATATAGCGTCATGACATTGCAAATAGTGATCACGTTAGTTTTTCCTTTCCAATTTGATTCCTTTCCTTTTATTTGTCTTATTTGTTGTGACTAGTACTTTGAATACTATTAATATGTTGAATAAATGTGGTGAGAGAAGGTCTTGTCTTGTTCCTGATCTTAGAGGAAATGTTTTTAGTTTTTACCACTGAATATGATGTTAGCTGTGAGTTTGTCATATATGGCCTTTGTTATTTTGAGAAATGTTCCCTTATACCCACTTTGTTGAGAGTTTTTAATCATATCAGTGTTGAAGTTTATCAAAAGCTTTTTCTGTATGATTAAGAAGATCATGTAATTTTTATTCTTTGATTTGTTAATTTGGTACATTACATTGATTTTCATTCATTTTTTAAAAAGTTATCTGTTGAGAATCTATTTTGTGCATATAACTTTAAGCACTAAGAATGCAAAGATAACCAAAATAAACATGAATTTTGCTTTATGGACCTAGTATGAAAAGAGACATAAGTAATTATACACATAGCTAATTAATCTCATAACAATAAATAAAAGATAAATATAACAAAGGAAAAATAGAGGTTGCTATGAAAATGCATATTAAGGTAACCTGCACAATCAATATGCAGAAATTAATCAAGAAATTAAATCAAATTAAATCACTAAAGTATCATAAAGTTATTAAATACCTGCATGCATGTACATGGCCTCCCAGGTGGCTCAGTGAGGAAAGAATCCGCCTGAAATACAGGAGACTCAGGTTCCTGACTCAGGTCAGGAAGATCCCCTGGAGGAAGAAATGGCAACCCACTCTAGGATTCTTGTCTGGAGAATCCTATGGACAGAGGAGAATGGAGGGCTACAGTCCATGGGGTCGCAAAGAGTCAGACATGACTGAAGTGAACTGAGCATGCGTGTACCTACAGAAGTTTTTAGCAACAGTCACTTAAGTGAGAGAAGAGAGAACATGATTTCTGCATTTATGCAAGAAAATTTAAAAAATATGAGTATTGGGCTCATTGTAATCTTTGAAATATGAACATGAAATAATAATTCATGGGAAGAATTTTAAATGCTCAGTTAAAACATATGATTTACTATAAAACATGTATCAGCTTAATTCCATTTAAGGAATCAAATGAACATTTTTGGGTTAATTTCTAATGGGGGTCAAGTGAAATGTGTGTTTTCAGTTTTAAATAACAGATTTTTTTTTTAAAGCACAAAGAAGTTATAAGTAAACAACTTTTGGTATTAGCCTTTAAAAAGCCTGTTATACATTGAGAAAGTGAATAGCATTATTTGAAAATGTTAAGCATTTCCCAGAACAACTGAACATAAGAGCCATCTATCTACAATTTCATCTATAATTATTTATAAAAATAGATTTATAATACATGGCACGATTCCTGGGTAAGTCCAGATATAGAGTATTCTATTTCAAGATTAAGCTAGAATTTTTAAAGTAGCATTTAGTCCTTGACCATTAAGTTATTGATAATGGAGCCACCGTTTCTTCACCAACTTAACAACTATCAAAAGAGCAAGCACCTGCTGAGTTTTCACAGTATGCCTTACGGTAGTCACTCTGGCATATTAGAAGACAAGGTCATGGTTTCTGTATTGAGAAAAACAGCATTTTGGAGAAAATATGTGTAATTCAGGAAATCCAGTGATGCAGTCTTAATTGTTAAACTGTTTGAAATAGACAAGAAGTTCAAAATGAGTTTTGAGAATGAATGAGGGAGAAAAGTTTTCATGGTGAGAACTGTCAAATGGTTTCATTGAGAAGGGAGGACGTGTGCTCAATTTAACTTAAAATATGCTTGAGGTTGCCAGAAAGGAAAGGAAATTATTCATGGCAAGGATTCTGGATGTATGGAGGATGGGATAAGATTAATGATCTTTGAATCCAGTAAGCTAGTACCTGGGAGGGCCTGAAGGGTCTGTTAGGGAGCAGGCACTCACTCCAAACTCCAAGACTATATTTTGCTTCCCAGGCTGGAACCCACTCAGAGGAGACATGTGTGGACTTTCTGATCATTTTTGACACAGAGCAGATTGGTCTGATCCAAAACGTTGCCCAGAACAGTAACTTGGCTGGGTGACGGCATTTACTTGGTGATTTGGTTTCATATTTCAAGTAGCATAGGATATTTCAGTGAATAAAATTTTATAATTCCAGACACATAGATTCTTTATCCCATCCAGTTAAAAAAAATTTTTTTTTGTGGTCATAAATAGATCATCAAAGCAAGACATTGACTGTAATTTGGCCTTTTAATGTGGATGTTGTAAGAAATGGTAGTGGTTTTCATGGACCCTACAGGCCATCGTATGCTCAGTTGCTAAGCCGTGTCCAACTCTTTGCAACCCCACAGACTGTAGCCCATCAGGCTCCTCCATGCATGGGATTTTCCCAGCAAGAATACTGGAGTGGGTTGCCGTTTCCTCCTCCAGAGTCACATTACTGGTAAATAATTTGTAAAATGTTCAGCTTATGCTGGTCCTTGTGAGAGAATTGTGGTGTTTGGTGGATTATGTGAAGTTAGAGGGTTTGAGTGTCTTATTCTCTCCTGAGAGCCACAGACATTTATTAATCATAGGTGTTTGGGTACACTGAACACAAAATAACCCACAGAAATACAATTTAGGTTTGAAAAATAACGCACATATCCATCTCAGACGCTCGCATTGTATATGTTGCATCAAAAACCAGAAAGGGAATCAAAGTGTCTGTGGACAGAATGAAAGAGAAAACCATGCTGAGAGAGGCAAAGAGAAAATCAAGCTGCCAGCAGAGCAAGACTCTTGAGCGCTTCGTGGAAGAGGGAAGATTAAACCTCCAGCTTTCTCATGGGTGACAAGGGCTGACGATCGCCCCATCACCCACTGCCCAGTGTTGTCTGGGGGCTGATAACAGGCAGAATAAAGCCAACATGGAGCCTTTTCTCCCTGTCGCTCGCAGAGCCCAGCATGACCAAACAGCACAGCGAGCTGGCAATAAGGCTGCATCATTTGGAGCTTGCTTTCTCTTGTTACTTTTCTTTAAATCTCCGTTGTCAGCTAAGCCAACCTTTGACTGAGGGAAGCGATCCATTGAACACGCAGGAATCAGGATGGTTGAGTGGGCTTCTGTTACTTAATCTTGACCATAATTTTCACATCCTCACCAGGAGGAGATACTAAAATACGCTACAGGCTCTTCTAGAGACCTTGTATTCATTAGCAGAACTGACATTAGACATTAGTCACGTTTTCCAGGTATTACCGCTTGATTCCCTGCAGAATAAACTCTGGGGTTCTATTAAGAAAACACAATTTGTGAATAAAATCTATGTAATTGATAGGGTGTTCTGCAGGCATCTGAATGAGGTAGCTGTCTTTATACTGGCATGTAATAAGTTTTTGAGAATTCTTAAGTAACTAAAGGATCAGAACAGAGCTCATGGTAAGAAATATCTGAGTAGCAACATGATAGACCATACATATGTATTATCTGTTGACTGGAAATAAATAGATTGCCAGATAGTTCCCTAGCAAAGGTGTGTTTATTTTAGATCAACAGAAAATTCCAGTTGAAGGTTTGCCACCATGGAGAGCCACATGCAAGCCCCCACAGGTCAAGGGAAGAACACTTTTATAGACAGGAGAGAACTCAGGAGGGGTATAGCAAACAGAGTCCATGGCTTTTCATTGGCTAAGTCATTGCTAGGAAGAAGAGGAGTCTATTCTTTCTATTGGTCTCTCTGTTTTCCCAGGGCCTGGGAGCTCCCCTTTTTGATTTCTTGATTCTATTTGATTTTTTTCCTGACTCTATTCTAGATTTCAAATCTACTTGAGATAGATTTTTTTTTTTTACACATCTACTTATGAAAGGATAACAAAATTGATTGTCCTCCACAGTGTCACTGTACAGGCAGACAGGAGAACTCAGTAAGTGGTAGAAATCTTTAGTTTATAATAAGTTCTAGATGAATTGCTACTTAGAACAATGGCTTAAAGAATTTATATATACATTTCTTAAATGATCAACATTTTTTTAAAGTATAATTTATGCACATGGAAACATTTAAAAGAATGCCAAGGAAATATAGAACAAATATTAAAGTTTAGCTGTTTATTATTGAAATTTCAAATTCAGAGGATGATTTTTCTCCTATCTACACTTAAAGTAGTACTGTATTCTCCATTATGGAGAAGGCAATGGCACCCCACTCCAGTACTCTTGCCTGGAAAATCCCATGGGCAGAGGAGCCTGGTGGGCTGCAGTCCATGGGGTCGCGAAGAGGCAGACAGGACTGAGCGACTTCACTTTCACTTTTCACTTTCATGCATTGGAGAAGGAAATGGCAACCCACTCCAGTGTTCTTGCCTGGAGAATCCCAGGGACGGGGGAGCCTGGTGGGCTGCCGTCTGTGGGGTCGCACAGAGTCGGACACGGCTGAAGCGACTTAGCAGCGGCAGCATTCTCCATTATCTCTTAGGGAACTTGAAGTCTTCCTGAAGTTTCAGGAATGCCAAGTGTTATATTTTAAAAGTGCTATGTATGTTATATGAATTAATCTTATTTGTGCATAAGTGAAAGTGAAATTGCTCAGTTGTGTCTGGCTCTTTGTGACCCCATGGACTGTAGCCTACCGGGCTCCTCCATCCATGGGATTTCCCAGGCAAGAATACTGGAGTGGGTTGCGATTTCCTCCTCTAGGGGATCTTCCTGACCCAGGGATTGAACCTGGGTCTCCCACATTGTAGGCAGAATTGTAGGCTTTACCATCTGAGCCACCAGGGAACTCATCATTTGTGCATAAGTAGTTGACAAACTCAAATATATGCAAGATCAAAAAATTAATAAATATTTAAAGAACAAATATGTAATCTTATATCAAGATCAGTGGCTGTAAGTTGTTTTTTACTTCTCTCCTATGTGATCTCTCATACTGTCCTTCTTTCCTTCCCTTTTCCATTCTTCTTTACTTCTCAGAAAGCATAGAAGTTATGAATATGGTAATATTTGATCATTTATACTCTTTTGCTGATGGTGGTGAAAGTAATTTAATAGTGTTACTGTGGGTTACTGTGCTTCACTTTATTGTAGCTTGTAGTTATTGCATTTTCTACAAATTAAAGGTTTGTGGTCACAGTCATCAAGCCAGTCTATTGGTACCATTTTTCCAATAGCATTTGTTCATTTCCTGTCTCCACGTCACTGTTTGGCAATTTTCTCAGTATTTCAGGTTTTCATTATTATTATATCATGGTGGTCTGTGAATAATGGTTTTTTATTATTTTTAAATTAATGTTTATTAGAATGTAGCTGATTTACAGTGCTGTGTTAGCTTCAGGTGTACACAAAGTGAATCGGTTATACATATACTGTGCTGTTGTTCAGCCACCAAGTCGTGTCCAACTCTTTGCAAGCCCATGGACTGTAGCATAACAGGCTTCCCTGTCCCTCCCCATCCCCTGGAGTTTGCTCAAGTTCATGTCCATTGAATCAGTGATGCCATCCAACCATCTCATCCTCTATTGTCCCCTTCTCCCCCTGTCTTCAATCTTTCCTAGCATCAGGGTCTTTTCCAATGAGTCAGTTCTTTGCATCAGGTGGCCAAATTATGGGAGCTTCAGCTTCAGTTATCAGTCCTTCCAATGAATATTCAGGGTTGATTTCTTTTAGGCTTGACTGGTTTGATCTCCTTGCAGTCCAAGAGATCTCAAGAGTCTTCTCAGACACCACAGTTCAAAAGCATCAGTTCTTCAGTGCTCAACTTTCTTTATTGTCCAACTCGCACATCCGTAGATGACTACTGGAAAAACCATAGCATTGACTATACAGATCTTTGTCAGTAAAGTTATGTCTTTGCTTTTTAATTTACTGTCTAGGTTTGTCATAGCTCTTCTGCCAAGAAGCAGTCATCTTCTAAACTCATGGCTGCAGTCACCATCTGCAGTGATTTTAGACCTCAAGAAGAGGAAATCTGTCACTGCTTCCACCCTTTCCCCTTCTATTTGCCATCAAGTGAGGGGCACTGATGCCATAATCTTAGGTGTTTTTTTTTTTTTTTTCCAATATTGAGTTTTAAACCGGATTTTTCATTGTCTACTTTCACCTTCATCAAGAGGCTCTTTAATGCCTCTTCAATTTCTGCCATTAAAGTGGTATCATCTTCATGTCTGAGGTTGTTATTTCTCCTGGGAATCTTGACTCCAGCTTGCAACTCATCCATATTGCCATTCTTTTCAGATTCTTTCCCCACATAGGCCATTACGGAATACTTTGTAGAGTTCACATACTATACAGTGTGTCCTTATCTATTTTATGTTCAGTAGTGTGGACATGTCAATCCCTATCTCCCTCTTTATCCACCCCCATCTTTCCCTATTGGTAACCACAAGTTTATCTTCTACATCCTATGACACAATTTCTATTTTGTAAATAGGTTCATTTGTGCATTTTTTATTATTTAAGATTTCAAGTGATACTGTATGATACTTGTGTTTCTCTGACTTCAGTAGGTTTGGCAAGCCTAGGTCCATCTATGTCACTACTGGTATGAGGTGATGCCTCGCTGTAGTTCTGATTTGCATTTCTCTAATAATCAGTGATGTTGAGCATCTGTTATATTGCAATTATTTTGAGGCACTATGGCATGCGCCTTTACAAGACAGTGTAAAAGCTGACAAATGTATGTGTGTGTTCTGTATGCTTCACCAGCTAGCTTCCCCCATCTCTCTCCCTCTCCTCAGGCTGCCCTAGTGCTTAAAACACAACAGTGTTGAAATTAGTCCCATTTGTTATCCTGCAATTTCCTCTAATGTTCAAGTGAAAAAGAAGAGTTGCATGTCTCTCACTTTAAATCAAAAGCTATAAATGATTAAGCTTAGTGAGAAAGCTGAGCCAAAAACTGAAATAGGATGAAAGCCAGGACTATTGTGCCAAACAGTCAGACCAGTTGTGAATACAAGGAAAAAGTTCTTTAGTAAAATTAACGTGCTGATCCAGTAGACATGAGCATGATAAGGGAAACAGCCTCAGAAAATCAAAACAGCCAAACATTTCTTTAAGCCAAAGCCTAGTCCTGAGCAAAGTCCAAATTCTCTTCAATTTTGCACAGGTTGAGAGAGGTTAGGAAGCTCAGAAGAAATTTGAAGCTAGCAGAGGTTGGTTCATGATGTTTAAGGAAAGAAGCTATCTCCAGAACATCAAAGTGCAAGATGAAGCAGCAAGCGCTGATGTAGAAGCTTAGCAAGTTATCCAGGTCTAAGTGTGATCATTAATGAAGATGGGTACCGCAGGTTTTCAACATAGACGAAACAGTCTTATAATGGAAGAAGATGACATTGAGGATTTTCACAGCTAGACAGGAGAAGTTAGTGCCTGGCCTTCAGGGTTCAAAGGACAGGCTGCCTCTCTTGTCAGGGGCTGATGTAGCTGATGACTTAAAGTTGGAGACAGTGCCCACTGACCATCCTAAAAATCCCAAGGCTCTTAAAAATTATGTTAATTTATTCTGTCTGTGCTCTATAAATGAAACAACAAAATCTGTTTGTTGTATCTATTTACAAAATAGTTTACTGAATATTTTAAGCCCACTGTTGAGACCTACTCCTTGGGGGAAAAAAATAAAAAATTACTGATCATTGGCATCTGGTTGCCCAAGAGCTCTGATGGACATATAAAATGAGATTAATGTCTTCATGCTAATACATCATCCATTCTGTAGCCTATGAATCAAGGAGTAATTTCAACTTTCAAGTCTTGTGATTTAAGAAATAGATTTTGTAGGACTATAGCTGCCATAGTGATTCTGTTAGTGAATCTTGGAAAAGTCAACTGAAAACCTTCTGGAAATGATTCACCATTCTAGATGCTATTAGGAACGTTCATGATTGATGAGGTCAAAATATTGATATTAGCATTAACAGCAGATTGGAAGAAGTTAATTTTAACTCTAACGGATAACTTGAGGGGGTTCAAGACTTCAGTGGAAGAAGTAACTGAAGACATAGTAGAAACATCAAGGAAACTAGAATTAGAATTGGAATGAATCGCTGAAATCACATGATGAAACTTAGATGAGGAATTGCTCTTATTGATGAGCAAAGAAAGTGTTTTCTTGAGAGAGAATCTATTCCTGGTGAAACTGATGAGAAGGTTGTTGGAATGACAAACAGCCCTAGTATGTTACATAAAACTAAAGTTGATAAAGCAGTGGCAGGGTTTGAGAGGATTGCCTCTAATTATGAAAGAAGTTCTGCTGTAGGTAAAATGATATCAAAAGCATTGCATGCTACAGAGAAACTGTCTATGAAAGAGAGTTAATCAATGTGGCAAACTTCAATGTGGTCTTACTTCAAGACACTGCCACAGCCACCCAACCTTCAGTAACCACCACCCTGATCAGTCGGCAGCCATCAATATCACGGCAAAAAGTCTTTCCACTAGCAAAAACTACAACTTACTGAAGACTCAAATGATGGGTAACATTTTTAGTGATTAAGTATTTTTATTAAGGTATATACTTTTTAAAATACACAATGCTGTTGCATATTTAATACACGATGGTATAAATGCAACTTTTATATGCACCAGGAAGCCGAAATATTAGTGTGAGTCACTTAATTGTGATATTCTCTTTATTGTGGTGGTCTGGAACTGAACCCGTGGTATCTCTGAGGCATGCCTGTAATAGGTTAAATATTTCATGATCGTTAGACTACTTGTTGACACCAGCAAACATCTCTGCCTTCAGGTCTTTACTCAAACGTCTCCTTCAAAGAGAAATTCCCGAACAGTGTGCTATAACTATAACCTCCAACGTGGACTCCAAACCATCCCACATGTACTCTGCTCTCTACTCTCACGCTACCTCAATACTTGCCTGTTGAATAAAAGCAAAGTTTAAACTCTGAAGTCTAAATCATTCTTGGATTTCTGAGCTTTTAGTGGATGAAAGCACCAAAGCAGCAAATTGATTGCTTTCTCCCCTCCATCCCCAATCATAGCTTTACTTCTGAATGCCAAGGTTTTCATTTCTCTGGATAATCGCATTCCTCCTGCCTTCACCTACTAGCATGCCCTCTCTTAATATAATTTTTTCAATTTATTGATGCAGTTTAGTTGTCAAAAATATGTGAAGCTCTTTTCCCATTCAAGCAAGTTAATCCTAGCCTAGAGCTACTATTTTCTTTGTTTCTATAAAGAGTTGGCTAATATTTTTAAATAGTATAAAATAAATTATTGCTCTTGGTTAAATGCAAAAGTAGAATCTGCTGAGAACAAAAACAAGTGAACCATCTAATTTTAAGATCCCAACAGTCACTAACATATTAATATCTTGTTTATTCAAAAATATTGAGCACCTACTACATGACAGACATGATTTTAGGCTCACATGAATACATATATTTCTGCTAAAAATGTATTTTATAAAGACTAGTTCTAAAATTTCATTTTATTTCATGGTCTCTTTTAGAGCAGAGCAAAATCAAAGGGCAGTCATTTAATTTTTTTCCTTTTCCTGTGACTACTTATTTAAGATGACAGGTCTAGAACGTTCTTGCTTATTGGGCCACTCTTAAGAAAACATTCATGTGAAGATACTGTCAAATATATCATTAGTGGGCAAGATTTTATTTTCATAAGCTGTATGTATGTATTTCTCTTTATAAACACAAAACTAAAATTTTTAATGAAGATAATTTTTACATTAATAATAGAAGCTTGTTTCCTTTTATCAGTGATGGCATATACAAGTTATCATTTATATAATAAGGAATACAGCATAAGGAATAATCACAATTTATTAGATACTTTTACTGAGGGAAACAGCACTAGGTCAGTATATCTTTACTGGTTGTATAGACCTCCTAAACAGAAGTTAATATTGTAGACAAAGGTGCATTTTATTAAACATTTATCTCCTAGCAAAATATAGGCTCTGAGTCAGCCTCTGACTGCTTCTAAAACTAATTAAACTTTTAGGAATATCTATTTATAGCTCCCCAAGCAAACACCAAGAAACACATTTATCTCTGCTGTAATATGCAATAATTATTACCATACAGGCCTAATGACCAGGAGCACTGACCAGAGATGTGAATACAGTACATTAACAATACCAATGTAATACAGGTTTTAATTTACTTTATTTTTAATCTGGTTTAGTGTGCACAAAGATGAGATTATAGGTTTTAGACATAAGCTATTATAGGTTTGCAGTAAAGTAAAATTAATATGACCTTTTAGGGTAAAATATCAACATGTGCAAGAAAACCAACCAAAGCAAGCCACTAAGAACATCTGAAAAAAAATCTGTGATTTAATGGAAGGTAAAGTATCCTTTTTAAAATGCTTTTAACAGTGGATTAAGCCAATGGAATTAGGGCTATGTTATTATACAATAATTACATAATCTTAGCAGTGAGATTAGTTTGAGGAAATGAGGTGATACCACTTTGGATATTAAACATAAACACGGTTGCTTTGGTGAGAGGACTTCAAGGATGGAAAAGAAGAGAGATACCTAGGTGTTTTTATTCCTAAGCTGAGAAAACTGTCATTTTCCTTTTGTGTGTGTTAGTCATTCAGTCGTGTCCAACTCTGCAGCCCCAAGGACTGTAGCCCACTAGGCTCCTCTGTCCATGGAATTCTCCGGGCAAGAATCCTGGAGTGGGTTGCGATGCCCTTCCCCTTTCCTCCTCCCACCCCCTCCTCCCTTCTCTCCTCTCTCACTGACACAGCCATCCTTGCTGCTGCCGCCCCACTGGCCCTCTCTCCAATAAAAGGGGGTCCCTTCTCCCTCAATACAAGAGCTGAAAATCATTCCATTTAATTTGAAGCATCACACATCCATGAAATGTTTTTGTTTTAAATCTGATATTAGTAAACTAGATGAGAATGTTTAAACCAAATTAAATATAAGGAATTTTTTCTTATGTCTCTAAGATGTTGCTATAATTACTATAGGTTAGTGGTTTATGATTTCTTTAGCAGAAATCTCCCTCTACTAAGGAACAGTGTCAGAGACAAATTACTGCAGTTGTTAATGGCAATCTAGTTAGAAGTCTTAGGAGTGCTGCATCAAATCAATTTAGTTTGGAAAAAGCATAGCATATTTTTAAAATGTAGTAGAATGTATTCAACAAAAGTTCTTGGTAAACTTTCACCCATTTCTTGGAAAAATGCTAAAACCTAAGTGATACGTTAATCAGAACTATACTCTTAAAGCTGAAAATAGAACTTTATATGTAATTTCTTTGTACTGTTCTTGGGAAACTCTTGCGAACCCATTATTTTATTACCTACATCTTGCAAAAGTAAGTATCCTTATTTTCTTGTGGTGAGAAAATTGCAATTTACATTTGAATGTGGTATGTAGATAAATCTAACTAGAAGGATAATAAGTGATCACTGTTGTTTCAATACAGACACAACCCAGATTTCCAACTCCTTGATTCATTAGCTATTGTGTATACCACCCTTTTGGTCAGTCTTGTACTGGTATTTGAAACATCATCTTTTTTTTTTTTCATTGTGAGATGAATATCAAAACGTCTCATCTTGCTTTGTGTCCTTTCATGTCACTGGATCAGTTGCTATGACCACAGTCTTATCACCCTTGAATTAAACAACATTTTTGGTGTGCTCTTCTCTTTGTGGATTGGAACATTTCAGCTTGCACTTGTTCTGCTAGCCTGGAAAACTGGGCATTGGCAAACTGATTAGTTGCAGTTGGAGGCCTTTTTATTACTGACTCTTATCTTAATTTTTCTTATTAACTGAGGGCTTGTGACTCAGCTGCTAAAGAATCCACCTGCAATTCGGGAGACCTGGGTTTGATCCCTGGGCTGTGAAGATCCCCTGGAGAAGGGAAAGGCTACCCACTCCAGAATTCTAGCCTAGAGTATTCAATGGACTGTATAGTTCATGGGGTCACAAAGAGTCCAACAGGACTAAGCGACTTTCACTTTCATGGGTAATATGTTTTCCTTTTCTATTGCCTAGCTAAACCATTTCTGTCCTTCAGTGTCCAGATGGAATGTTAACCCTCTCAGAAAGCTTCACCTGATGCTTTCAGCTAGATGTAATGGACTTTTCATTTCAATACCCAGTGAGATAGCCCTTTTCGTCTCTTATGGATTTTTCACTTTCTGCTATTATTTGTTTATGCTAGGCCAGTGCTTCCAAAAGGAATGAGGCACAAATGGTTGTTAGACTGTTTTTTTAGAATATGAAATTCCTTTAGCATTTTCAGAGATGTGTTTATTGCACTATAATGACTTCAGATTTCCTCTTTTCCATTATGGAAATGGTTTTGGTCAAGCTGATGATATTGTCCAAAAAGGAAAAAAAAAAAAAAAGCAACCAAATTAACAACAACAACAACAAAAAAACCAGGTGAGAAATGTAGTCTTCTCAGCAGAGATTAGAGTTCTGGAAAGATCACTGAGTAAACAGATTAGCTTCTCTGGGAGGCATGAAATCAGAGACTTCAAACTATGTCCCAAGGAAGGGGCTAGGGAGGATTAGCAAACACATCTGAACTGGAGCTTGGAGAGTGGCCAGTTAACAGTGGGAGCTGAGACTGTTCCAAAGATGTTTCCTAGCTATTGCTGAGAAAGTTTCTTAGAGTATTTTCTTCCTTTTTGATTGTTGGACAGGTCAGGGCTTCTCTAATTAGCTCTTTTCAGAGGTAGACTCTTAAGAAAAACCGTATGATTCACGCTTTCCCTTGATATCCCTTGGATAGAGATGAAAGCAAATCCCCATGGCACTGGGAAGGTCAGGCTCCTGGAGTGCGTGTCCTTTTGGAAGGCTAAGAAGATCCATCACTCAACTCTTACCTCAAGGAGCAGGTGGGGGAATTGGGAGCATTTCTCCCACTAGAAAGCAGAGCTCAGTGAAAGCCTAGGTGGGGTATAGAATGGTACCTCTTGGTCTTCTTGAGTGCAAATGATTCAGAGTGTTTTGATTTTTAATACTCACAGGGAGGACCCCTTGATAGTGGAATAAGAATAGTAATCCCTGGAAAGAGCAAGGAAAATGAGAAATCCAGACAAGTAGCTTCTGAAGGCCTACCAGTCTTTTTTATTTAAATAGTATATTTCTGTTACATAAATCTTTAAAAGTTTTTTATTTTATATTGGACTATATTTATAATGTTGTGTTCATTTCAGGTGTATAGCACAGTGACTGAGTTATACATATACATATATACATTCTGTTTCAAATTCATTTCCCATTTACGTCATTACGGAATATTGACAAAGTTCCTCTTGCTATATGGTAGGTCCTTGTTGGTTATCTGTTTTAAATATACTAGTACGTATGTGTCAATCCCAAACTCCCAATTTACCCCTCTCCATGCATTTCCTCTTTGGTAATCATATTTGTTTTCTAAGGCTATGAGTCTGTTTCTGCTTTGTAAATAAGTTCTTTTGTATCATTTTTTCTAGGTTCTGTATATAAGTGATATCATGTACTTGTCTTTCTCTGACTTTCTTCCTTAGGTATGATAATCTCTAGGTCCATCCATATTGCTGCAAATGGCATTATTTATTCTTTTTAATGGCTGGATAATATTCAATTGCACCACATCTTCTTTATTCATTCATCTGTCGATGGACATTTAGGTTGCTTCCATGTCCTGACTGTTGTAAATAGTGCTGCAATGAACACTGGGGTGCATGGATCCTTTCAGACCATGGTTTTCTCCAGATATCGGCCCAGGAGTGGGATTACTGGGTAATGTGGTAGCTCTATTTTTAATTTCTTAAGGAACTTTCATACGGTTCTCCATAGTGGCTGCAACAAGTTACATTCCCTCCAACAATGTAGGATGGTTCCCTTTTCTCCACACCCTCTTCAGAATTTATTGTTTGTAAACTTTTGGATGGTGGCCATTCTGACTGGTGTGAGGTGATATCTCACTTGTAAATTTGACTTGCGTTTCTCTGACGATTAGTGATATTGAGCATTTTTCCATGTGTCTATTGCCATCTGTATGTGGCCAATGTGTGTATTGGGGGAAAAAAATGAGGAAAAGATGTGTGTTCAGTTCTTTCATGCATTTTTTAATTGGGTTGGTTTTTTGATACCGAGCCGCATGAGCTACATGTAAATTTTGGAGGTTAATCCTTTCTTGCTTACAACATTTGCAAATATTTTTTCCATTCTGTGGGTTGTCTTTTTGTTTACTATTTCCTTTGTTGTGCAGAAGCTTTTGAGTTTAATTAAGTCCCATTTGTTTACTTTTGTATTTATTTCCATTACTCTAGGAGACACATCAAAAAAGATACTGTTCCTGCCAGTTGTTGAGTCCAGGATTTGATGTTCTCATGGCTGACCATGATAGAACAGGGCCTTTATGCTCTGGGCAGGACAGTTTTAAAGCAAGCTACTGCAAGGAGATCCAACCAGTCCAAACTAAAGGAGATCAGTCCTGGGTGTTCATTGGAAGAACTGATGGTGAAGCTGAAACTGAAACTCCAATACTTTGGACAACTGGTGCGAAGAGCTGACTCATTGGAAAAGACCCTGATGCTGGGAGGGATTGGGGGCAGGAGGAGAAGGGGACGACAGAGGATGCGATGGCTGGATGGCATCACAGACTCGATGCGCATGCGTTTGGGTAAACTCCGGGAGTTGGTGATGGACAGGGAGGCCTGGCGTGGTGCGATTCATGGGGTCACAAAGAGTCAGACACAACTGAGCGACTGAACTGATTGCTTATTTAACGATTTTATTACCTGCACTTAATTTTTAAAGCCTCCCAGTATGTCTAATCATTACCAAGGGAACCAGGAGAAGGTATCTAGGGAAAATGTTGGGTTAAAATATGAAAGTATGGGGAAGGGGATTCTATGATTCAGTGTTTGTGAAATAATATTTAACAATGTATGAAATTCCTCAAGGTTAAACTAGGACTCAAGGGGAAACAACTGGGATTACTTTGGCATAAGGGAATATTTTGTTTTGTTTTGTTTTTATTAATTAACATTTAAATATCCTGTGTTACATATAGCTCAGTTGGTAAAGAATCCACCTGCAATGCAGGAGACCCCAGTTCGATTCCTGGGTCAGAAAGATCTGCTGGAGAAGGGATAGGCTACCCACTCCAGTATTCTTGGGCTTCCCTGTGGCTCAGCTGGTAAAGAATCCACCTGCAATTCGGGAGACCTGGTTTCAATCCCTGGGTTCAATCCCTGGTTTGGGAAGATCCCCTGGAGAAGGGAAAGGCTACCCACTCCAGTATTCGGCCGATTCAGTCCATGGGGTCGCAAAGAGTCAAACAGGACTGAGTGACTTTCACTTTCACATTTATTACGATGACATCCCTCATTGACCTACAGGATCTGGGCCTTTTCCATCATCTCAGAGAGAGAAGTGTGAAACGGAATGATGCAACATCCAAGGGGATCTTGGACTCAATTACTGGGGTTGTGACGCTCATGAACTGGATGTGTATGAATTCTTCACAATGCTTGGTCTAATTGGGAGGATCTTTTATTTAAAAAAAAAAAATCAAACATCAGAACATTGTATTTTGGGGTTTGTGCTATATTTATACATAAACTATATTACAACAATTGTATAAAGGCTGGGGGTATAAGTAGAATTATATTGTTCAAGATTCTTACAGTTTACATGAAGTGGTAGAATACTGTCAAAGAAGACATTCATATGTAAAATCTTTAATATGTTTTGAGATGGTTTTTCTGCATGGTGTAAGATAAAAGGCCATTTCCCCCAGTACCATATATAGAAGAGACCATCCTTTCTCCTTTGTATATTCTTGGCTCTTTTGACATAAGTTAATTGCCCATATATGTGTGCTTTTATTTCAGGGCTGTCTATCCTGTTCTGTTCTATGTGACTTTTTTTTTTTTTTAAGTTGAACAAATTTGACTTGTATAAATTTAAGGTGCACAGCATGTTACTTTGATACTTTCGTACATTTATAGATTGCAATGTGATCGCCACTGTAGCACCATCTATCAAATTATGTAATTATAGTGCAATATTATTGTCCATATATTGTACATTACTGGACATTAGATTTCTGTGGGCTATTTACTCCCAGTTACAAGTTTCTGCTCTTTACCCTGGTAGCTACCATTTTACTGTTTTTTAAATGTTTATTTTTGTTTTTTAGATTCTATATATATAAGTGACATCATACAGTACTTGTCATTCTCTGATTTAACTTGCTTAATATCCTGTGCTCAAGGTCCACTCATGTTGTCTCAAACGGCAAGATATCCTCCTTTTTCATGGCTGAATAATATTTCATTGTGGACATGTACCACATCTTTTTATTCATTCGTCTGTCAATAGACATTTGGGTTGCTTCCATTTTTTTTGTCTTCATATAGTGAATAATGCTTCAGTAAACATGGGCGTGCATAAAATATCTTGCCCAAATCATGTTTTTATTTCCTTTCAGTATATATCCAAAATTGCTGGATCATATGGTAGATCACTTTAAATTTTTTGGAGAACCTCCAGATTGTTTATAGTAGTTGGACCAATTTATATTCCTACTAACAGTGCACAACAGTTATCTTTTCACCATATCCTTGCCAGCATCTGTTATCTTTTGTTTTTTGATGATAGCCGTTTGACAGGTACGAGGCATTATCTTATTGTGGTTTTTGATTTGAACTTCTCTGATTAGTGATGCTTACTGTCTTTTCATGTGCCCCTTGCCCATTTTGACATTCTCTTTACAAAAATGTCTATTTAGTTCTGCTCATTTTTTATTAGATTGTTTGTTATTAAGTTGTATGAGTTATTCATAGATTTTGGAGATTAACCACTTATCCAGTATATGTTCTGCAAATTTCCCTCCCGTTCTTTAGTCTGTCTTTTCATTTTATTAGTTTTTTCTTGCTGTGCAGAAGCGTTTGACTTGAGACAGTCCCATTTGCTGATTTTTGCTTTTGTTTTTTGTGCTTTGGCATCATGTCAAAGAATATCACTCCCAAGACCAATATCAACAAGCTTCTTTCCTATATTTTCTTTTATGGTATCAGTTCTTTTGTTAAAGTCTTTGATCGATTTTGAGTAGATTTTTGTGATTTGTGTGAAATAGGGGTCCAACTTTGTTGTTCTGCATGTGTTTTTCCAGTTTTCCACCACCGTTTGTTAAAAAGACTCTCATTTCCCCCTGGCTGTTCTCTTGGCACCCTTGTTAAGTACTAGTTGACCCTGTGTGCCTTATTTTATTCTGGGTTCTCTATCTGTTCCAGTTTGGTCTGTAAAAAGACTCTCATTCCCTCCGGCTGTTCTCTTGGCACCCTTGTTAAGTACTAGCTGACCCTGTGTGCCTCACTTTATTCTGGGTTCTCTCTCTGTTCCATTTGGTCTGTGTGTCTATTTGTGTGCCAGCACTATACTGGTTTATGATGTTACGTCTTTATAGTATATTTTAGAGTCAGAAGTGCCATGAATCTGCTTTTGTTATTCTTTCTCAGCATTGCTTTGGCTATTTAGAGTCTTCTGTAGTTCCACAAAGATTTGAGGATTCTCCTATATCTCTGTGAAAAATGCCTTTGTTTGATGGGCATTGTGTAGGTAGCTTTGGGTATAATGGCCATCTAAAAAATATTAATTCTTCCAATCCATGTACATGAGATAGAAAAAAATGCAAAACCCCACAAATGTGCACACCACTTGTGCACAGGGGCCGTGTTGTTTTCTGTGTATTGTTCCAATTTTAGTGTAAGTGTTGCTGAAGTGAGCTTGGGGCTCTTTAACAGGGCATGCCCAGCAACAGAGGCCCTACAATTCAGGGCCGTCATCATCCATAAGCAACCTTTACCCGAATTTGAGAAAACCTACAGACAGGGCCCAATGCCAAGGTGTCTGGTTCCACATATGGAATGTAAGCTTATCTGTTTTGCCAGGCAGTTGTATAGAGTGTACAACCAACAAAACTTCATGTATTTCTATTTTTATTTAATTCCAGGCCAAATAGAAGAGACTGACAATACAATTTCACAGAATAGAATGCAGACACTCTCATTTTGGCTTTCCCCCTTAGTTTATAATGCATGCCTGGTTTGCAAAAAGGCAAATAATTAATAGGAAAGTGATATCCTTTATTTCAATCGTCACATCTTTAAAAGCGATATAAATATGCTCTTATAGGATTGGACAAGCAAAAGCTTTATGACAGAAGTATTTAGGCTCCTGTACATTTCTTGTCTACAAATTTCATAATAATTATTATGTTCACTTGGAATTGTCTGTCTCCTTAAAGGTAAGGAGAATGCATTTCATATTTGAGTTCCAATCAAAAAAGCACAGTGCCTGGCACATAGCTGGCACTGAATGAACATATGATAATCCTGATTTCTCTCTATCTTAATTCCCTGATAAATACTAAAGGAAAGGATCTGAGATATAAATTGTGCAATCGCAACATGTAGATTCTTTCTAATGAGACAAACATGGAAGTGTTTTTTGGACTCCATTTCTATGCAAGACTACTATCATTGTATAGCATACTTTAATTTTTATGAAGACTATGTATACCTTGCATTACTATAATAACTAGTCATTACAATTTTAATACCAAGGCTCTCTTACTTTATACATTTTTTCTCTTATTCCTGGACTTTGACTAAGAAAATTGTGTCAGTCTTTACTAATTATATGATATTGAGTGGCTACATAAAGACTCTAAGCTCAGAGTTATATTTCATTATGTTAGAAATATATGAGAATATATTTTCACTTACAATTGTTACATTTGTTCAACTTCTATACAAATGCAATGTACTTTGAATACCCACTGGTAACATAGCTGTGTAGTAAAAATATCTAACCTGGCAAATGGTAGTTTGGCTTTGAAATAGAAAAATGGGCTTGAAATTGCCCAGGATAGGATTAAACTGGAAAAACAGCAGACTGTATTCAAAGTACAATTGTATGCAGTCCATGATTTAACATACCTTGCAGCCAGTGTTGTAGTTAATGTTTATGCAATGCCTGTGGTGCTCTGTTTACCTTCTGATCTCTCATTAAAAGTGTTCTTGTGTGAAGGACATTATAGAATTTGTAAACCATGGTATAGAAAAGGGCTCTTGAGAACATTTAAACTTTAGTTGGTCAAGAATCCACCTGCAATGCAGGAGACCTGGGTTGGATTCCCTGGGTCGGGAAGATCCTCTGGAGGAGGGCACGGCAACCCACTCCAGTATTCTTGCCTGGAGAATCCCCATGGACAGAGGAGCCTGGTGGGCTACAGTCCATGGGGTCACAAAGAGTCAGACATGGCTGAGCGACTAAGCACAGTAAACCTTCTAGCCAGCTTTAGCTCCTGAATTAGTAAGACAACTTTTGTAGGCTTACCATTGGAAGTTGTCATTTGCTATTTAACTCCTTTCCCATTTGCTGGAAAACTTCATTGCTGCTGAGAAGGAATCAAGAAGAAAATTGGAGACTTGGATACGAAACTCTCTGGTGATTGTTTAGCATAAGTGAACATTTTTGTTTTGAGTCTGAAATAGACTCCCAGTGTCTATTTTAAGAAATGCTTATAGTGTAAATATGTCATTCATGATTTTTCAAAAATGAGCTTGGAAATGGTCTATATTTAAATCTAAAAAGAGCCCATGACGAAATGATACTAACTATAGTGCTTACAATGTTTGTGTCATTTAGAGAGAAAAGCATAAAGCTGTCCTGACTTCCTCTGGTAATTAGTGCCTCTTTTATGGGAGCATAAAATGTTCTCATGGTAATGCTGTAGGAAGTCATTTGGTTTTTATCAACTGCTGAAATTACTTTGCATGTTGTTACTAAAAATAGTGGGATAGGTAGGTAGACTCGGTGCGGTAGCTTGGCACATGCCTGCCTAAACCTGGCATTCTTCTGAAGTTCAGATTAAAGGCCTGATTTTGTAGTCTTGTCCCTCACACCAAGGGAAGATCATTGACTGATATTCCTTCAGTTCCTTTTATGGAAGTGACAAAAGGAGAATGTCTCAAAGAAAGGAGATCCGGATGGAAGAATGAAGGAAGAAGCAAGAATTAGGGAGAGAGTTGAGTTTTTTAACCTGAATTTATTTTATTTACCATTATTTTTAATCCTTTTAACCATTTTATATACCATTATTTTTACCCTTGCCAGGTTAACGATTAATCTGGCAAGTTCCCTAAATTGGGTGGAT
Organism: Cervus canadensis; assembly: GCF_019320065.1. Lineage (NCBI taxonomy): Eukaryota > Metazoa > Chordata > Mammalia > Artiodactyla > Cervidae > Cervus > Cervus canadensis. Next base: position 9,980,781 of record NC_057389.1, read on the forward strand.
GAATTCATCCTTTTAAGCTTTTTAAAAGCAAAATGATTTTTCAATGATACCTCCATATAATTGTGAACAAGATCAATGCCAGAGAAGAGGAGGAAAAAACAAGATAAAATAAAGGAAGAAAGAAAGAAAAATGAGAGTGGAAAGTTTTCTTTAAACTTTTGTATTTTTAGAGATGGTGAGATGTTCTGCTCTTTTTTAACTCAGCGAATCTCTTAACTTTTTCTTATTCTTCTTCTTTTTTGCTATTGCTGTTCATTCTTGTCTCTTTGTTCTTTCCTGTCTTCTCATTTCCCTTTCCAAATTTTCATCTTTTCAAAGCCCTCATGTTACAGTTTAAAATTATTATTGTAATACTGACTGCTAAAACCTTTCTTTCATTCCAATTTCCATTGGTGTGGTTAGGGCTGATGAACTTGTGAACACCAACCCTTTCTAATTCTGGGTGTGGCCTCCCTCCACTAAGAAAAAGGGTTTCCTGAAGTCCTTGTCTGAGTGTCAGTACTGGAATGGGGTTAAATGTCCTTGGATCACATAATGATGGCCAGTTAGTCAATCTGTTTCTGGGAATATGTTAAGCTTTGAAACTTAGCCAATAATGCCATGATTGTTCAGCTGGTGACAGGTGGAAAAAGCAGTCCTGATTTTAAAACAAAAGTCTATGTTGCTTGCAGTTAGTAGTCATGAGAATAGGTTCAAGGGTCTGTGAACAGATTTAAGTGGATATCATGGTTTATTAGTGTAGTGAACAGAGTTCTAATGGGTCAGCTGACCATTTTCACTTTCTGGGCAGACAGAATGACCATACTCACATTCAAATTCAGAGTCCATGGGGGACCATGGGACTGCAGAAAGAACTCTGCACCTCTAAACACAGCAGTTATGAGTTAGTGTGTTTCTTTCTCAGCTGCATCCTGCTAAGGCCCTGTCTTGACTATCCCAGAAATCATAGAAGGCAGGCATCAGAAAATGAAGGAATATCTATTTCCACCTGCATTGAAATTTTCATAAATGAGAAATTTGTATAGTATCCAGATCAGCTCAGTTCAGTTGCTCAGTTGTGTTTGACTCTTTGCAACCCCATGGACTGCAGCATGCCAGGCCTCCCTGTCCATCACCAATCCTGAAGCTTGTTCAAACTCATGTCCATAGAGTCAGTGATGCCATCCAACCATCTCAACTTCTGTCGCCCCTTTCTCCTCCTGCCCTCAATCTTTTCCAGCATCAGGGTCTTTTCCAATGAGTCAGTACTTCGCATCAGGTGATCAAAGTAATAGAGCTTCAACTTCACCATCAGTCCTTCCAATGATTCAGAACTGATTTCCTATAGGTTTGACTGATTTGATCTCTTTGCAGTCCAACGGACTCTCAAGAGTCTTCTCCAACGCCACAGTTAAAAGCATCAATTCTTCGGCGCTCAACTATCCTTATAGTCCAACTCTCACATCCATACATGACAGCTTTGACTAGATGAACCTTTGTTGGCAAAGTAGTCTCTGCTTTTTAATGTGTTGTCTAGGTTGGTCATAACTTTCCTTCCAAGGAGCAAGCGCCTTTTAATTTCATGGTTGCAGTCACCATCTGCAGCGATTTTGGAGCCCAGAAAAATAAAGTCTGTCATTGTTTCCATTGTTTTCCCACCAATTTGCCAAGAAGTGATGGGACCAGATGCCATGATCTTAGTTTTCTGAATGCTGAGGTTTAAGCCAGCTTTTTCACTCTCCTCCTTCACTTTCATCAAAAGGCTCTTTAGTTCTTCACTTTCTACCATAAGGATAGTGTCATCTGTGTATCTGAGTTTATTGATATTTCTCCTGGCAGTCTTGATTCCAGCTTGTGCCTCTTCCAGTCTGGCATTTTGTATGATGTACACTGCGTGTAAGTTAAATAAGCAGGGTGACAATATACAGCCTTGATGTATTCCTTTCCCGATTTGGAACCAGTCTGTTGTTCCATGTCCACTTCTAATTGTTGCTTCCTGACCTGCATACAGATTTCTTAGGAAGCAAGTAAGGTGGTCTGGTATTCCCATCTCTTGAAGAATTTTCCACAGTTTATTGTGACCCACACAGTCAAAGGCTTTGGCATAGTCAATAAAGCAGAAGTAGATGTCTTTCTGGAAGTCTCTTACTTTTTTGATGATCCATCGGATTTTGGCAATTTGATCTCTGGTTCCTCTGCCTTTTCTAAAACCAGCTTGAACATTTGGAAGTTCACAGTTCATGAAATGTTGAAGCCTGGCTTGGAGAATTTTGAGCATTACTTTTCTGGCGTGTGAGATGAGTGCAATTGTGCAGTAGTTTGAGCATTCTTTGGCATTGCTTTTCTTTGGGATTGGAATGAAAACTGACCTTTTCCAGTCCTGTGGCCACTGCTGAGTTTTCTAAATTTTCTGGCATATTGAGTGCAGCACTTTCACAGCATCGTCTTTTAGGATTTGAAATAGCTCAACTGAATTCCATCACCTTCACTAGCTTTGTTCATAGTCATGGTTCCTAAGGCCCACTTGACTTCACACTCCAGGATATCTGGCTCTAGGTGAATGATCTCACCATCGTGGTTATCTGGGTCATAAAGATCTTTTATGTATAGTTCTCCTGTGTATTTTTCCCTGTCTTTTTAATATCTTCTGCTTCTGTAGGTCCATACTATGTTTTCCTTTATTGTACCCATCTTTGCATGAAATGTTCCCTTGGTATCTCTAATTTTCTTGCAGAGACCTCTAGTCTTTCCAACTCTATTGTTTTCCTCTATTTCTTTGCATTGTGGTGAGGAACACTTTCTTATACCTCCGTACTATTCTTTGGAACTCTGCATTCAGATGAATATATCTTTCATTTTTTTCCTTTGCCTTTAGCATCTCTTCTTTTCTGTAAGTCCTCTTCAGACAATGATTTTGCCTTTTTGCATTTTTTTTTTCCTTTGGGATGGTCTTGATCACTGCCACCTGTACAATGTCATGAACCTCTGTACATAGTTTTCAGGCATTCTGTCTGTCAGATCTAATCCCTTGGATCTATTTGTCACTTCCACTGTATAATTGTAAAGGATTTGATTTAGGTCATATCTGAATGGTCTAGTGGTTTTCCCTACTTTCTTCAATTTCTGTCTGAATTTGGCAATAAAGAGTTTATGATCTGAGCCACAGTCAGCTCCTGGTTATTTTTGATGACTGTATAGAGCTTCTCCATCTTTGGCTGCAAAGAATATAATCAATCTGATTTTGGTATTGACCATCTGGTGATGTCCATGTGTAGAGTCTCTTGTGTTTTTGGAAGAGGGTGTTTGCTATGACCAGTATGTTCTCTTGGCAAAACCCTGTTAGCCTTTAACCTGCTTTGTTTTGTACTCCAAGGCCAAATTTGCCTGTTACTCCAGGTATCTCTTGACTTCCTACTTTTGCATTCCAGTCCCCTATGATGAAAAGGACATATTTTTTGGGTGTTAGTTCTAGAAGGTCTTGTAGGTCTTCACAGAACTGTTCAACCTCAGCTTCTTCAGCATTACTGGTTGGGACATAGATTTGGATTACTGTGATATAGAATGGTTTGCCTTGGAAACAAACAGAGATCATTCTGTCATTTTTGAGACTGCATCCAAGAACTGCATTTCAGACTCTTTCATTGACTATGTGGCTACTCCATTTCTTCTAAGGGATTCCTGCCCATAATAGTAGATGTAATGGTCATCTGAGTTAAATTCACTCATTCCAGTCCATTTTAGTTCACTGATTGCTAAAACATCGATGTTCACTCTTAATATCTCCTGTTTGACCACTTTCAATTTACCTTGATTCATGACCCTATCCAGGTTCCTATACAATATTGCTCTTTACAGCATCAAACTTTACTTCCATCACCAGTCATGTCCACAACTGGGTGTTGTTTTTGCTTTGGCTCTGTCTCCTCATTCTTTCTAGAGTTATTTTTCCACTCTTCTCCATTAGCATATTGGGCAGCTACCAACATGGGTCGTTCATCTTTTAGTGTCACATGTGTTTTTGCCTTTTCATACTGTTCATGGGGTTCTCAAGGCAAGAATAGGTTTGCCATTCCCTTCTCCAGAGGACCACATTTTGTCTGAACTCTCCACCATGACCCGTCCATCTTGGGTGGCCCTATATGGCATGGCTCATAGTTTCATTGAGTTAGACAAGGCTGTGGTCCTCGTGATCAGATTGGTTAGTTTTCTGTGATTGTGGTTTTCAGTCTGTCTGCCTTCTGATGGAGAAGGATAAGAGGCTTATGGAAGCTTCCTGATGGGAGAGACTGACTGGGGAAAACTGGGTCTTATTCTGTTGGGTGGGGCCATGCTCAGTAAATCTTTAATCCAATTTTCTGTTGATGGGTGGGGCTGTGTTCCCTTCCTGATATTTCAGTTCAGTTCAGTTCAGTCACTCAGTCATGTCCAACTCTTTGCGACCCCATGAATCGCAGCATGCCAGGCCTCCCTGTCCATCACAAACTCCCGGAGTCCACTCAAACTCATGCCCATCGAGTCGGTGATGCCATCCAGCCATCTCATGCTCTGTCATCCCCTTCTCCTCCTGCCCCCAATCCCTCCCAGCATCAGGGTCTTTTCCAATGAGTCAACTCTTCGCATGAGGTGGCCAAAGTTCTGGAGATTCAGCTTCAGCATCAGTCCTTCCAATGAACACCCAGGACTTATCTCCTTCAGGATGGACTGGTTGGATCTCCTTGCCATCCAAGGGACTCTCAAGAGTCTTCTCCAGCACCATAGTTCAAAAGCATCAATTTTTTGGTGCTCAGCTTTCTTCACAGTCCAACTCTCACATGCATATATCACCACTGGAAAAACCATAGCCTTGAACAGATGAACCTTTATTGGGAAAGTAATGTCTCTGCTTTTTAATATGCTATCTAGGTTGGTCATAACTTTCCTTCCAAGGAGTAAGCGTCTTTTAATTTCATGGCTGCAGTCACCATCTGCAGTGATTTTGGAGCCCCCCAAAATAAAGTCTGACACTGTTTACACTGTCTCCTCATCTATTTCCCATGAGGTGATGGGACCAGATATGATTGTGATATTTAGCTGGGACCAAACTATGGTGGAGGTCATGAAGATAATGGTGACCTCCTTCAAAAGGTCCCATGCACACACTGCTGCACTCAATGACCCCAGTCCTGCAGCAGGCCACCACCGACCCACGCGTCTGCTGGAGACTCCTGGACACTCACAGGCAAGTCTGGGTCAGTCTCCTGTGGGGTCACGGCTCCTTTCTCCTGGGTCCTGGTGCACAAGGTTTTGTGTGTGCCCTCCCAGAGTACTTTATAGTACTAAGTCCCTGATGGTCCGGGAACTGTTTGTGAGTACAGCAGAACTTCCCTGGAGGAGGGCATGGCAACCCACTCCAGTAACCCACTTGCCTGGAGAATCCCCATAGACAGAGGAACCTGGGGTCACTACGGTCCATGGGGTCACTAAGAGTAGGACCCAACACAGCAACTAAACATACACAGCATGGCAGCACCTACCTGGTTGTGACTACATGTATCACAGCATCTTTGTCAGTTTAACAAATCAACTTAATGCTGTCAGTTAGTAAGCCTGACTTCAGTTTTTTAGATGAACTTCCAAAGCATGCATTATAGTTATGATCTCAACACCAGTTGCACAACTGTCTTGAGAACCGTGCACGTATTTGACATCCTCAAAGTACGTTCTTGTTAGAAAAACATTGCAATGTGCTTTAGAAGTGAATGTGAATTCTACTTCCTCTTAAGAGCTCGCGATTAGTGTGACATCTGGGAAATTGCTCTTTAACGTGAATAGAGGAGTTTTACATCCTTTTATATAAGATAGCTACTTAGATCTTTTGTAAACTTTTAAGTTTATTACATGTTTTTGTGTCATCTTGACAGAAAAATGGCTGTCTACATGAAGGGAGGTAAAAAGGAATTTGTGTTTCAGTCACCTTGCTCTGTGGCACACACAGTTCTTATCCATGGACTACAGAACGTGTGTGTTTGCTCTCACCTAGGCTTGGATCCAGGCTGCTTCATGTAGCTCTCACTGGGAAATGGAGGTGAGAGGGGTTGTAGTCCTCGGGGGCGTGCTCATTTCATGGGAGATGGTGGGAAGGTGAGAGGAGTCAATGGAAATATCTGATGCCTTTATATCTGCTTGACATTATGCCGTTTCATGTCTGCCCATGTCACTTCAATCAGAGCGAGTCACCTGAGCATTTATCTTGGGGAGTGTCAGAAAATATATAAGTTTTCATTGAACAATCTAAACCTTATTCCCACATAATTAATTTTTTCTGATATATAAAATGATTCTGATTTTAAAATTATGAAAATATATGTTTTACCTTTATCAGTTTTAAGCACATTGTTTATTAACATTTCTAAATAGACTGCAGTCAATTTTCTTTTTTTTTCCATTTATTTTTATTAGTTGGAGGCTAATGACTTTACAATATTGTAGTGGTTTTTGCCATACATTGACATGAATCAGCCATGGATTTACCTGGGTTCCCCATCCCAATCCCCCCTCCCGCCTCCCTCTCCACCTCATCCCTCTGGGTCTTCCCAGTGCACCAGCCCTGAGCACTTGTCTCATGCATCCAATCTGGGCTGGTGATCTGTTTCACCCTTGACAGTATACTTGTTTCAATGCTGTTCTCTCTGAACATCCCACCCTCGCCTTCTCCCACCAATTTTCTTCTTAGTATATTTATCAAAATGTTTTTTTGTTTTTGGCTTTGTTTTAATATTTGCTTCTTAAATAAATACTATTGATGTGTTCACTTTCAAAAGGATGAAGAGTAGACTTTTACAACTGTATTAATTTTGGTCTATTGTTTCTAAATGATGTGTGATTCTCCATTCTGTGCATTTATTTCATGTCATCTAACCACTCTCGGATCAGTCAATCCTAAAGGAAATCAGTCCTGAATATTCACTGGAAGAACTGATGCTGAAGTTGAAGCTCCAATACTTCGGCCACCTCATGCGAAGAGCTGACTCATTTGAAAAGATCCTGACGCTGGGAAAGATTGAAGGCGGGAGGAGAAGGGGACGATAGAGGATAAGATGGTTGGATGGCATCACCGACTTGATGGACATGAGTTTGGGTAAACTCTGGGAGTTGGTGATGGACAGGGAGGCCTGGCCTGTGGCAGTTCATGGGGTCACAACGAGTTGGATGCGACTGAGTGACTGAACTGAAGTGAACATGTGGCCTTCAGGGCCAAAGAATAAAGTAATCGTTAACCACTGAGTAACTAAGAAACAATAATCAATAACAAGTCAGTAACTAAGACTAATATTCTTATCTATAGATTTTCCTCCAGATACGTAAAACATGTGACTCTGAGAAGGCCACATGAGTTATAGCTTGACTCCCCACATATTCGTCCCTTCACGGCTGAGGGTATAATAAAGCCGGCATGGATTCAGTTTTGGCGCCTTCACCTTGGAGCGTGTTGGTCCCCTGGTCCTCACCTTTCACTGAACTCTTGTGTCTCCTTTCTCCTTCTCCCGCAGCGTGGCGCTTTCAGAAACCCTGCTTGTCCAGCCAGTCTTGACAAATGCTACTACTACCATTTATTAAATACTTGTTTCTAGAGAGGTTTATGTGAATAATGCCATACATATAAAGATTACATGTATAAAGATTATAATACTATTGCTATTTTAAATATGAGAAAAATTAAGCTTGGTAGGTGAGGTGAACTTACACAAAGTCATACTTTCAGGATTAAAAGAGAAGCATTCTGACTTACGAATCTTCAGTAAATTAAAAAGACAAGACTATTAGCACTTTAAGCTTTTTACTTAAAGCTTTTTTATTTCACGAAAAATTGTATAGTTGTCTCATAACACTGTCCCTGATACACACCAGATGCTGGAAATTACCACGCATTACCTCCATGCATACACATTAAATGCATTTTCCACTCAAGTTGTACCACAACTCATGATTCATATTTCAGTTGGTATTTTAATACCACTGAAAATGTTTCTAACCAGAAGCTACAATTTAATAATTTTAAGAGGCATGGTTAATCATATGATTAATTATTGCAGATGCTACTCCTATTATTTATGTAATATTAGATAAGTATTATCTTTTTTATATTCTAACACCAAGAAAAAGTAGATGAATTAACCCTATAAGGAGTCAACACTTTATTTTAAATTGATAGACAAAAATGTGTTGCTTTTCTCTACTAAGTGAAAGTTCAAAATTATTATTTAAATACACTCATTTGTAAATTAAGGTGAATTAACTGCATTCATTAAAGCCATACTTAGCTATAATGATTCTGAGTTAATTATGAATATTGTGATTGCGGTATAGTTATGCAAATGCATTTGAAACTTATTGTCATGTGTTACTTAAATCATAACCTATGATTACAAGTTACTCAAAACATACTGTCTTATAAAAATATAATCATGTCATGTGTAGTACATGTTGATGCTTTTATATTGCCTATGACTAAAACCTAGTAATTTTTTTAATAGCAACTGAGTAATAATAATATCCTCCAAGAGAACAATGAGAATTTGAGTTTCATGGTGGCTGTACGTGTTCTCTGCATGAAGCTATATAAAATAATACAAGACTACAGTGGAAAGAATGGCTGACTTTATTTCTCTGGGCTCCAAAATCACTGCAGATGGTGATTGCAGCCATGAAATTAACAGATGCTTAGTGCTTGGAAGGAAAGTTATGACCAACCTAGACAGCATATTAAAAAGCAGAGACATTACTTTCCCAACAAAGGTCTGTCTAGTCAAGGCTATGGTTTTTCCAGTGGTCATGTATGGATGTGAGAGTTGGACTATAAAGAAAGCTGAGTGATGAAGAATTGATGCTTTTGAACTGTGGTGTTGCAAATTCTCTTGAGAGTCCCTTGGACTGCAAGGAGATCCAACCTGTCCATCCTAAAGGAGATCAGTCCTGGGTGTTCATTGGAAGGACTGATGCTGAAGCTGAAACTCCAATACTTTGGCCACCTAATGCAGAGAGCTGACTCATTTGAAAAAACCTTGATGCTGGGAAAGAGGTCAGGAGGAGGTCAGAAGGAGAAGAGGTCAGGAGAAGAGGTCAGGAGGAGAAGGGGATGACAGAGGATGAGATGGCTGGATGGCATCACCAACTCAGTGGACATGGGCTTGGGTGAACTCCGGGAATTGATGATGGACAGGGAGGCCTGGCGTGCTGCGGTTCATGGGGTCGCAAAGAGTTGGACACGACTGAGCGGCTGAACTGAACTGAACTGACATGTACCATCTATTGATATTTAGTCTATGGTCTGTGGGCTTCCCGGGTAGCGCCAGTGGTAAAGAACCCCCCTGGCAAAGCAGGAGATGTTAAGAGATGCGGGTATCATCCCTGAGTCAGGATGACCCCCTGGAGGAGGACATGGCAACCCACTCCAGTATTCTTGCCTGGAAAATCCCATGAACAGAGCAGCCTGGCAGGCTACAGTCCACAGGGTTGCAAAGAGTCGGACACAACTGAGGCGACTTAGCACACACCCACTATAGTCTGTACCAGGTTCAGTGGCAAGCACCTTACTTGCAGTATGTCTTTTTTATCTTCTCAAGAGCCCCATGAATCGGAATAACTTTTAATGAGGATTTCTATGGGCAAGTTCCATTCTAGACACTGGGGAAGCAGCACTGAACCAAAAGACATCTCTGCCCCAGTAGATTTCACTTTCTAGTTAAGGAAAAAGAGAAAATATAAGTAAAATATATAAATAAATCAAAATTATAATATTTGTTTTAAACAGAAGAAGAAAGCAGGGAATTAGGATAGGCAGTGTCATGGAGAAGGGATGTCATTTTAGGAAGGGTTCTAGGAAGTTCTCATGAAGAGGTAACATACCATTGAAGACCTGAAGAAAATCAGAATAAAGGCCAAATACTTTGTCAAGGAGATTTGCTAGCATTAGAGTGCAAAGGTAAAGCTCCTGAAGTGGGTCTTTGCCAGCTAAGATGGAGCCCAGTGAGTGTGAGAGTGGTGTGCTAAGAGGTTAGAAAGGTGAGATACTTGAAATCATATGAAACAGGTGAAAACCCAACAAAGTATGGACTGCAACTGGGAGAGATAAATGATAGGTGATCAATAGGTTAGACTCATGAGTAACTGGAAGGGTGAATGAATAGCCAAATAAATAAGTAGATAGAAAGTTGATTAATAAATAGTTTTTACTGTTCCTTTAAGAACCTTGTTCAGTTCAGTTTATCTAAAGCAACTGATGCTTATTAAAGAAGGAAGATACTGAGTAACCATTTATATGGTTGCCCAATATTACACAAACTGTTAGCATAAGAGATAGATATAGAATTGAATGCACTAGAGAAACTCTAGAATCTTTAGAAGAAGGAGAAGAAATATTTTCGAATTTGGTCCTTCCAATACAAGAATAAACCTTTTGCAGAACACTTTCACATTATACTCCAACCACCACAGCTTACTTCAAGGCACATAGAGGTTTAATATTTATGTCCTGGCAGCCTCTTACTGGAGGTACGATCCCTTGTTAAAGTTCAGGAATCTTTGCATCTGCCTTGATAAAGAACTATGTCAGCCTCTATAACAGCTTGTTCTGTGCTGGTACTGTTCACCCTTTATAAATGGAGAAGTCAAACAGAGAAATGACCAGAAGGAGCAAGACAGAGGGGAAAACCAGGACAAGCTTAGTGGTTGGGAAGATTTGGCCAAGTGGGTGAGATAGATGGCAGTCCTCTCTGCAATTACCAAAAAAGTGGTTTTTATTTTAATAAACTCTGAGCAGTTATTTTAGTAGTTATTTTAATACCCTGAAAGAACTAGTATGCTAACTTTTTTTTCCAAGGGCAAGCAATTTACAGAGAGAATTTGCTGGCTAGATCTTATGAAAGGTAAAGGTTCTCTCTTCTTGTGAAGCTGATTTCTTGGTTTCTGTGACTTTCAGTTAGACATCTCCGGGAACATCAGAAATGAAAGAATCGGGTACTCCCCTCATCAAGGGAGAGCATGCACCATGGGCGAATGTAGAGTTTCTCACAAGAGGGTGTTTGAAAGACTCAGCTGTGTGATTTAAATTCTGGTTTAGTGATTTGGGGGAGAGTCTAAAGAAGAGATGGCTCTCTGGACTGAAAGCTGTCAGGAAGCAGGGGCAGTGCTGTGATTAGGTAAGAAGTGGCAGGTACTTGTTTAGACCAGTAGTCAAACAAGGAGAGTGGTTTCTTGTGGGTGGTGGAATGACTGTGTTTTGGTTTGTTTTCAGATAAAATTATGAAGTAGCCTTGCTGTTTTTTATTAGGTTGTACCTCAGAGTAACTTTGTCTGAAATTTGTATGTTGTGAAATTTTTTTTATCAAATAGGAGAATTCATGGCCTAGATGTGATTGTCAGACCAGCTTACGAATGCCAGGGGTTTCTTTCTCTTTCACAAGTTTCTCAGAACTTTTTAAGCAAGGAAAACTGGCTGACATATTGCAGACATACAGAAGTTTGAGAACTATGTAAATTATGGGCTTCCCTAGTGACTCAAATGGTGAAGAATCTCCCTCCTGGAAGTTCCCCTGGAGGAGGACATGGCAACCCACTCCAGTATCCTTGCCTGGAGAATCCCATGGACAGAGGAGCCTGGTGGGCTAGAGTTCACGGGGTCGCAAAGAGTCAGACACAACTGAGCAAGTAATCACAGCATGTAAATTATACACAAAATATAAAAATATCCCACTCCAGGAGTAATGTTGTTCAGTTGCTAGTTAGTGTCTGACTAGGAAATTGCTCTTTTTGCCTTCTATCTTTCCCCAAATCAGGGTCTTTTCTAATGAGTCTGTTCTTTGCATCAGGTGGCTAAAGTATTGGAGCTTCAGCATCAGTCCTTCCAATGAGTATTCAGGGTTAATTTCCTTTAGGACTGACTGGTTTGATCTTGCTGTCCAAGAGACTTCAAGAGTCTTTGTCAGCACCCCAATTTGAAACCATCAATTCTTCGGCCTCAATTCTTGGGCTCCATGAATATGCAGGAGGAATTAAGGTTATTCAGCATAATATTAAATTATTTAATATAATCCTAAATAATTTTAAACTTTGAATATATCATTTTCAGAAGCTGTTATTACTTCTAATGGCCAAAATATAACTTCTAGTAATAAAAACTCCTTTGCCGCTTGGAAATATATATGCCGTAACAGTCTATTCAGTTCAGTTCAGTTCAGTCACTCGGTCACGTCTGACTCTTTGTGACCCCATGGACTGCAGCACGCCAGGCCTCCCTGTCCATCACCAACTCCTGGAGTCCACCCAAACCCATGTCCATTGAGTCAGTGATACCATCCAACCATCTCTATTCACAAACTAGCAAATTCAATAAAATCAATATTTACATATATGTATCTTTAAAAGACCTAACAGAATATAACTTTAAGTGAATGTAGTAGTTTACAATATGAGATAGTCTTTATCATATAAAATACATTTGATTATTTATGTCATTTGACGCATAGTCTTTGCTGCTCACTGTCTATGTCTGTGAGTCTGCTTCTGTTTTGTAAGTTCATTTGTATGTTATTTTTTATTCCATATATAAGTGATATCATATAGTATCTGTCTTTTCCTGACTGACTTATGATAATCTCTGGGTGCATTCACATTGCTGCAAATGACATTATTCCATTTTTTTTTTTTTTTTTTTTTTTTTTTTTTTTTTTTTTTTTTTTTTTTTTTTTTGGTTGAGTAAAATTCTACTGTATATATGTATCACATCTTCTTTATCCATTTATCTGTTGATGGACATTTTAGGTAGCTTCCACGTCTTGGCTACTGTAAGCAGTGCTGCAGTGAACATCAGGGTACATGTACCTTTTCAAATTACGGTTTTGTCTGGGTATATGGCCAGGAGTGGGATTTGTGTATCATATGGTATTCTATTTTTAGTTTTCTGAGGAACATCCATACTGTTTTTCACAGTGGCTGCACCAATTTATATTCCACCAACAGATGTAAGAGGGTTCCCTTTTCTCTACACACTCTCCAGCATTTGTTATTTGTAGACTTTTTAATGATGGCCATTCTGACCAGTTCAATGAGGCACTTCACATGGGTCAGAAATGACTTGTGTTTCTCTAATGATTAGCAACTTTGGACATCTTTTCATGTGCCTCTTGGCCATCTATAAGTCTTCTTTGGTGAAATGTCTATTTAGGTCTTCTGCCCATTGTTTGATTGGGTTGTTTCTGTTTATTGAGTTGTACGATCGTTTTCAGGTACAATTCTTATTATTGAAGTTGCAATTTTTTCATATTTCCTTATTTTTTACCCACTGTCCATCTATTCCAGGATCCCGCCTAGGATGTGATGTTACATTTAGTCTCCTTATGTTCCTCTTGCCTGTGACGTTTACTCTGATTTTCCTGTTTCTTGGATGGGCTTGACAGTTTTGAGGAGCACTAGTTGAATATTTTTGGATGATATTGATCTGCTAAAATTTTCTAATGTTTTCCTCTTGAGCAGACTAAGGCTGGGCTTTAGGGAGAAATGCCACAGAAGTAAACTGGCATCTTCATGACATCACACCAAAAATATGCATTATTAAAATAATTTATCATCAGTGATGTTGACCTTAATCACCTCGCTAAGGTAGTATTTGTCAAACGTCTCCACTATGGAGTTATCCCCACACAACCTTTTTTATACTACATATTTCAGCTCTTTGGAAGACAATATGCTGTGCACAGACCAGTCTGAGGAAATGAGTCTATGTTTTCCCACCTGAGGGAACCGTATCTACATAAATTATTTGGAAATCTTTCGGTCAGAATATTTGTCTCTTCTTGTACTCTTTGATTATCCAACTGTTCTTTAATATCATATGAATTCATGACTATTTTATATTTAGAGTTATAATCTAATACTACATTATTGGTTTTCTTGCTTAAATTGTTTCAGCTTTGGCCATCGGGAGGTCTTTCAACTGACTTGTTTCTTTGACTTACACCCAATCAATGTGTGTGTGTATTTTCTTACATGTATGTCTGCTTTTTTTGTACATCCTTATTTTTTGGCAATATAAGATACTCCAGGTTCAGCTTATATATCTCCTATCCAGGTTTGCAATCATACTCCCAAAGAAGATCTGGTTTCTTTTACTGGAGAAAGGTATTAGAAATCAAAGTCTGGGTGCTGAGTGTATTCACTGCTACTGGTTATCACTTCTTTTAGACCCTCTCAGCTGAAATAGCAAGAAAACACGTCTGTATAGCAACACATGTACATGCACACAACCACCAATAGTGGTATGTCTATCCATTATTATCTATAAAAGGTACATATGAGTTCATATTGATGCATTTAACTCAAGTTTATTGCCAAACCAATCATCCTAGGCTGTTTCTTTTGTTTATTGTAAATACCCACTCCAACAGTGAGAAAGCTGAATCCTATTACCCACAATTCATTTAATTTCCAATATCCATGCAGAGCAGTATCAGAGCTTTAAACTCATACTGCCATGGGAGAAAGAAAAAAAACAAACTATGATTTTGAATACAGTGTTCACGTTCAGTTCCTTTGCCTTTAGTCTTAAAGAAGCCCCTCATACCTAAAATCACTAAGGTCAGAACTTCACAGCCCAGCCATCTTCAGTAATGCAGTTTAATATGTTTGTAATAGGGCTTCCCTTGTGGCTCAGCTGGTAAAGAATCCACCTGGGAGACCTGGGTTCGATCCCTGGGCCGGGAAGCTCGCCTGGAGAAGGGAAAGGCCACCCACTCCAGTATTCTGGCCTGGAGAATTCAATGGACTGTAGAGTCCATGGGGTCACAAAGAGTTGGACATGACTGAGCGACTTTCACTTTACTTTATGTTTGTAATATGGATACTTTTGTCAACCTATAGTCCATTTTCAGATTCTTTGCTGTTATATATGTTTTTTGACCTTGCACACGTGAGGAGGCATGGCAACTCACTTCAGTGTTCTTGCCTGGAGAATTCCATGCACAGAGGAGCCTTGCGGGCTACAGTCCGTGGGGTCGCACAGAGTCAGACACTGCTGAAGCAACTTGGCATGCAAGCACATTAAGGTTTGGCTTTTCTGTAACATTCTAAGGATTTTGACACCTGCAGAATGTCGTGTATCCACCATTACAGCATCACACATCACAGTTTCATCACCTGAAAAAAATCACCTCTTCAACCCTACCTTCACGCCCCAAAATCCTGGGCAAATCTGAACATTTTATCATTTTCTTTTCTATATTTGTTCTTTTCCAGACTGTCATATAACTGGAATCTCACAACTTACAGCCTTTTCAGAATGACTTCTTTCACTTAAAAACATGCATTTGAGATTCCTCCATATCCTTTCATGCCTTGATAGCTCATTTCTTTTTGTCAGTAAATAGTATTCCAGAATATGGATGTAGCACAGTTTGTCTATTTGCCAACTGAAGCACATCTTGGTTGCTTTCAGTCATGACAATAATGAACAGGGTTGCTATAAGTCATTCTGTGCAGGTTTTTGTGTAGACTTAGGTTTTCAAGTAAATACCTAGGACAGTAACTGCTGGATTATATGATAAGTCAGAGTGTAAATGTCTAAGAAACTGCCAAACTGTTTTCCAGAGTGGCTGGGCCAATTTGCATTCCCAACATCAGTGAGTGAGAATTCTTTTTTCTCTACATCTTTGCCAGAATTTGGTATTCTCAACTAAAATTTTTATTCTAACAGGTGTATAATATTCTCTCATTTTAATTTGCAGTTACACAATTACAAATTGGGGTAGCAAAGAGTCAGACACAACTTAGCAACTGAACAACAACAATGAAAACTTAAGTCAAGCATTTGTGATGTGCTTATTTCTCATCTGTATGTCTTTGATGAGGTATTTGTTTAGGAATCTTAAATTTTTAAAATTTAATTCTTAAACTTTCAATTAAAACAGTCCTTTGTGTTTTTTGTGGATAGAAATTCTTTTCAGATAACATGTTTTCCAAACACTTTCTCCTAGTCTATGGCTCATCTTTCTTTTAAGAGTATCTTTTGCAATGTAGAAGCTTCTAACTTGTATAAAGTTCAGTTTCTCATTTTTCTTGTCTAATGGATTATTATGCTTTTGGTATGGCTCACATCATCTTATGTTTAAAAATTGAGGCATTATTAAAAAAAAAAAATTGAGGCATTATTGACACAAATTATAATAGTTTCAGATGTACAATATAATAATTTGATATTGTACATACTGTGAAATAATTGCCACAAGTCTAGTTAACATCTATCACCATATATAGGTACAAAATTTCTTATGATTAGAACTTTAGAGATCTGTTCTCTTAGTAACCTTCAAGTATGTATGCAAATGGTCTTATTAACTGTAGTTACTATGCTGTATGTTACATCCCCAAGACATGTATTTTTATAACTGGAAGTTTGTATATTTGTCTTCCTCAGTGTGACTTATTTCACTTAACCATAATGCCCTCAGGATCATTTCATGTTTCTAGAAAATGATAAAATTTAATGTTTTCTATGGCTAAACCCATTTTGTATATAATACCCAGTGGGTAGGAACTCACTGGGGCCATTACTATAACAAACTATCCTTGAGTTTATCTCAAGGATAATTAAAATTTTAACTGGAGTTGAAACCTGAATAATAAACATTTTATGACAATTAAATTTGAGTCTTTCTATCCCTTTAATATTATAAGCTTTTAGTCATTTCGGTTTTAGGTGTTTTGGTTTAGGTTTTACGATGTTTGCAGGAGGCAATTAGGGAGTGTGAAGATTCATGAATGATGTTTACAAACTCTTCTTGGCATGGCTATTGTATTCTTTCACTCTCTCTGTGTCCCAGAGGTCACGTGACTTATCCTGCCTAGAACAGACTCCCACCTGTTTCTATCCAAATCTTTTAATCAGTGGTCAGCTCAGGGAATTTTTTTACGAGGTCCTGTCTAGAATAATCGCAACAGTGCCATGTGATTGTTTCTTTCAGCCTCATGGAGAGCAGTAATTGGGCAATATTCATGGAGAATGCAAAATGAAATCTGTGTAACAAAAAAAAAAATCAGGGTTGCTGTATATGTTTTACGTCTGTTTGGTGCCAGGTTTTTGCAGCTACTTAAAATGATTCTTCTTTGTTGGTGTCTAGAGTGTCAAAAGATCTACTTCCAAATAGCATAAATAAAACAGTAAATGTGTTCTGCAGTGGTCTGATCTGCTGTTATTGTTCATGAAAGTGTTAGTCGCTCAGCTGTGTCAGAGTCTCTGTGATCCCATGGATGGTAGCCCACCAGGCTCTGTCCATGGGATTCTCCAGGCAAGAATACTGCAGTGAGCAGCCATTCCCTTTTCCAGGGGACCTTCCTAACCCAGGGATTGAAACCCGGTTTCCCACATTGCAGGCAGATTCTTTACCATCTGTGCCACCAGGGAAGTCCCATTATTATGGGAGCCTTTGTCTTTAGGCATCAAGAGAGAATTGTTAAATACCGTCATTATTCACTGTATATATGTTATAATATATTAATATACTATTATTAATAGTATGTAACAAATAATTCCTATCCTGATGCCTAAAGACAAAGGCTCCCAAGAGGTCTCACCCATTAATTGAAAGCCATTTATTGTGAATATTCCCCAGCCACTTGACTTGTTAGCTCAAGTGACTTGAATTTCATGGTTCAAAGGTGAATGATTTGTAATAACCTAGAGCATCAATTTGAGTCAAATTATATATGCAGCAGCATTTATACAGAAGGTAAGGAAATAATTTAGGTCAAAATGAACACACTGTGAATGTCTGAAAACTGGTCAACATTATCCTTTGAAACAGAGGTGTCCAAAGACACTTATTTCTGTTTTGAAATATTAGCAAGTTAAAAGCTTTTTGGCAATGTTTCTTTTTTCATGTGATATGAATGGAGATGCTGTTAGAACTGAAAACCTTTTTGTTGTTGTTGGCAGTACTGGTACTGTGTGGTAAAGAATGAACTTTGAAATTTTATATGGAGCTATTGATAAAACAGAATCTTATAGAAAGACTCTAATTTTTGTATGTCAGAGTAATAGAAAATACAGTATTTCTAGAAAATACAGTATTTCTATTTGAATGACTTTAGGAGTTTTCTCAGCTCCTTAATATGAGTCCTTTATAAATTCCTTTTGATAAAAAACATACTTCAGAATACATGTGTCACTTATTTGTGAATATGTTTATAGCAAAAAAATATCACGTATTTGAGATCAGTTACCCGTGTGGGTCTTCAAAGACACTTTGTTTTCTGTTCTTTACATATTTTGCATTTTGTAGCCACTGTGTAGAGTTGTTACGCAGGTCTGGGAGACAGCAATCATTTAAGTTTAACAATAGTTTTCAAACAAATGGAAGTAAAAGGACCTGAAGAGGCAGGTGTCATTTGACTTTACCTGGAAGATACCATTTAGGTTAGATTTTTTAATTAAAAAATTCTTTTTATATATTAGTTGGATTCCTTTCATAGTAATTATATTCTTCTTAAGTGTTGGTTGCTCAGTTGTGTCCAACTATTTGCGACCCCATGGACTGTAACCTGCCAGGCTCCTCCGGCCATGGGATTTCCCAAGCAAGAATACTGGAGTGGGTTGCCAGTTCCTTCTCCAGGGGGTCTTCCCAACCCAGAGATTGAACCCGGGTCTCCCTCATTGCAGGCAGACTCTTTACCATCTGAGCCACCAGGGAAATTCTTTATATTCTTCTTAAGATGTATTAGTTTTTGAACTTGTGATAACTAATAAACTGAAAGCTTTGAAAAGTAATTTCTTGTTTGCCTGGACGTAACTGAAACTTTGGGCATATCAACTTGCTTATTATAATAACACAAAAATATTGGCTACACTCGAGTCAGGTTGAGTTGAAACTGGTAGGGCAGAGAAAGGAGGATTTCAGAGAAGCTAAATCCTGGGTCCTTTCCAAAGCCAGCTCGTTTTTCCCTTCCCTGCAGCGAACTCCACAAAGGGGAGCAAGCTGACTCTCATGAGTCACCAGCCAATCTTCACTCCTCGGAAGGACGCGGACGAAGACGTTTGTCACCAAACAAGCTGTGTGACCCAGCCGCACCCCGCCCCACTCTCTGCGCTAGAAACACCTCCTTCATTTAATGTGTCAGGTAACTCCGGCCAGTGGTTCCTGGCTCAGGCATTCCTGTGATAATGAGCTTCCTTTCCCTGGAAGCTAAAACTTTGCATTTTTTCTTTTTTTTCAAAGCAAAATCCCTGGCTTTACAGATTTACTTTTATTGAAATTGCCTGCCCAGTCGAAATCTTCAGTATATGTGGGTCTTCCCACAGTATGCGGAAAGGATATTTTTCTATCAGAAATAAACAGGCACTCCCCCACCAGCAGGACTTTTCTTTGTTCAGGGGGAGTTTGCTTTCAATTCAGTTCCAGTGACTCTGTGCGGTACTGTGTACTCACGGTCTATTCAGGCCAGGGTGCTTTCTGGTGTAGAACCCTGCAGCAGATGGTGACCTTTTCAGCCTGACAAATGGCAGTTTGGTACAGTCACAACATCTTACCTGAGGAGGTTTAAGGGGTTAGATCTAATAGGATTCTCCTAAATTATTGGTTGAGACATATCTGTTTATCTTCATTTCACATTTCTCCTTGCCTGAGTTTAGCAATTAAGTCTATATCCCGGGAACTGCTTAAGTTAGTAAGAAGTAGGACTTTACTTTTTTTTTAAATTATTATTAGTTGGAGACTAATTACTTTACAATATTGTAGTGGTTTTTTTCATACATTGACATGAATCAGCCATGGATTTACATGTATTCCCCATTCCGATCCCCCCTCCCACCTCCCTCTCTACCCGATCCCTCTGGGTCTTCCCAGTGCACCAGCAGAAGAATGGATAAGGAAGCTGTGGTACATATACACCATGGAATATTACTCAGCCATTAAAAAGAATTCATTTGAATCAGTTCTAATGAGATGGATGAAACTGGAGCCCATTATACAGAGTGAAGTAAGCCAGAAAGGACTTTACTTTACAATCCTGTTTTTTTTTTTTTTTTTAATAATTCAAGATGCCCAAAGACTTTATCTTGATCAAAATACATAGTTCCATCATATGCCTATCATTGTATGTGAGGTGGTATCTTTCATTAATATGGTTCAACAGTGACTTTCTCAAGTTGTGATTTTATGGTATGTAGTAGACTGGCTTGCAGTTGAGTTGTGGGTATCATACCTAGCATATTTAGTGCACCTTTTTCAGGTCAGCTCAACAAATCATTCCTCTGTCTCAAGAAAGAATTTCCCATAGATCCAAATGACTAATCCAACAGTCACAGGATCACCAGATAATGCAGTCCTATGTAATACCTCAGGTAGTTCAAGATAAATAGAAAAAAAGTTTTAATTATAATATTTGCTTTTAAAATGCCATTTTTGGACATAAACATTTGTAACCATAGAACCTCAAAATTATGTGATGAACCCAGAAGTCTTAATGACCCCAAGGGAAAAAGTATTTTATAACCACATAGAATCTAGTACACTGGATATAGTTGAGTGTATAATAGAGATTGTGAAGGTTATTTGTGAAATAGGTACATCCTCTCTGCTTCCTGTTTTTTCCTGTTTGCATTTTCCCTTCTAACTAGCTGTGTGTGTGGAGGTGGTTGTCCTTGGAATGCATATAAACTGCTTTCAATATGTCTTTACACAGGCAGGGGCTGTTAATCTTAGGCAATCCTAAATATCCTTTGCTTTCTTTTTCTCAGTCCTTAGCTATTCTGCCTTGGATATGATCTGCTGATTTGCTCATTTTCCAGCCCCCAAACATTCTCTCCATGATGCTCTCTTGACCTTCATGACTGATTAGTGAGTCACAGGTATAAAGACTTAAGAATAAACCACACTGGGAGAAGCCAGCCAAGGCTTCCTGCATAATTACATGAAAAAAAAAAAAAAGAAGCAATCTTTTTTCATTTCTAGAAAATATTTCTTTAATTTCCTCCCTTATATTATGAGGTGATTGGGCAAATTAATCTGTAAATCTCTTTGGGAGCAAGCTTTCTAATTTTCTTTTAAGAACTTCTATTGTTACATAAGAATATCTCATTAAGCTTTGCCTTTCCTGGGGAGCAAGAAGGCAGCAGGTGATAATGAAATAAAGATTTTTCAAGAGGTATGCTTTTTACCAATGAAAATAAAAAGGTGTTAAATACACTTCTAAATTAAGTATTTTCTTAAAATCAGGAGTTGAGCATCTGTTTGATTTCCTTCCTAGAGGCTTTTATGGCAATTTTTCCTCTATAAGGAGGCAACATGAATTGCATTGACATCATTAAGCCTGCTAAAGCCTATTCCCAAATTCAGGACTTAAGCTGACTAAAGAATAATTTCCTTTTTGATTAGAGTCAACTTTATAGAAACTTCTCACCTCTTTGAGTATCTTGTGTTTATAATTTTTATTCAAGACTTTAAAGTAGGATGCTTTTTTGTAGCCTTTGGGTAGAGATGTCATAAGCAAGATGAACAGTGAAATCAATTTTTTGTTGTATATTAAAAGCCTAAGCATATTTGAAAATGCTTCATCATCTGAAACAGTGTTCTTGGACAAAACACCATAGTGGATGGTAAATTTGCATTCCTCTAATTTGTGATTTATGATTTGTAATAAGTGAAACTATCTTTCCTGTCTTTTACATTTAAACGTACTTTCCTTATTGTATAAATATATCAAGAATTTTTGCAATATATTGCTAAAATGTTGATAGATTCTTAAGATTTTGCAGTTGGTAAACATTCATGCATATGTATGGTTTTTAATTATCTCCTAGGATTATGCCTCCTTTAAAACTCTTACAGTGTAACTCTTTAAAAAATAATCAGTTCAAGAAAGGGTTATAACGGGTTGACAGTGATTTATATGAAAAGCATTTTCCCTTCAGCACTGTCATTTTACTTCTCACAAAGTAAGTGTTAATGATGGTGTGTCTTATGTGTGTATTCAAAACTTGGTAAGTAGAGTTTAATAAATACATACAGCTGTTTACAATTTTAATGGTACTGTAAATAAGTATTGATGAAAGAACTTATACTTTTGTGATCAGTATGATTTTCTTTATAACTAGATTCAGACCACATGAATTTTCTTTGAATTGCATTTAAAAAAAATGTGACGTGGAACTTTCTTTGCCACATATATGAATCTATTTAATTATAGTCTATTTGTAACAGTGAACTATATTTTTGTATCACAATTCTGTTATTAGTGGACATTTAGTCAATCTCCAAGAATTTTTAAAAAAGATATAAAAATAGAATGTATTATTCTTTGTACATGGACACTCCAAGATATCTTAGGGAAGCATTCCTGAGTTTAGAATTATATGCATTTTAGAAATAAATAGGTATTTTGATATTGCATTTCAAAAACGCACCAGTGTTGATGAGCATTTTCCCACCATTTGGCCAATTCTGACCATCAGATATATCAAGTGTATTTATTTTCCTTTTCAATTGGTAGTATGATGGAAAAAACATAAATAATTATCATTTGATTTTACTTTCCACATAGCATATAAGATTAAATATTTTCATATATATAAAGTTAATTTTGGTATACTATTTTGTGGTATCTGTTCATAAATTTTCTCCTTATTTATCTTGTTATTTTCATATAAATTCTATCACATATAGGTTTTAAATATTTTCCCCAGTCTGTTACTTGTTTGTCAAAATTTGTTTACTATTATATAATTAAATGCATTAGTCTGTTCCTTTGATTTCTTTATTTTGTAGCTTGTTAAATGGATCTTTCTTACCCTAAAATTATTAGCATATTTTATTTTGTAATATTTTTAAAGTTTTATATTTTACATTTAGAATCTGAACTTTGTGTTAAGTAGCAAAAGGTAAATTTCTAATCCATTTTTTTTTTGGAGAAGCTAAATAGCTTGGCTCCAGTATTTTGGTCTATGGTCCACATGATCCATTTAAATCAATTTTGTATTTGCTGTGAAATAAGAGCTAAGCTTTTTCCTGTTCTTTTTTTCATGTAGCTATCCACCTTTTCCAGCACTGTTTATTGAAAATATTTTCCTTTTTCCACTGATAACTGTCAGAAAAAGAAGCAAAAGCAGGAGGAGAACAAGAAGATGCCTGGGGGATATCCCTGGGTGCTAGAAAAGGGATGGATGTGTTCTGTAGTGGTCACAGAAATGTGCATATATAAAACATAAAAATTGCAAAGAACTAATGGCACACAAAAGTACCTCTAAAACCTGTGAAATGTGAATCAAGTAAGTGGAATGTATCAATGTGACTCTTCTGGCTATGATATTATACTAAGACAATGTGTTCATAGTGCAGAACACTAGGCATTACCTTGTGGAATCTTTTTGTGTTAGTTCCTTCAGCTACATGTTGAGCCTACAATGATCACAAAATAAAATGTCAACATTACTTGTGAAAACATTCTTTAAAAAAGGTTAGCATTTGTCACAAAAGTGACTTTAGAAATTCCTAAATCCTTGAAATGAAATTCAAGGGGTTAGATGAATAAAAGACGGGTTTACCGATAACCATGAGAAGCAATTGTAGAGTGAAACAAATTTTTCAAATCAAGACCTATTAAATAAACAGGTAACAATTAGAGGAGGAATTGTTACTAACCTTCTTAATGATCTAACTTGCTAGAGTTAGCTATTTCATCTCTGTAGAATGACCCAATATGTACAGTGCAGGGTAAGGAGGTCAGTGGGAATTAGTTAAGACTTTCATAAAGCAGGCTAGTGACCAGTTAAATTCCATAAGAGGAGATATTTATTCCACATCTCTATGCAGGATTGGTCTGATTATTTGACTCGGCAGTCAATTAGTTCAAAAAACCTATTCAATGAAAAGCTATTAAACCAGTTGTGCATATAAGTGGAATGGATAAAAATTCAGTTGCCACAAAGAGGTAACTAAGTGATTAAGTAGGGTTCTATTTCCATTACAATTATTAAATTGTCATTTTGAGCAAAATCTTCTGTCTTCAGCAAGTATACAAGGTACCTGGAAAAATGATAGTATAGCCAGTTTCCATGAGAAATTTTTTAAAGTAGGCATGTCACTATATCCATGAAGATAGTACAGAAAGGTAGATGCCCATTTCAAAATAAATATTTTACCCCTCAGACAAGACCAAAGGAGAAGTGAAGATATGTACTCTTTTTTTCTGAATGTGTTCAGTCACATCATATCTGTAATATACATTTAGCCTAGAATAATTCTAAACTGTTTTAAATATGTAGATTGTATCTAAAAAGGTTCTTCTTAATTGTTGTTTTAAAAAGGTAGGGCTTTACAGCTGGACAGACTCAGTAGCAACCTATTAATTCCAGCCCCAAATTGCATTTGAAAATAAGCAGAAGCATAGATACATATCAGTGGTTCAGTTCAGAATAGACCACCCCCCCCTTCTGATAAATTATGCTATACTTTGCAGAGTGCTGTTATCAAAGGAAGCATTCTGATGCCTATTTATACTGTTTAGGAAATGGAGACTCAGAATTAGTGACCATTAGAGTCACAGGGGTACCCGCAGAGCCAGAGCTCGGAGCCAGCCTTTTTTCATGTACAGTACTCTAGGGGCAGCAATTTGTTTCCTGTAAGAAGTGGTGCCATAACCTTGCAGTAGGTGGAATAATGGTTTCCCAAAGGTGTCCATTTATAACCTTTAGAATCAGCAGATATGTTATCTTACATGGCGGGCTTCCCTGGTGGCTCAGATGGTAAAGCGTCTGTCTCCAATGCTGGACACCCGGGTTCGATCCCTGGGTCGGGAAGATCCCCTGGAGAAGGAACTGGCAACCCACCCCAGTACTCTTGCCTGGAAAATCCCATGGACAGAGGAACCTGGTAGGCTACAGTCCATGGGGTCACAAAGAGTCAGACACGACTGAGCGACTTTACTTACTTACTTACATGGCAAAAAAGATTTGGTAAATTTGATTCCATTCAGGATCCTGAGATGGGAAATTATCCCCTATTACCCGAATAGGTACAACATAGTCACAGGGGTTCTTTTGAGAAAAAAGGGAGACAGAATAGTAGGAATCAGAGGAAATGTGATGAATGGTAGGAGGCAGAGATCTGAGTCATGGGGGGTCATGAACCAAGGAGTGCAGGTGGCCTCAGGAAGTTGATAAGGCAAGAAAAACAGAATCCTCCCAAGAGCCTTCAGACGGAGCACATCCCAGCCACGCTTTGCCGGGAGCCGGCACACGAGGTCCCACCCATGACAAGGTCATGAGGCAGAAAACCTGACAGGCAAGGTGGATCAGGTTTTCAGGGATTCCGAAAAGCTGCCCCCAGCGCTCACCTTAAAGATGATATCTGTCTTTCTGATGCTTGCTTCAATAGACTACTCCCCAGCCTTCCCTGATCTCTTTCCAAATAAGAATCAATTTAGAACTTTAATCAATAAGTTTCCCTGGTGGTGGTATTTTATGAGATTATCCAGGGTGAAAGGAGTGTTTTAATTTAAACTCCTTTGCTGGTATTTTAGTTTGTTTGGCAAATGCATCTATGCCCTTGGTACTAATATGCATGATTGCTTATAATACCCTAATCATAAAATAACATAAAGAACCTGATCATATAAAGGCCCTAACAGACATAGAGTCCTTTGGGGAGTGAGGAAGCCCTATTAGAAAACACAAGAAAAGTTATTCTAAAAGTGGCTATTGGGTTAACATTTGCTTGCTGTGTTTTTGCTCTTAATGTGCTAAGGTTGTGTTAGAGAAACCATTGTTAATATAGTTATAGATCTAGAAAAATAAGAGCTTAGCTCTAGTGTGGTAACAATGAAACAGTTGTTAATTATTAGCCAGGAGCGCTAGGCAGGGGCTGCGTCACCAAAGTCGCAGAGTCAGTGTGGGGTAAACTTCTTAGATAAACGCAACTGACAACTTCTGCAGAAGGATTAATTTTTGTGTTAACACAGTTATATTTCTACTCTGTACTGTTGCCCTATGAGACTGCTACCTTTCAGTTAAGGTCACCACAGAAACGGAAAATAGTTTTACATTCACCTGACCTGCATGAAATGTTAATAGGCCCCAAGGCCAGAAGATAATGTACAAGACCCTCATAAACAAAGAAGTATGCAGAAAACACCCTGGTTTCGTGAAGAACAAGCTGATGTAATGTTAAACTATCCTCCCCTCAGAAATGTACTAACTTAGGGTATAAAAGCCATGGTAAAAAATAAAGCATTGCCAGACTCTGCTGCACCCCCCATCTGGTCACTCTCTCTCTCTCTCTCTTTCTCTCTCTCTCTCTCTCCCTCGCAGACTTGGCTCTATTAAGGCTGGTCTCATGTGTCTTCTCTCTCTCACCGATGCCATTCATTCCGAGGGTACCCCCTGGATCCTGCCGAGGCTGGACCCTGGCAATGCTTTGATTTTAACCTAGTCCTACCCATTTCAGACTTCTGACCTCCGATTTAAGAGCGTAGATTTGTATTGTTTCAGCCACTAAATTTATAATAATTTGTTATAACAGCAATAGGAAACTCTTACAAAGTTTTAAAAGTAATGCTTCATGTAAATATATACCTCAGCAATTCTTCTCTATGTCTAATATTCTGATGAGAAATTTGCCTCTCAATAGGAACCATGAAAGAGTTCAAAGCTAATACTTTTATCTTGAGTTGAGCTCTGTGTTTTTCTTTCTCTTGACATCTTTGACTTCTTAAATCAAACCTTTTCCCCCCGTTAATCATACCTAAAGATTGTGTTTTCCGTGTTCTTAATACCCTTCTAGGTTTTTTTAAGCATATCTGGATGATTTTATAGAAAGGGAGGATTACCCTTTCATTATAGTGTGGCATGTTACTGAATTGTGTGCTGTCAATACTTCTTATCAACAGATGCCGATATGGCTTGGGATGCTAGGAACCTTAATCCTGGGATCCCTATAAGGTGAGATGTCAGTGTACCAGGACTCACAGTATTTGCCAACTCAGAATTTATTCATCCTTTTAAAAATTATTGTACTGAGGTATGATTTATTAAAAATTATACTTAAAATAGATAAACAGTGAGGGCCTACAGTATTAGCACAGGAACTCTGCTCAATATTCTGCAATAACCTAAATGGGAAAGGAATTTGAAAAAGGATAGTTGTATGTGTGTGTATGACTGAATCACTTTGCTATACACCTGAAACATGGCATTGTAAATCAACTGTACTCCAGTATAAAATAAAAACTAAAAGTTGTACATATTAATGAATACAACTTTAAGATTTTAGAGATAAGTACCCATTCATGAAACCATCACCATAATCCATACCATAAACATATTCATCACCTTCAAAAGTTGCCTTGTGATAATATTACTGTTAGTCTTTGTGACAGGAACACAATATAGGATCTACCCTCTTAGAAAAATTGTAAGTCTACAATACAGTATTGTTACCTGTAGACACTATGTCATAAAGCATATCTCTTGCTCATTTTATCTAACTGAACCCTTTAGCTACTTCCACTTCCTTTTCCCGAGGCAGTGTTTATTCTTAACCTATCGACTGTTCACATCTTTCAAACACCTAGAGAACACCCAGTGTTAAATTATATGTTCCTTTCTGTTTATCTTCAGTTGTCTTCTGTGCTTTTATGAGCTCATTGACGACTCTAAATCAAAGCACTTAAATAGTCTTACAAATATCCACTTGCCTACTCATCTGGAACTCATTATTATTTATGTTGAGAGAACTATGAAGCCTCTAGCTCATTGACATTATGATTTATAACACTCTGAGGAGTGAAAGAATGTATAATATCTTAAAGTTATTACCATAGAGCATTATATTTTCAATGTAGATATTGACGTTCTTACAAGCAATACTTAATCATTTTTCCCCTTAATGACATATTTTGGAAGCTTTAGATGAATTAATACACAAAAATATCTTGTTTACTGAGATAAAATCTCACTTTCATACCTCAGATTAACAGGATTACATTTTACACTTTTCAATTAATCCCACATTAATGGACAAATGTCAGTAATACTGATGATCTGGCCAAGAGTATTAGTACTTCAGCATAAGGGCTATATAACATATTCACATGATGGAAATTTTTCAAAATTTTAAGTATACAGAAATTAATATTATATTTTAAAATATGTTACTCAGAGCTATCAAAGGGAAGAAATACTAAAAATCATAGTGCTAAGTAAATATATCCAGTAGCTAATGAGTAATCTTGGCATACCAATGTGTGAATTTTTAACTATATTCATAATAATGAGAAGTGATAATTCTGAAAGACCCTCTCCCTAAATGAACATAGGACAAGATTCTGTATTCCACAAAGCATAGAAACACGTATTGACCATATAATCCTTAATGTACATTTTAAAACTTACTAATTTACAGGTTCTTTTAATGCATACAGATGATTATGGAAAAGGGAAAATGTTTATCAAGATAATTTGAGTTAAATAGATGCCTCTAAATATATCAAACAACATGTTCTATGGCCAGGTCCACTCAAAGGTCTAAATTTACATTTTAATTTCCAAATGAGAACATAGTTCAAATAAATTTGATTACATATTATGTTACACACTCCAAATGCTACATTATTCAAAAAATTTAAAGCCGAGCTATAAACAAGACTTTTACCCCTCCAAAGGATTTCTTTAACATTATCTAGCTCAAGTTTAGATATATGTGTATGAATTATTTTCTAAGTATATTCATTTTATTAGAACATGTGAAAACATATATAGATCCACATGTGTGGCTGAGGTGGTAAAGAATCAGCCTATAGGGCAGGAGATGCAGGTTCGATCCCTGGGTTGGGAAGATTCCCTGAAGAAGGGAATGACTACCCACTCCAGTATTCTTGCCTGGGAAATTCCATGGGGACAGGAGCCTGTTGGGTTACAGGTCATGGGGGTCGCAAAGAGTCAGACATGACTGAGTGACTACATGCATGCACACAGATCTACATTATGTGGTTGACTTAAACCATCTTGCAGCCTCTCTCCTAGGAGCACAATATGGAAAATAAGTAAGTTATTAAGTAAATATCCTAGCTGGAATTCAGACAAATGGAAAGGTATGATTCAATAGGACACAGAAGAGATAGACATCAGAGGTAGACATCAGCTATCAGAAGAAAACAACTGTAAAAATTTAGGTACCCAACATAGAAGCCCATATGTGAATAAAGCAAATAATAACAAACCTAAAGGAAGAAATAGAAAACAATGCAATACAATATTACTAGGGGACTTAAGTACCCCAATCATCAATGGATAGGTCATCTAGAGAAAAAAATAAGGAAACACACACAGCCTTCACCAGTATACAAGACTGACCACATAGACTTTGTTAATATACATACAACACATTCCATCCAAAAGTACCAGAACACACATTCTTCTCAAGTGCTCATGGGCATTCTCCAGGATAAATCATATGTTAGGTTACAAAACAAAACTTAAAAAATTAAGAGGTACTGAAGTTATCCCAAGCAACTTTTTTTTACCACCATGGTGTGATACCAGAAGCCAACTGCAAGAAGAAGACTGGGAAATTCACAAATATCTGGAGATAAAACAACAAACTACTAAACAATATTGGGGAAAAAGAAATGTAAGGTGAAATAAAAAAAATATATTGAATCAAACTAAAATGGGACACATACCAAAAGCTATCATATAAATTATTTCTAAGAGAAAAGTTCATAGCAGTAAGTGCCTTCCTCAAGAAAAATCTCAAAACAACCTAATGTCACACTTGAGGAATTAGAGAAAGAACAAATGAAACCCAAAGTTAATTTTAAAAGGAGCTAATAGAAATCATAGCAGAAATAAATGAAATAGAGCATTAAAAAATGAAACCCTAACCTTTAGCTCGATTTCCTTTCACATCAGGAACAAGACAAAAATGCCTATTCTCACTAATTTTATTCAATACCGTATTGGAAGTCCTAGCCAGAGCAATTAGGTTAGTAAAAGAAGTAAAATACATCCAAATTAAGAAGGAAGAGGGAAAACTACCACTATTTGCACATGACATGATATTCTATAGAGAAAAACCTAAAGAATCTATCAAGATATCTGTTGCATTTCTATACAGTAATAATGAACTATCAGAAAAAGTAATGAGGGAAACAATCCCATTTACAATTGCATCAATATGAATAAAATTCCTAGGGATAAAGATACAAAGGATGTGAAATAACTGTACCCTGAAAACTGTGAGACTGATAAAAATTGAAGAGAACACAGATGAATAGATATCCCATGCTTATAGATTGGAAGAATTAATATTGTGTCCATACTACACAAAGTAATCTACAGATTCAATACAACCTCTATCAAATTCCAGCAGCATTTTTCAAAGACATAGAACAAACAATCCCCAAATTTGTATGGATCCAAAAAGACACCAAACATATTAGATAAAAAGAAATCTTGAGTAAAAAGAACAAAGCTTGAGGCATCATGCTCCATGATTTTAAACTATATCACAGAGTTAGGGCAATCAAAATAATATAAGTCTGGCACAAAAACAGACAAATATATTAATGTAACATAATATATAGCTCAGAAATAAATCTACATTTATGGGGTCAATTATTTTAGGAAAAAGGAGCCAAAAATTTATGGTGGGGGATACAATCTGTTCATTAAATGGTGGTGTTCAAAACTGGGCAGTCACATGCAAAACAATAAAATTAGATCACTGTCTTATACCATACACAGAAATTAACCTAAAATGTTTTAAAGACTTGAATTTAAGACACGATATTTTAAAATATAGGTGTTAAAGTTACTTGAAATCAGTATGGATGATGATTTTTTTGGATTTGACATCAAAAGTAAAGGCAACAAAATTTTAAAAAAGGGGGGGGAGGGGAGACTACAGACTCCAAGCTAGACTCCTACAGTATGTGAATTAAGAGCTTCCAAATCTTCAAGCTGGATTGAGAAAAGGCAGAGGAACCAGAGATCAAATTGCCAACATCCACTGAATCATCAAAAAAGCAAAAGAATTCCAGAAAAACATCTGCTTCTTTGATGACGTTAAAGCCTTTGACTGTGTGGATCACCACAAAATGTGGAAAATTCTTCAAGAGATGGGAATACCAGACCACCTCACCTGCCTCTTGAGAAATCTGTATGGAGGTCAAGAAGCAACAGTTGGAAGGGACATGGAACAATGGACTGGTTCCTAATTGAGAAGGGAGTACAGCAAGGATGTATATTTTCATCTTGTTTATCTAACTTATATGCAGAGTATATCATGTGAAATACCGGGCTGGATGAAGCACAAGCTGGAATCGAGATTGCCAGGAGAAATATCAATAATCTTATATGTGCAGATAACACCGTCTTTATGGCAGAAAGTGAAGAGGAACTAAAGAGCCTCTTGATGAAAGTGAAAGAGGAGAGTGAAAAAGTTGGCTTAAAGCTCAACATTCAGAAAACTAAGATCATGGCATCCGGTCCCATCACTTCATGGCAAATAGATGGGGAAACAGCAGAAACAGTGGCTGACTTTATTTTGGGGGGCTCCAAAATCACTGCAGATGGTGACTGCAGCCATGAAATTAAAAGATGCTTACTCCTTGGAAGGAAAGTTATGACCAACATATTGAAAGCAGAGACACTACTTTGCCAACAAAGGTCCGTCTAGTCAAGGCTATGGTTTTTCCAGTGGTCATGTATGGATGTGAGAGTTGGACTATAAAGAAAGCTGAGCGCTGAAGAATTGATGCTTTTGAACTGTGGTGTTGGAGAAGACTCTTGAGAGTCCCTTGGACTGAAAGGAGATCCAACCAGTCCATCCTAAAGGAGATCAGTCCTGGGTGTTCATTGGAAGGACTGATGCTGAAGCTGAAACTCCAATAGTTTGGCCACTTGATGCGAAGAGCTGACTCATTGGAACAGACCCGGATGCTGGGAGGGATTGGGGGCAGGAGGAGAAGGGGATGACAGAGGATGAGATGGTTGGATGGCATCACGGACACAATGGACATGGGTTTGGGTGGACTCTGGGAGTTGGTGATGGATAGGGAGGCCTGGCATGCTGCGATTCATGGGATCACAGAGAGTCAGACACGACTGAGTGACTGAACTGACTGAAAGGCACTCTACCCTTACTAAAACATTAAAAAAAAAATTCCAAGCATCATATTAACCTTACCTATCACGGTAATGATTTCATGAGTATTATTATACTGTCAAATTCCCACTGACAACATTATTACTATACAGAAGCTTTATAAGGAAATGTGTTTTGACACTGATATCTTATTAAAGTATTTTGATCCTAAAAAAAATAATCTCCTTTTTGCTTTCTTAAACACTGCAGATTTATAAGTCAGAGACAGAAGAATAATGTTATCTTTTTGGTCAATGGTTTTTTCTTTAGCTTTCTCTGAGCTAGTAGCTAATGAGTTGCCAACTTTACTATCTCCCTAAGGGCAGAGCAGCGGTCTAAGGGTCATCTAGAAGAATAAGGGTTAGGTATTCCCTTCTCAACATGATGGAGATTTTTACTCGATTCCAGCAGGGAATGTCAGCAGACACACCCTTTTGAGACTATAAACTGGATGCTGGCACTATCCATCTCCTAGAGTGGAATCAACCTGCAATTAGACTCAACTCACCTTACAATCCAATGATTTGCCTGATAAAAGACAGTGGAATTCTCACTTGAATTCCCATAATTTTCAGAATTTCAAGCCTGAGACTTGTTTTCTAAGACCCAACTATAGGCTTACTTGGGTATGGGGTGTTTTCAGAGAAGGAGGTAGTAAAACGAATCCAGAAACAGACATTAAGGACCCCATCTACTCCATTTTTTGTACTTAGGATAAATATATTTTAGTTTTATATTAGAGCTAAAGCAAGGCAATATTATCCATAACTTTATTGTTGAACGTATATAATAATTACAAAATGATTTAGGCCTGCTTAATAAAGGATCAA
Organism: Cervus canadensis; assembly: GCF_019320065.1. NCBI lineage: Eukaryota > Metazoa > Chordata > Mammalia > Artiodactyla > Cervidae > Cervus > Cervus canadensis. The sequence continues at coordinate 10,013,752 of NC_057389.1, forward strand.
TTACTTTGTTGTTTAACTGGGTCAACATTCGAGTTGAAGTGACAGTTTAAATATACTTTAGAAGTTATTACATGGTATTTTCCTTAAATGGCAATGTCTTTGAGGAAAATGCCCTTTCCACTCCTAGCTTCAAGGTTCTGTATGTTAATTATTAGATTTAAGAAGAGAAGAAAGTTTAGCCATCTGCTGTGTCCTGGATAAACCCTTACAGGACTTTAAGGGTCTTACATAGCACAAACCTCTTTAGATAGCCCTCAAAAGATAAGTTCGTCCGTGTTTTCATTAAGCTTTTTTTGAGTGCCAAATACATGCCATGCACTGCTGTTTATACTAAGTACTTGTTATTGGGAATTACAAAATCAAAAATACTACCTGCAATGGAGAGATCTGCAATCTGGAACGTATAAGCAGACATGATACTAAATTGTGCAGTAAAAGGTTAGAAATTCTGTGTAAAATGCAGGTAGATGGAGCAAAGGAAGTACGAAAGAGAGAGAGTTTCTTTAATTACACCTGAAACTTGAAGGAAGGATGAATAATGTCTACAAAATAGGCACCTGTCAAACTTCTTTTGGCACCCCACTCCAGTACTCTTGCCTGGAAAATCCCATGGACGCAGGAGCCTGGTGGGTAGTCCATGGGGTCACTAAGAGTTGGACTGCGCGACTTCACTTTCACTTTTCACTTTCACGCACTGGAGAAGGCAATGGCAGCCCACTCCAGTGTTCTTGCCTGGAGAATCTATGGGGTCGCACAGAGTCGGACACGACTGGAGCTACTTAGCAGCAGTAGCAAACTTCTTTAGATGCTAAAAGAATTGCTTCAAGGTTTATGGGAGGTAGGCTGTGAAGAATTGAAATATATTCCAGGAGTAGGAAGCTGGAGAGGTCAGGATCGGTCTTCCAGAATAGTTGAGGTCTGGATGTAGGCATGTTTCAAAAATTAAAGTTTATTACATCTAGTACATAGTTAAAAGCCACTAGTCAACAGGTAAGAATTGGCCAGATAGCAGCCTGGTTGTTAAACACTAACATGTCAATTTAGTATTGAATATTTGGCACATTTTGGATCCAAATTTTGTAAGACCCAAATTTCTGCATTTTAGATCAGCCAGTCAAAACCTACACAAATGCATGAAGAACATCATGAATCTCAAATCAATATATTTCTCCAGATATTTTAATACAGTGTTTAAAAATACTGAATTGTCCTAGAATTTTGTAACCTTTAGTAAAAGGAGAGAGATTATACCCAAGCAGGCATTCATCATTCACTCTCATGAGGAAAACTCTCATGCCTGAATATTTCAGGTATAGTGAGGTGTTTTAGGTATAGTAGAGCACATTTTACAACTAAATTTTTATTTAAAAGAAAAAAAATTGGAGAAAATAATAGCTACATGTTCATAAAGTATACTTATTCTCTGTGTTGTGCAGAAGAAGATACTAAAAAAGTTTTGAAATCATTATTCTATTTGCTTAAAGCAAATGAGAAATGCCCCATGTCACTATTTTACATCAAATATAATCTCTTACTCAGTGATGAAATGGAAAAGAGTAAACTTTAATCATATTTTTTCAAATATTGCTTTGAAGAAAACCCTCCTAGAATCAGATATTTTTAAATAACTAAATCTAAGAAATATGACAAATACATTATTATAATCATTATTTCATAAATTTACTTTTAACCCTAAATAATATCTATAATACCTATATTACCTATAATAGCTATAATACCTATATTACCTACAATAATAATAATGATAATAATAATAATGTTAGATTTGTTAAATTGCCTTTGTGTCTATAAAAATGGTACAGTAGAACTTTGTCAGTTCAGCCAAGGTGGTCAGATACCTACTTTCATGATCATTACCTTCATTTCTTGAATAAAAAAAGAATACTTGGGAAAACTGGTGAAATTATGCCTACTTAGTAATCACATGCCTGGCATATCTGATCAACTTTCAGAATTGAGAAACTCAAGGAACTATCCATTTTACATACAGAGTAATTGCACTTTGAATGTGTCTGGAGCAGAATGCTCATAATTAACCACCCTTTCTTGGAAAGTTGCTATTTTTCAGCATGTTTGTTTTCAAAACAGAACTAAATTAAAATGACATCTTTTTAGCTTACTATATTTTTTTCTGAAATAATTTATAGCAATTGATTTACAGAATACAGGACACTCAGTGTTCCAGATAACATGCCATTTTAATGCACACCATTTTATTTACTGCTTTTTATATCTCTGCATTAAAATATTAATTACTAGCTGCGATTTATGTCAAAGAGTGTTCTGCCTATATTTTCCTTGAAGAGTTTCATACTGTCTGGTCCTTGATTCATTTTGAGTTTACTTTTGTGTATGGTGTTAGGACGTGTAGCTTAGCCTGGTGCTCTGTGATGACCCGGAGGGGTGGATCATCGGGGAGGAGGTGGGAGGAGATTCAAGAGGGAGCAGGTGTATACATGTGGCTGATTCGCTTTGCTATTCACTTGTTGAAGCAGGAACTAACACAACATTGTAAAGCAATGACACTTCAATAAAAAAGTAAAGTATTAGTCAGCCTCAACATCAGCCTTATATTTGAGTGTTTTATAACATTTTTATTAGGTATGTCTTAAGTCTTAAAATTAGGCTTTTATCATTCTACCCACTTCATTGAGTTGTTAACAATCTTTATCTTCTTGTCTTCACTTACTTAAAGAAAATGATTGGCAATGACTAACATGTCAGTGACTGAGTGGGCCGAAGAGGCTGAGACAAAACAAACACATGTCTCCAGGCTGATCTGCACGTCTGACTGCCTGCGTGACTCCTGAGGCCACACTCCCAGCTGTCGTATCAGGGGTTTAGCCCCGAAATAAGATCCAGAAGTAATGGCTTTGACTTCAGATATGATGCTCTAGTGTGTTCTTAACAGCTGTAGATACGTCTGTTAACATTTATGAAGATGTTCCAATCAACTATTAGAATCCACTGTCCTATTTTCTCTGACTCGGTTCAGTTCTATTACCTTTTTCTTCTCTAAGAGGTAAGAGTTCACTGGTTGAGCTTCATCAGTGTTCTCCCTCCAGGTTCCATCGCTACCTTAATGCCACCCTCTTCCCCATTTTTCAGTAGCCTAGCTGCTTACTCCCCCGGCTCTCTACCTATTTGCAAACTTTATGACCCTAACCCACTGGGTCTATCTTCAGAGTGCTGTTTAAGTAAACATGATCCAAAGGCCTACACTAATTTTGAAATAGGTCAACTCATTTATTCCACCTTTAAAATCACTGCAGATGGTGATTGCAGCCATGAAATAAAAAGACGCTTACACCTTGGAAGGAAAGTTATCACCAACCTAGACAGCATATTAAAAAGCAGAGACATTACTTTGCCAACAAAGGTCAGTCTGGTCAAGGCTATGGCTTTCCAGTAGTCATGTAAGGATGTGAGAGTTGGACTGTGAAGAAAGCTGAGTGCTGAAGAATTGGTGCTTTTGAACTGTGGTGTTGGAGAAGACTCTTGAGAGTCCCTTGGACTACAGGGAGATCCAACCAGTCCATCCTAAAGGAGAGCAGTCCTGGGTGTTCACTGGAAGGACTGATGTTGAAGCTGAAACTCCAATACTTTGGCCATCTGATGCAAAGAACTGACTCCTTGGAAAAGACCCTGATGCTGGGAAAGACTGAAGGTGAGAGGAGAAGGGGACGACAGAGGATGGGATGGCTGGATGGCACCACCGGGAATTGCTGTAACGCCGGGGGAGGCCTCATGCTGCAGTCCATGGGGTCGCAAAGAGTCGGACACGACTGAGTGACTGAACTGAACTGAACTGAACTAAAAATACTAAAGGGTGTTCTTTGAGGAATAGTCTTTTAAAAGATAGTAAGAGACTCCTTCTTGTTGTTTGGTTATAGATCATTTAATAAGTTCTTTACATAAAGTAGTGAATGAAATAAGCATTTCTCCTAGGCAGAAGGGTATTTTAACCAAGTACTTCATATTGTGTTCAAAAATGAGAAAGTCATTATCAGATATTGCTTCTGCTGATATCACTCTTTATAAATAACTTCAAATGTCTAAGCATCTGTAACCCTAATTTAGGATGCACAAATCTTAACCATGCCTTCTTCCACTGTGTGGCATAACTTGCCTCAATCTTTTTTACCCAAGGCCATCCACAGCAATGGTCAGTCACAACCTTTCCTTGTAACTCTCAGAGACACTACAGTCCAGGGTTGCAAACAGTTGGACACAACTGAGCGACTGAGCACACACGCACACACACAGCCTCACTGTGCAAGGGTCTCTCCGCAGAGGTTTCCCATTCTGTATTCACAGATGGATAAAGCATTGCCACACAGCAAACGGCCAAACCTGTGGCCTGTCACACTTTTATACAAGCACCCCCTAATCCAGAAAGCCAACTATGTAATCTGTAAAATCTAAACCTCCTTTCATTACTAAGATCTCCTTCTTTGACCCAGAAAGTCTTTATCTACTTCCCAAACCCCAAAGATCTCTACTCTCCAAACTCCAGAAAAGCATCCCTTCCACACTGTCTCATGGCCTTCTCTGACCTTAATCCTACCCCCTCCTTCCTCTCTCAACTGCCTCTGCACCCAGAATCCCGAGCACTTCCTTTGCGTGCAAACTTTGTATCTAGACTGTGCTGGATTATTTTTGTTGTGTCTAGTCCTCTACTTTCCGATAGGACCCATTCTCCCAAGATTAAAGTGACAAAGCTCTGAAGGAGAAAAGGCAGAACTCTCTTTAGATGAGAAAAGGGCAAAGCGTCGAAAAATGCATGTTAAAATATATGTTCCAATTAATACATTTTTTACTCTTTTTCAACATAGCTGGACTTGGATAAACTGGAAATAGTCATTTGGAGACTTGTGGTCAAATAAAAGGACCTGAAAGCAGCCACTTTTGGGGACCCAGTAGGTCTACACTCTGCTTAGGACCAGTGCCAAGTTACTGATGACCTAGTGAAACATACTCTTACAGTTTTTAATATCCACATGAACACAAAAGTAAAGACTAATAACGGAGGAATGATTAGTTTGCTGTTTTTTATATCGTGTCCTAGTGGCAACATGGCACAAAGGAAAAATCATAGCTTTGGGGCCATAAATACTTGGTTTTGAATCCAGTTTCCTCCTCTTTATTAGTTTTAAGTTTCATTTATCTTACTTTTAAAGATAAGGCACATTCAGCACCTAATCTTGTGGCTGGCACTTACTGCTTACCTGATGGATGCCACCAATTTTTTTCTTTGCTTCTTTTTCCTTAGTTACATATCTGTGTATACATGTATCTATTATTCAAGGAGGTTATTTTTCTGCTATCAAATATGGGGACAGCAATAAAGAATTAAATTATTTTAGATTATCATTTATTTGTGTATTCTATTTTGTATGTTTTAAGAAATCCCAAAGGTCTGAAATATAAAACTGAATGGAAGAAAGGAGACAGCTGCTGGTTGAAGATCACTAATCAAACATTATATAAACTGATGCTTCAGTATTGTAACTCTAAATACTTAGAAGCTGACAATGGTACATCTGGAACTTAAATGATAAAGGTGTCTAAGGTAATGAATATTTTAAAAACATTAATTAAATCTGCTACTTGGGGCCATGTGATTAAATTTTTTATTTAATAAATTGCAAAGGTTAATAGATTTCATGTCAGCCAACTAGAAATTTCTGATCAGGTGAACATATGAGTGGTTCAAAGTCAATGGAGCAATGAATATATTATAAAATCAAACTTCCTATTTTTTATTAGACATGCAGTTCCTCAAATTATGGAAAATTATTGAATGATTAAGTTAGATTAATGAGTTATTGTTGCTTCAAGTCAGCCTGCTTACATTTTAATGGTTAAAATGCTCTTTTCCTAAACTCCAGGTAACCCAAGATATGAACTATAAATGTGTATATCCATGCTTCAGCTTAACATACTGCAAATGAATTCTCTAAATTTTATGTTCAATTAGTGAACTGAACATTTCCAGTTTTTGAAGATGCATATCTAATCATCCAGGCAAATACTGAATGTTTACTTTAAAATACTTGTGAATTTTACAATTAGAGTTTGTTTTTTATAATTTCAGAAATTTAAAGTGCTACTTGAAGAAAAAAATTTACATAAAGTTCTTCAGTTTTATTTTATACTGAGAAAGTCTATCCCATAGTGTTACATGTTCACTTCAAAGTTTAAAAACATTTTAGGAGAACTAGACTTTGAGGAATTTTAGCTGGGAACAATATTGTTTGGTTAACTGCTTAATTAAGTATCTCCTGTCACCCAACTCCAACCTGATCCCCTAAGTTTAGGTTCAATTGGCCTCCCTTCTTTACACAGAAAAATTCGGAGCTTTTTCTGATCTCTAGCACTTGGCACTTGATATCTATGATCTGTTTTGAATGCTCTTCCTGGAGATATTCACACAGTGATCTCTTTTCATACTTAAGGTCAGTGCTCAAATATCTCCTCAGAAGCATTCCCCCTTTAAAGTAAACATCTACTTGATTTTAAGGAGACATCCCCAACTTCACACATAATACTGTCCTATATCATTTTATATTCACTTATAGCACTTTACACAGTTAATAATACATTGCCTGCTCCTATTGGATTTTAACTTCAGTGAGGGCAAAGACCATATCAAACTTGTGTTGGATATATCCTGGGGCCTGAAACAGTGGATGAAGAACTCAAGCAATGATGACTGTGAAACAATTAATTAGGTATCTTTTAAAATGATGTATTGATCATCTCTTCTGAATAATTTAGAAAATAGTTGCTTTGAACTCATACAAAATAAAGCAAAGATCAACTCAACCATGATCTCTGCAATTTTGGTCATTCAGCACTGTGACTAGGGGGAGGTTTGTTTCCTTGTTTATTTGTATATATTTTATACATACACACATACACATTTGGCCACACCATGTGGCATGCAGGATCTTAGTTTCCTGACAAGGGATTGAACTTTTACTCCCTGAATTGGGAGCATGGAGTCTTAACCACTGGACTGTCTGGGAAGTCCCTTATTTATATACTATTAATAAATAAATATCATACTGGGTTAATGATCATTTATGAAACAGAGTAAGAAATACTTATGAAGGTTATTGTGTAACTTCTTTCAGCCAAAGCTATTAATACTTAGGATTGTTAGATCTGGGTTCATTCACGTGTAAAAGATGCACAATTTAAGTTTTCATTCTCTAAACTTAGAACATCCTTACTTTTATATTGCCTTCTATATCGCCACTGGAAGATATTCATCTCAAATTTATATAAGCAGGTTTTGTAAGAGAAGCAGCCCACATTATTAAGGATAATTGCACACATGTGTGAATTATTTATGTTATCAACATGTTTATAATATGATATTTATAACATATTTATAATATAATAAATTTTGTCAGATAGTACACACTCAATGAAACCACTACTATAATCAAGATATAGATCATTTTCAGACTCTACACAAAGATTCCCATGGCTATTTGCAGTCTCAGTTTATCTTTCCCAGCCCCAGGCAATCAATGATTGACTTGAATATGGCTTTTTTTTTGCTCAAAAAGCTAATATTTATTTCAGTCCATGTTGCACATATTAGTAGACTATTTTGTTTTTTTTCTTGATATTAAAAAAATACTGAATAGTGTTTTATTGTGTAAATAGGCTTCATTATGTTTGATAAACATAAGGATTGTTTTTTGTTTTTTCCTACTGTGAATAAAGCTGCCATAAATATTTGTATATAAGCCTTTGTGCTTTAGTTTTTCTTAACTAAATATCTAGCAGTTTATAACACAGGAAGCAAAATTTGACATAATCAAGAGTAAAAAATAATAAGAATTGCAAGATTTGATACAGTATTTCTATTAATTGACAAAACAACTGAACAGAATATCAGGAATGGTATAATGACATGATTAACACTATCAACCAACTTGACCTACCTGACCTTTATAGAGTACTCTACAGGAAGGTAGAAGGCAGAAGAACATTTTTTTTCAAGCACAAGATAGATCATTTGCTTGACACTACAGCATATCTTAATAAATTTAAAAGAACTGAAAGCACATTCACTATATTCTCTGACCACCATGGAATTAAGGTAGAAATCAAAAACAGAAGGAACTTGGGGAAATTCTCAAGTATTTGGCAACCTACACAGCTCTAAACAACCCATGTATCAAAAGAGAAATATACAATGAAAATATAATGCATTTTGAATAAATTAATAAAAACCCACAAGATTTCAAAATTTACAGCATGCAGGTAAAGCAGTGCTTTTCAGAGGAAATTTACATCTTAAAACCTTTATATTAAAAAAAAAGCCTCAACAAACAAAGGTAGGCAATAACCAACACACAAATATGATATTAAAACCAGCAATCACGAGGAGAGTATAAATGCAGGATATTGGAAATGTATTGGAAATTAAGAGACCAGCAACTTAAAATAATCTTGTACAATATATAGACTGCTATTAATATATCAAAACCTCATGGAAATTACAAACCAAAAATCTACAATAGATAAACATGCAAAAGAAAAAGCAGTCCAGACATAACAATAAAGATCATTATCAAATTACAAGAGAAGAGAACAGGAGAGGAAGGGAATAAAAAAGACCTTCAAAAACAAATCCAAACAATTAACCAAATGGAAATAAGAACATTCATGTCAATAATCACCTTAAATGCAAGTGGATTAAATGCTCCAATGAAAAGATATAGACTGGCTGAATGGATACAAAAACAAGACTGGTGACATATACTGTTTATAGGAAACCCACTTCAGATCTAGGGACACATATAGACTAAAAGTGAGGGGATGGGAAAAGGTATTCTACATAAATGGAAATCAAAAGAAATACAATAGCAATACTCATATCAGACAAAATGGATTTTCAAATAAAGACTGTTAAGAGACACAAAGAAGGACAATGCATAATGATCAAGGGATCAAGTCAAGAAGAAGATATAGCAATTGTAAATATATATGCACCCTAATATATAAGGCAAATACTAAACGTCATAAAAGGAAAGATCAACAATAACACAATAATAGTGAGGGACTTTAACCGCCCCCGCCCCTCACCTTCATCAAAGGACAGATCATCCAGACAGAAGATCAAAAGAAAGCACAGGCCTTAAACAAAGCATTAGGCCAGAAGGACTTACCTGATATTTATAGAGCATTTCACCAAAAGGAGCAGAATAGACATTCTTCTCAAGTGCACATGGGACATTTCTCCAGAACAGATCATATCTTGGGCCACAAATCAAGCCTTGGTAAATTTTAAAAAACTGAAATCATGTCAACCATCTTTTCCAACCACAATGCTTAGAATCAGTCACAATTGATTAGAAATCAATTAGAGGGGGAAAAAAACTATAAAAATCAGAACACATGGAGGCTAAAGAATATGTAACTAAATGTGAGAGTTGGACCATAAAGAAAGCTGAGCATTGAAGAATTAATGCTTTTGAACTGTGGTTTTGGAGCAGACTCTTGAGAGTCCCTTGGACTGCAAGGAGATCCAACCAGTCCATCCTAAAGGAAATCAGTCCTGAATATTCATTGGAGGGACTGATGTTGAAGCTGGATTCCAATACTATGGCCAACTGATGCGAAGAATTGACTCATTGGAAAAGATCCTGATACTGGGAAAGATTGAAGGCGGGAGGATAAGGGTATGACAGAGGATGAGATGGTTGGATGGCATCACCAATGTGATGGACATGAGTTTGAGCAAGCTCTGGGAGTTGGTGATGGACAGGGAGGCCTGGCGTGCTGCAGTCCATGGGATTGCAGAGTCGGACACGACTGAGCAACTGAACTAAGCTGAACTGAAAATAACCAATGACTCACTGAAGAAGTCAAAGAGGAATTTAAAACAATACCTAGAGGCAAATGACAACAAAAACACAATAATCCAAAGCCTATAGGACACAGCAAATGCAGTTCTAAGAGGGAAATTTTTAGCAATACAATCTTACCTCAGGAAACAATAAAATTATTTAATAAACAGCTTAACCTTACATTTAAAGCAGCTAGAGAAAGAAGATCAAACAATTTCAAAGTTAGCACAAGGAGAGAAACCACTGTAAATCAACTAATGCCAAATATTTCTTTTAAAAGCAATCATAAAGATAAAAAAAAATGGAAAATATCAATGAAACAAAGGCTGCTTCTTTTAGAAGATAAACAAGACTGATAAACCTTTAGCCAGCCTTAAGAAAAAACTAGGAGAGGACTCAAATCAATAAAATTAAAAGTGAAAAAGGAGAAGGTACACACAGTTACCAGTTACAGACTACAACAAATAACTCTATACCAATAAAATGGACAACCTAGAAGAAATGGATAAATTCTTACAAAGGTACAACCTTCTAAGACTGAATCATGAAGAAATAAAAAATGTGAACAGACCAATCACAAGTACTGAAAACAAAACACTGATTTAAAAATTCCCAACAAAAGCCCAGGACCAAGATCACTTCACAGGCAAATTCTATTAAACATTTAGAGAAAAGCTAAGTGCTATCCTTCTGAAACTCTTCCAAAAATTTGATAGGGACACTCCTTAGCTCATTCTATGAGGCCACCATCAGCCTGATACCAAAACCAGATGAAGATGACACAAAAAATAAAAATTAAAATCTATGATGAACATAGATACAAAAATCCTCAACAAAATGCTAGCAAACAAGTCCAACAATGCATTGAAAAGATCATACAACATGATTAAGTGGGATTTATCCCAGGGATGCAAGGATTTTTCAATATCCACAAATAAACCACTTTGACAAACCACATTAACAAACTGAATACTAAAAATCAAATGATCATCTCTATAGATGCAGAAAAACTTTTGACAAAATTCAACAAACATTTATGATAAGAAAAAAAACAACAACTCTCCAGAAAGTGGGAATAGAGGGGACTTACCTCAATTTAATGAAGGCCATATATGACAAATCCACAGCTAACATCATTCTCAGTGGTGAAAAACAGAACATTCCATCTAAGATCAAGAACAGTGGGAGGATGCCCACTCTCACAACTATTACTCAGCAAAGGTTTGGAGGCCCCAGCCACGGCAATCTGCAAAGAAAAAGAAATAAAAGGATTTCAAATTAGAGAAGTAAAACTGTCATTGTTTGCAAATGACACAATACTATACATTGACAACCTTAAAGATGTTATAAAAAAACTACTAGAGCTTATCAATGAATTTGGTAAAGTTGCAGGATATAAAACTAATACATAGAATTCTCTTTCATTCCTATGCCCTAACAATGAAAGATCAAAAAAAAAAAAAAAAAAGAAATTAAGGAAATAATCTTACTTACCATCACATCCAAAAGAATAAAATATCTAGGAATAAACCTACCTAAAAGAGAGGAAAGACCTGTACTTTGAAAACTATAAGATGCTGATCAAACAAATCAAAGACAATTCAAACAGATGGAAATATATACCACGTTTTTGGATTATAAAAATCAATGTTGTCAAAATGACTTTACTATCGAAAGCAATCCACTGATTTAATGCAATCCCCATCAAATTAGCAATGGAATTGTTCACAGAACTAGAACAAAAATTTATTAAATTTGTCTTGAAACACAAAAGACCCTGAATAGACAAAGCAATCCTAAGAAAGAAAAACAAGAGTTAGAGGAATCAGGTTCTGTTACTTCAGACTATACTACAAGGTACAGTAATCAAAAAGTATGGTACTGGTAAAAGAACAGACATATACATCAATGGGACAAGATAGAAAGTCCATAAATAAACCCATGCACCTGTGGTCAATTAATCTTTGACAAAGGAGGCAAGACTATATAATGGAGAAAAGACAGTCTTTCCAATAAGCGGTGCTGGAAAAACTGGACAGCTACATGTAAAAGAATGAAATTAGAACACCTCTAAGACCATGAAAAAAATAAACTCATATTGGATCAAAGATCTAACTGAAGGTTGAACATCATAATACTCTTAGAAGAAAACAGGCAGAACACTCTTTAATGTAAATCCACCTCTGAGAGAAATAAAAATAAAAAACAAAAATAAACATAGGACTTAATTAAATCTTCTGCACAGCAAAGAAAACCATAAACAAAATGAAAAGACAACCCACAGAATGGGAGAAAATATTTACAGACAGTGCAACTAACAAGGGGTTACTCTCCAAAATTTACAAACAGCTTATGCGGCTCAATCAAAACAAAAGCAACTCAATCAAAAAATGGCCAATCCAACAACATATTAAAAAGCAGAGACAGTACTCTGCCAACAAAGGTCAGTCTAGTCAAAGCTATGGTTTTTCCAGTAGTTATGTATGGATGTGAGAGTTGGAATATAAAGAAAGCTGAGCACCGAAGAATTGGTGCTTTTGAACTGTGGTGTTGGAGAAGACTCTTGAGAGTCCCTTGGACTGCAAGGAGATCCAACCAGTCCATCCTAAAGGAGATCAGTCCTGAATATTCATTGGAGGGACTGATGCTGAAGCTGAAACTCCAATAATTTGGCAACCTAATGTGAAGAGCTGATTCATTAGGAAAGACCCTGATGCTGGGAAAGATTGAAGGCAGGAGGAGAAAGGGATGAGAGAGGATGAAATGGTTGGATGGCATCACTGACTCAATGGACATGAGTTTGAGCAAGCTCCAGGAGTTGGTGATGGACATGTAAGCCTGTTGTGCTACAGTCCATGGGGTCACAAAGAGTCAGACATGACTGAGAGGCTGAACTTATTGAGATCTAATTAGTGAAACTGAACATTTTTAGTGTTTATCATTTGATGAAATGGGCATATGCAAACACTCAGGAAATATCAGCACAAACAAGGAAATAGACATACCGTTACCTCCAAAAGTTTGCTTGTGTCCCTTTTTGAGGTATGTAGTAATAACATTCACCTTGAGGTCTACCCTTTTAACAAATTTTTATTTTTTTTGAAAGAAATACTACCAATCCTACAAAAACTTTTTACAAATGTAAAGAGGAAGTATACAATCTAAAAGTCTAATATTACCCTGTTACCCAAGTCAGAAGAAAGAAAAAAACAAACTTTAAACCAATATACCTCAAGAACTTAAACATAAATGTTCTTAATAAATATTAGCACATCAAATTAAGTGATATATGAAAATGAGAATCAGTCAAGAGCAAGTGATATATAGCCCAGGATCGTTCAGAGTGTTTTAGTATCTGAAAAACCAGAGACAAGACATGGAAGCAACCTAAATGTCCAGGAACAGAAGGATAGATAAAGAAGATGTGGTGCACACATACAATGGAAATTTAATCGTGAAAAAGAATGAAATCATGCCATTTGTAGCAACATGGACGGACCTAGAGACTGTCACACAGAGAAGTCAGGCCAAGAAAGACAAATATCACACGACATCCCTTATAAATGGGATCTAAAAAGAAATGTAAGTGAACTTAACAAAACAGAAACAGACTTGAAGACTTGGAGAACCAACGTATGGTTACCAGAGTGGGGGAAGGGCAGGGGAGGGAGTGATAGAGAGTTTGGGACTGACATGTGTGTACTTCTCTGTATTTAAAATGGAAAACCAACAAGGACCTACTGTATAGCACGGGAAACTGCTCAGTATTTGTAACAATCTAATTGCAGATGGTGATTGCAGCCATGAAATTAAAAGGAGCTTACTCCTTGGAAGGAAAGTTATGACCAACCTAGATAGCATATTAAAAAGCAGAGACATTACTTTGCCAACAAAGGTCCATCTGTTCAAGGCTATGGTTTTTCCATTGGTCATAACTGATGTGAAAGTTGGACTGTGAAGAAAGTGAGCGCAGAATAATTGATGCTTTTGAACTGTGGTGTTGGAGAAGACTCTTAAGAGTCCCTTGGACTGCAAGGAGATCCAACCAGTCCCTCCTAAAGGAGATCAGTTCTGGGTGTTCATTGGAAGGACTGGTGCTCAAGCTGAAACTTCAGTACTTTGGCCACCTCATGCGAAGAGCTGACTCATTTGAAAAGACCCTGATGCTGGGAGGGATTGGGGGCAGGAGGAGAAGGGGACGGCAGAGGATGAGATGGTTGGATGATATCACCGACTCGATGGATATGAGTTTGAGTAAACTCCAGGAGTTGGTGATGGACAGGGAGGCCTGGCATGCTGTGATTCATGGCGTCGCAGAGTCAGACATGACTGAGCAACTGAACTGAACTGAACTGAACTGGAAAAGAATTTGAAAAAGAACGTATACCTGTGTATGTATATGTATAACTGAATCACTTTGTTGTATACCTGAAACGAACATAACATTGTTGATCAACTTCAATATAAAATGGGTTTTGAAAAATAATATACAATACCCAGTAAGGTGGCACAGTGGTAAAGAATGTCCCTACCATACAGGGGACGCAAGAGACACGGCATTGATCCTTGGTTAGGGAAGATCCCCTGGTGTGGGAAATGGCAACTCACTCTAGTATTCTTCCCTGGAAAATTCCATGGACAGAGGAGCCTGGCAGTCTACTGTCCATGGCATCACAAAGAGTCAGACATGACTAAACACACAAGCACACAAAAATCTTATGGTCATCCTAATAGATACAGAGAAAGCATTTGATTGCATTCAACGCATATTCACAATAAACTTTATCCTAATGAAGAGTTATCACCAGTAAACCTACAGCTGACATTGTACTTAATGCTGATAAACTGAACATTTCTAAAATTAGAAAAAGGGCATGGAGTCCACTCTTAATCACATTTAGTCAACAGTGTACAGAGGTCTGAGCCACGGGGTTAAGGTTATAAAAATATTAAATACATGCAGATATGAAGAAGTGAAACTGTTTTTACTCACAGCAGCATGATTTTTATATACAAAATCTAAGGAATCTTAAAAGTCACTACCTATTAGCAATGATTTTACCAGTAATACAAGGTTCATGAGCAATATATACTAGTTAACGACATATCTACATGTTAGCAACAAACAATATGAAAATAAAATTAAGAATGTAATTTCATTCACAATAGTACCAAAAAGAATAAGATACTCAGGAATAAGTTCATCAAAAGAGTGTAGTCTGTACACCACAATGTGTTAAACAACACTGAGAAAAATTAAAGACTACCTAAGTAAATGGTCAAGTAAATGGTCAGATATACTTTGTTCACATGTCAGAAAACAATCACTGAATCCCAATAGGCATATTTGTAGAAACACATAAATCAGTCAAAAAATGTGTATGAAAATGCAAAGTTTCTGGTGTAGTCAAATAAAATTAAAAAAAAAGAGTACTTAGTGGACTTTGACTTATTCTCAAATATTATTATAAAGCTATAGTAATCAAGAGAACTTATTATTTTCAGGAAGGCAAACATTCACATCAATTGAATAGTATAAAGAATCCAGAAATAGACCCTCATCTATGCAGCCAATTTATTTTTGACAAAGTCAAGGCGATTGAATAAAGGAAATAATGGTGTTTTCAGAAACAGTCCTGGAAACATCGACTAAGCATATAAAAAAATTAACCTTGTCCCATTGCTCCTATCTTACTAAAATAAACTTGAAATGGGTTACAGACCTAAAGGTAAGAGTTTAAAGCATATAAAAGAAAACACAGAGAATCTTTAAGTGACCTTCAACTGTGCTGGAAATGTTTGTGAAGAAATAACATATGAGGATTAACTTGCAGTTGAAATTGATATTAACATACAAACAAGGTTACTAATTCGTGAAGATATTGCAAAATAATTTTATTAAAATGGAATTTTCTGTTGACTGAATTGCCCAAGCTTTTCAATAGCTGTTTGGGGCATAACAAATTGCTGTTAAACTTAATTTACAGATATATACATATATTTCTTAACTCTACTGAGAAAAGAAATTTGTAAGAGTATGAAAATAACAAACTAGGATTTTCTTAGCTACTTTGAATACATTTTGATTTTGGTGAGGCATCAATTTATTTGGTAAAATGCTATACAAGCTCATTTTATTAGTCCATATACTTTCTATGTTTATTTTTGAAAAGCCTAGTAGAAAATGGCCTCTATCTACTTTTTGAGTAAAAGAGAACAAGAGAGTAATAAAAATTTAGCTTCCTTCCTAAAAAAAAAAACATCAAGGGAATTCATGAGATACAACTGAAAGTAGATAGAAAGCAGTGAACCATTGAAACTACAGGATGCAATTTGCATAGAGCTGTCAAATGAACTCACTCAGGAGTGAGTGCAGATGGTAGGGAAAAAAGACTTTATTTTCATGATTTAAAAACAAAATAAATTATACAGAACTAAAAAAACAAAACTGAAAAAGAGGGGTAAAAACAAAACTGTTAAGGCCATGGTGATTAATGAGTAATCTCCAGTATTTTTGTCAGTATTTTCAGAATATATAAAACAATATATATCAATATATATATTGATATCTGAAGGGACACACTACTTAGAATATATGAAAAAATTTAATGAAGGAACTGTAGCAGACCTTAGAGATATCCACCAGCTTGACTGTGGAAGGGAGAAAAAAGTTACCCCAGGAATCTAAGATCTAGAGACAGTTGTTGTTGTGTAGTCACTAAGTCATGTCCAACTCTTTTGTGACCCCATGGACTATAGCCTGTCAGGCTCCTCTGTCCATGAGGTTTCCCAGGTAAGAATACTAGTTCAGTTTAGTTCAGTCACTCAGTCGTGTCCAACTCTTTGCGACCCCATGGGCTGCAGCACTCCAGGCCTCCCTGTCCATCACCAACTCCCGGAGTTTACTCAAACTCATGTCCATTGAGTCGGTGATGCCATCACATCATCTCATCCTCTGTCATCCCCTTCTCCTCCCACCTTCAATCTTTCCCAGCATCAAGGTATTTTCTGATGAATCAGTTCTTCTCATCAGGTGGCCAAAGCATTGGAGTTTCAGCTTCAGCATCAGTCCTTCCAATTGTTATCAACTCAAGAGCCGAAATCATGACTTCTTCAGCACCTCCCTAAAAGTGAGGCCTTTTACTAACTATCTTAAGGTAATTAGCTGGTTGGCCTGTTTATTTTGAAGATCAGTTTGGAAAACACTTTAGGCAAAGCAACAGCCATTCAATAGACAGTTAGAAAGAGGTATCACTTCACAAGATGCTCCCTGACTGTCCCTGGTCCATCTCCTCTGGCTTCTCTTGATCAGGGCTCTGCAATAGCAAATGTGCTGTGGACTATACATTTAGCCTGGAGGTTTTTGTTTTTTATTTTCTTCTATTAATTGTGCTAGTAGGAAGAAGAAGAAGCAGGAAATGGCAACCCACTCCAGTATTCTTGCCTAGAGAATCCTGTGGACAGGGGAGGCTGGTGGGCTGCTGTCTGTGGGGCCGCACAGAGTTGAACACAACTGAAGCGACTTAGCATGCATGCATGCATTGGAGAAGGAAATGGAAACCCACTCCAGTGTTCTTGCCTGGAGAATCCCAGGGACAGAGGAGCCTGGTGGGCTGCCGTCTATGGGGTTGCATGTAGTCAGACACGACTGAAGCGACTTAGCAGCAGCAGTGGGAAGAAAACATGGTCATATAAAATAATTCTGGAAAGAACATTAAAAATATTTTAATGCTAACGTGCCGATGTTATAGATGAAAACTAAGGACCAGAAAGGTCATACAACTTGTCAAAAATCCTGTTTCTCATTTGTGTCAGCGCCAGAGGTTGAAGCACTGTCTCCTAAATCACAGCCCTATGTTTAGTTTCTTTGTTTCATTCATTGTTAGCTTAAATTTTTCACCTATAATGCTAATAGAAGTGTTTTCTTAAAGTATAAATCAGTGTACAGTTGAGGAGATCTAGAATAAAAATAATGCGGTGATTATTTGGAGACTTCCCTTGTAGCTTAGTCTGTAAACAGTCTGCTGCAATGCAGGAGACCAGGGTTCCACTCCTGGGTTGGCAAGATTCCCTGTAGAAGGAAATGGGAACACTCCAGTATTCTTGCCTGAAGAATCCCAGGGACAGAGGAGTCAGGCAAGCTATAGTCCATTTGGGATGCAAGAGTCGGACACGACTTAGTAACTAAATCTCCACCACCAGTGATTATTTACATTAAATATGAGTGGTTGGTTTATACAATATGAGTGGTTGGTTTACACAGTTTAATTGGTATCTCATTCACTTTTGTCAAATACATCTCAGGCTTAAATATCCAGAAATGTGGCAAATTTTACCTCATGTCTATAATATCTACTTTATTTTACTTCTCCCAATATATACCTGAATTACATACTTCTTTAATACTTTCAGTTCAGTTCAGCCACTCAGTCGTGTCCAACTCTTTGCAACCCCATGAACCACAGCACGCCAGGACTCCCTGTCCGTCACCAACTCCCGGAGTCCACCCAAACCCATGTCCATTGAGTTGGTGATGCCTTCCAACCATCTCATCCTCTGTCGTCCCCTTCTCCTCCCGCCTTCAATCTTTCCCACCATCAGGGTCTTTTCCAATGAGTCAGCTCTTCGCATCAAGTGGCCAAACTATTGGAGTTTCAGCTTCATCAGTCCCTCCAATGAACACCAGGGCTAATCTCCTTTAGGATGGACTGGTTGGATCTCCTTGCAGTCCAAGAAACTCTCAAGAGTCTTCTCCAACACCACAGTTCAAAAGCATCAATTTTTCGGTGATCAGCTTTCTTTATTGTCCAACTCTCACATCTATACATGACTAATGGAAAAACCATAGCCTTGACTAGACGGACCTTTGTTGGCAAAGTAATGTCTCTGCTTTTTAATATGCTATATAGGTTGGTCATAACTTTCCTTCCAAGGAGTAAGTGTCTTTTAATTTCATGGCTGCAATCACCATCTGCAGTGATTTTGGAGCCCAGAAAAATAGTCAGCCACTGTTTCCACTGTTTCCCCACCTATTTGCCATGAAGTGATGGGACCAGATGCCATGATCTTAGTTTTCTGAATGTTGAGCTTTAAGCCAACTTTTTCTCTCTCTTCTTTCACTTTCATCAAGAGGCTCTTTAGGTCTTCTTCACTTTCTGCCATAAGGGTGGTGTCATCTGCATATCTGAGGTTATTGATATTTCTCCCAGCAATCTTGATTCCAGCTTGTGCTTCTTCCAGCCCTGAGTTTCTCATGATGTACTCTGCATATAAGTTAAATAAGCAGGGTGACAATATACAGCCTTAACGTACTCCTTTTCCTATTTGGAACCAGTCTGTTGTTCCATGTCCAATTCTAACTGTTGTTTCCTGACCTGGATACACTACGTAATATAAAATGTAGATAGGATAGTATGTTTCAGACAAAATCTCAGGCTCAGAATTTCATTTAAAGAGATTAAGTTCTAGAATCACACATTTTTAAATATTATATACCACTAGATGTACAAAGAAGGTATTATCAATTGGTAAAAACTGTAGGGATATAAAACCTCTCTTGGTTATTCATTACTACATTTCTGGATTTGGTCCAGTAAACCAGCAGTCTCATTCACAGAAAACTGCTGTAAATGTTACACAAAAATTACCTTTCTGAGTATAAAGAAATAAACTGTCTTTGAATCTGCCTCTTCAAACCACTATTGTGCTCAGTCATTATGTTGTGTCTAACTTTGCATTTTGTGATCCCATGGGCTGTAGCCCATCAGGCTCCTCTGTCCACAGGACTTTTCAGGCAAGAACACTGGAGTGGGTTGCCATTTCCTCCTCCGGATGATGTTACCAACCCAGAGATCAAACCTGTGTCTCCTGCATTGCAGGTGGATTCATCACAGTTGAGCCACAGGGGAAGCCTTGCCTCTTCAAAAAGGGTTGATGATTATATAATAAGTAGAACTAGCATGTTTAAATTTTATGTTTCTGCTTATTGGTTGACAGTATAAGACAACCCCTGACAGACAGTAGGAAAAATTTTTATCCTAATGGATAAATGTAATATTCTACTATAATAGCTTAATTCAGGTTACATGTATTTTTATATGAAGGTTTAGTAAATGTATCTCAAAATTGTTTAAAAAAATTATTAGATTGTAAACCTTTCAATCTAAGTTTTCTGAAAATAATTAAGATATGTGTATGTACATGTTTGTGAATTTTCACAAAAATATAGAATATGAAACATATAGATTACATACAAGTATATGTGACTATGAAAATATGGTACTATATTATTCATATTTCATAAAGGTTGAGACATAGCCCACTCTGGTATTAACAGGGCCAGACTATCACAAATAGTTTTCAGAGAGTGACCTAAGTCCATTAACAACATTTCACATTAAACACATCTTCATTCAGAGTCTTTAAACACCTTCTGGAGAAGGCAATGGCAACCCACTCCAGTACTCTTGCCTGGAAAATCCCATGGGCAGAGGAGCCTGGTGGGCTGCAGTCCATGGGGTCACGAAGAATTGGACATGACTGAGCAACTTCACTTTCACTTTTCACTTTCATGCATTGGAGAAGGAAATGGCAACCCACTCCAGTGTCCTTGCCTGGAGAATCCCAGGGACGGGGGAGCCTGGTGGGCTGCCGTCTATGGGGTCGCACAGAGTCGGACACAACTGAAGCAACTTAGCAGCAGCAGCAGCAAACACCTTCTTAATAAGCACTGTATAGAACTAGATCACAGAGTCATTGTTCTGAAAAAGATCTAGAAGTGTTTATCAACTCGCTGCAAAGAGAACATTTTAGCCAACCACCTTCTTCAATATCTCTACAGAAAGAAATTTAAACTCCATTTAATTGGAAGAGATTAATATTTTTAGAGTGGAAGGAATATAGAAGGTAAACTAGCGAAAGCTGCAGAGTCTCAAAAGAAAGGATCTGATGAGCACAGATGCAAGGCAGTTACTGACAGCAGGAATCTTAGGGACAAAGTCCAGGACCACACCCATTTCAGATCACTGGGCTGCCTTCAGTTCAGTTCAGTTCAGTCGCTCAGTCGTGTCCGACTCTTTGCGACCCCATGAATTGCAGCACGCCAGGCCTCCCGGTCTTAACAGGTACTATAAATTCCTTAGTCTTAGCCTCCCCCAAGCATGTAGATAGGCTGCAAACTAGAACTGTTGTGCTCAGGGAAAGGCCTTTTAATCCTATAAAAGACCTAGATAAAGAAGAGGCAATTCCCAGTGCACAGATTCCACAGGCAGATTCTGAAGGTCACAGCAGAGAAAAGAGTTTGAAAAATAGGTTTTGTTGTTGTTCTGGTCATTGTCCTCCCTCCCTCCTCTGCTCCCTTTCATCATTTTAAAGACTAGCTTTTTAAGTATGTAAAGTAAAACGTCTGTATGTTTTCAGACATAAAGTTTATGGATGAATAAGAACACTGGGAATAATGGAGAAAATGCAAAAATCAAATATTTTGTACTAAAGGATAAATAAAATATTTGGGGTAAAAGAGAAAAAGTAATTGAGGGAAAGCTAATGATTGAGTTGAGTAAACCTGAGAAGACAGTCCCTGAACACTGCCCCCCATTACCCACTCCCTTCAGATCTAGTACTTGGAATAGGGTTTCTATAGAAAAAAACAAGAAACAAACAAACAAACTGTTGTACCCAGATCGCGGAATCCCACCAAACACCGTAGGAGCTGCGGATCGATGCATAAACAGTGAGGAACTTTATTACAAGCTCGAGCAGGGACTCTCTTCACACAAAGGCGAAGGAGCCCCGAGTGAAAGCGGCGAATCGTTTTTATACTGCATAGCAGGGGAAGCGGGAAGGGAAGCTTAAGGGGGTTGGTTAATTCTTCAACTAAGGATGTCTTGTTAGCTACTGATTGGTGGGTTAGAGTAAGGGGGGGTGACGGACTTTCCTGTCCTCCCCTGATTGGCTCGTTGAGTTTCTTTCTCTCCTCGGGAGGGGGTTTTACTCAAAATGGCGGTGCTATCCTAAAATGGAGTCATTTGGGTTTCACATTTCACATTTCCCCCTCTTCTAGTTCCTATGGAAGGCCCAATCATGGGTCTTCTACAGAGTCAACTTTATCATCTGTGGAGACAGTCGAATATTGAGATCTGAGTAACATTATGTGGACGGTATTAAATCTATCTTTTACAAAGGACATAATTTTATTTAATATACAGGGACCTACAGTTAAGATTAGTTTCCGGGTTGTCTTTGGCCAATCAATCTAATTCAGAGTCTTTCCTGGTGGCGCACACATCACTCAGCCAAGATGGATGCTAGGAGAGGAATTCTGGGAAGTGGACGGACAGGCAGTGTCTCCTCTCGACCTTTCTCGAACTCTTCTGGCTGGTAGTGGCTTATTAGTTCCGTATTCCTTATCAGGATCTCCTGTCATAAAACAACTCATGCAAATGGTTACTATGGTGCCTGGCCAGGGTGGGCGGTTTCAATCAGTGTGCTTCCCCTAACAGCTCCCCCCTGAGAGACTTCATACTCAGATGCTCTGGGAATTGGGGCGGAGGTCTCTTCTGTAACTTCCTGCTGTGCCTGGGCGTAGGCCTGCCTAGCAGAGCAGAAGTCTCTCTATACCTGACCTCAGTTGGGGTGTTATCTGAAACCAGCTTTTACTCTTGTAATAACAGCAATTTAGTTTGAAACTGTTGGCGCCTTTCAGAGATAAAATAGACAGGGGCCAAACAGGAGACCTAACAGGATGGTCATCACTGGTCCCCAGAAACAGGAGGCAACATTTGGGGTGAGGGTTTGTGACTTTTTTTTTTTTTTTTTGATTGGCTGGTGGTCAAGCAACAGAGCTGTGCTCCAGGAATCTTGTGTTTAGTCTGAAGTTGCCATCCTCCACCTGGGTGGGGGCTCCAGTTCTGTAGAAGAACTCAAAAGACATTGCTATGCATATTTCTTTGAGTAGGAACCAGGACTGTCTCAAAGCTGTACCACAGTTTGATTGTTTCCCCTCTGTTTCTGTATTCCCTCCCTTCCCTGATGAGCAATTGTTTGAATCCACCCTTTGGAACACAGGGAAGGTCAAGGAGGCTGAATGAAGCCTATATCCTACAGATAAGAAATGGAGAACACACAGCAGATCTGTACTCCAGAGTCGCCACCTCACAGAGTCCTGCTCAGTTTTAATTTAGGGAACAGGGCAACTATGACTGTGATAACTTCCTGTCAAAATGGGGCATAGGAGAAGAGACACTGAATTGGAAGTATTCTTGAGTTCTAAGTCCTAGATCTGAGCCTTGTATGATTAAAATCTCAATCCCTTGGTCTGCCATTTTGTTGTAACATACCCAATTAGCAGTAGCTGGAGGAGGGATAACTGGAGTTTTAATAGACAAAATAAATCTCTTTCTTTTAGAAGAATAGGCCTGAAACCCAGTCTGGACCTGGCACTTCAGGGAGACTTGTAGCCAGGTGGCCAGTTGCCTAGCTTTATAAAAAGTAAGGTAGAAGCTACTAGCTTCCAGCAGACATTGTTTTGAGAATGGTGGCATCTAAGCCTGACACGACTCAGAAAACTCAAGTGTTTAGCAATACAATGTCTGATCTGAAATTACACCCATAGTAACACCTGGTTATTTCTCAGGATGTCTGAACCATAGCTGAGTACTCTATTTTGACTTTTAATTGTAAAATTTTTCCTTAATAGCCAAAGCAGATGGCACCATTAATGATGTCAGTGTTTCTCTAGGTATGAGAAGATGCAAGAATTGGGACTCAAAAAATCTCCTGAAAAGATCTAACTATCTGAAGGTCTGTTCTGCCAGTTTTGCTCAGACCACCGAGTGCCTCATTCTTGATTTTCACCCTGAACTCCTTTCAGGGCCGTTGAAAGTCAGCTGTTGCAGTTGTCATGATTTAATATCTGTAGATGTAGATGGCAAGTGTCAATCTTCAGTTGGCAGAGCCCCTTTTTGCTCATAAACTTGACCATGATTTTGAGGGGGGCATTTCATGACCATTTTATCCCATGGTGCTGAGAATGTCCATTCTCAGGTTTGGCAAAGATTTTGTTGACTGGCCACTCAATGTGCTGTTACTGGACTAGGCCATAAAACAGTATCCAAAATTCTCTGGACCTCCTGTCTTACTAGCCTCTTGGTCCAGGAAAACATTCCCTCTTGTTGTTTTTTCTCATATCTAGAGTTACACTGTTATCATCATCGATCTCATAGGGAACTATATATTATTTCATCAGAGGCCTCAGTCACACATTTGGCACTGTAAGAAATAGCAGTTTTGTAAAACAGGTGAAATACAAAGAACATAGCCAGCAGTATTAGTAAAGTCACAAGTAAGACAAGTTAAGAGCTTCTATTAGATGTAGCCCAGTATATCTCAGGTCATCTGACTTAGTCTACTCTGTATGAATCTTTATCTTTCAGGGAAATTATACATTGGCACCACCATCTATAAGGCACATAGCCCAGTTTTCTAGTGTTACTAGACTGATTATCCTTAGTATGACTTAATTGTTTTCAGCACAGAGGAAACTTTAAACCTAAATTACCATAGCATGGTGTTATCTATATAAATCCATCTCATAATTGTGGGAGATTTTTTTTTCCTTTGCTAAAACTTTTTGTTGCTCTGATTGAACTTGAGGAATAGAAAAAGGCTCAAATTTATTTATGGCCAGAGTCAGAGTAGGCATTATTAATTGGCCCAGTGAGGGGATCCCGTCTGGTAGTATCACAGTGACCTGAATATGACTATAATTTTTTTTTTAAAGTAAATTTCCTCAGGGCCAACCAGTTAGAGTCTTGTAGTAGAGAAATTTACCAAGGTAACCCAGAACTAGATACAGGTAATTGGCCACAAACCCAACAAGTGGATTGATTTCTAAAACTAGCATAGGATCAGGCCTATGATAGAAAAGCATTTGATTTATATGCAAAGGTCTAAGAAGTCAAGAAAACATTATAAATGATCATACGAAGCAGATCCAGCATCTTGGGCAAGCTGTCTACCTCTGATGTTGTTGTCTTCTCATCCTGGTGTAGTGTAGTTTTTCTTGTTTGAGCATCATTTTAAGGTGAGATCAGGTCAGCTATCTTCTCTATAGACCAATCCAGTGTAGGGGCCTTTGGAAGTGGGAATTAATCTAAGAGTTAATTTCCCTTCAGTTTCATTGTGCATGAGCTAGTTAAGAGTACCTGATAAAAAGCCCTTCTATCCAGGTTGGAGACAGTCTCTTAAATTATGTCTTTTTCCAGTCCTGGTTGCAGGTCATGAGGCATCTGATCTTCATCCAAAGATAGATTACTGAGATAAACTTCAGAAACAAACTTTCACATTAACATCACATAACAGCAAAGAACTATCTGAGAAATGAGTCTTACTACATGCAGACCTCCATTAAAAAACTGGGATTTAACATTTTTTGAAATATCTTTTTCTCCCTAAAGTTACCCTCATTTTTATCAAATACAACCAAATTAAGACTAGTTTGTTTGCAAAATAGGTCTGTTCTCACTAATTTTGGTCTGATGATTTATATAACCATAATTGATTATAGACTTTTTATTTTGCTAAAACGTTTATAGAATCTCAGGCTGAACTTTTAATATAAAACAGGGCTGGGAAACTAACACCAAAGGCTTATCACAGATTTTGCCTAACAAATCTAGGTGAACTCCTCTTTTTAAGGTCTCAATAATTCCTTGAGATTTTTGTACCTGTTAGTGAGATAACCTTCCTAGCTTATTTGATAAACTTACTGGAAACCTAAGAGTTTCAAATTTCTGGAGGAAAAAATATAATTGTTTTGTTTATAACGTGTAATTTTACCAAATTATTTTCATAATTAGTTTGAGAGGAAGGTTTTCCCTACTCCCAGAAAACACAAGATTCAAACCTATAATTCCTATAACCATAAAAGTTATAAGCATATTCGCTGGTTCATTCAGTCCTTTGTTAACTTTTGTGAAGTCATCAGGTTTTTCATTAGAATACCAAGACATATCAAAATGTTAAGAACTCCATATAATTTCTAGGATATCTGTGTTAGTAATTTTCCATACGTTATAACATGAGCGGATTTATTACTCATTTGATAATCTTTTTCATGTAATTTAACCAACCAAATAAACACAGTTTAATATCTCTCTTTGGGATGTTTCAGGGGCCCTCTGAAGCACCCCAAAGTTAGCTAGAGGTCAAAGGAACTTCAAAAGAATTTGATTTAGGAAGTTTTATCCAAAAGGTCAATTAAAAGCATTTAGAACATTTGGTCAGATTTAGTCAATGTTGATGGGTGTATCATTTAGCTTGTTGATATGTCACAATGGGCGTAAATACCAAGGCTCAAGGTCTAGTGAAAGTCAGCTCCGCCATCTTGGACCTAATTGGCTCTAACCAGTTTTCTTATGACAGTGTCATTTTTAACAAAATCCATTTATCTAACTAATTATAATCTAATTTTAGAAAATCCTGACTGCGCATAATTTTTTTTAGTATTTTTTCATAACCCCCCCCTTTTTTTTTTTTTTTACTGAAAGCACACTTCCTGCTTTCCTTTAGCAACCAAGAGCTAACTTTTATATTAGCATTTTATAGATTGGTGAGCATAAATACCAGTGATAACTTCTAAAACCCTTGCTTTCTTAAAACATTTTAGGATGGCATCAAACATTATTCATTTATAGTCCCAAATCTCTTTAGTTTTTCTGTAAAAGGAAATCAGTGTTTAGTAGTAAATGTTTCAAAATCTTATTTAATTTGGAAATGATCTAATTATTTAATAGACTTATAATACTTAGTTCAGCACAACCCTTAGAAATTCAAGTTACGCCAATCTGGGGAGACTATTGTAGCAGATATTCTCAAAGAATAATTACTCTTACTAGAGTTTATATACAAACTCATACCTCATTTACATTTTTTAGAAGTTCTTTCACTCGAGGTAATTTCCTTGTTGACAAACTTGTAACAGGTATAATATTTAACTTATATTAAACCTAGATACAATGAAAATATTCTACTTGATGTTAATTACTCTAAGACATGTCTGTATTAGACAGGTCAACAAACAAACATTAATATCAGGTATTTAATACTGAATATTTCCCTGAATATTCCCTGAATATTCCCTGAAATTCAGGTTCAGTTCATCTGAACCTGGAATTTATTGTTTAATTTAGAATTATTTGATTTGTAAGCACTTACCTTTTTCTAAGCCAATTAAATAGACCTCATTTACAAATTAACCTAAAAAATATTACCCAGAGACAAAGACATACCAAAACATATTTAGACAGACACAGTGCAAGATCTAGCTTCATTTTCTAAGTTTGGTCATGAATTAGATATTACAATATAAAATTTAAATAAATAACATTTTTAAAGGCTTTTTTCCTTTTTCTCTCAGTCTCAGGAGTTAGAGATGGTCTAGATAAGTGTTCCTGAGAGCTCTGGTCTCAAGGCACAGGGAAAGAAAATCAAGTTCTAACAAAATGGCAGCAGGTCTAAATGGTGGCCAGACAAAGCAAAATGGCCGTCACAAATCACAACTGGGTCTGTCCCATCGTCGGTCAGTCACACAATGAACAAATAAGACGACACACCAGACAAATAACAGAGCGCGCAATTCCGAGAACAAAAGGTGCAGAGTATATCAGATGTATATATATATATATATCTATACGGGACTACTGAGTGGGAGCTGGAAGACGTCTCTTCCTGCTCCCTGCTGGAGACCGTATCGGCATGTCCGCCTAGGTTTAAGTCCAGCTACAGAGCGGGGCCCCCTTACAGATACAAATGCAGCTGCTGCTACTGCTTACCGGCCATTCGTCCTCTGAAGCACGGGTCCTGGAGGGTCTGGGGGATCCCGGACGAGCCCCCAAAATGTTGTACCCGGATAGCGGAATCCCACCAAACACCACAGGAGCTGCGGATCGATGCATAAACAGTGAGGAACTTTATTACAAGCTCGAGCAGGGACTCTCTTCACACAAAGGCGAAGGAGCCCCGAGTGAAAGTGGCGAATCTTTTTTATACTGCATAGCAGGGGAAGCGGGAAGGGAAGCTTAAGGGGGTTGGTTAATTCTTCAACTAAGGATGTCTTGTTAGCTACTGATTGGTGGGTTAGAGTAAGGGGGGGGGGCGAGGGACTTTCCTGTCCTCCCCTGATTGGCTCGTTGAGTTTCTTTCTCTCCTCGGGAGGGGGTTTTACTCAAAATGGGGGTGCTATACTAAAATGGAGTCGTTTGGTTTTCACATTTCACAAAACAAACAAAAAGCAAAAAAACAACCTAGCTATTTAGAAGTTGGGACACTTTTCTATCACTGAGGTTTAATCAACTTTAGTAATTCCATCAGATACATAACTCTACAGAAATTATACAGAAGTTATAATTACCTTAGCTAACAATAAAGCATTTAGAAATATACCCTGATCTGAAGAGTTCCCTAGTCTAGAGAGAACGAAACATGCTCATCTGTCTCAGGGTGATTGCATGTGCCCAGTCACTTCAGTTGTGTCCAACTCTTTGTGACCCCATGGACTGTAGCCCACCAATCCATGTAGCTTCTCTGTCCAGGGAATTCTCCAGGCAAGAATACAGGAGTGGGTTGCCTTGCCCTTCTCCAAGGGATCTTCCTGACTCAGGGATTGAACCCACATCTCTCACGTTTCCTGAGCTGGCAGGTGGGTTCTTTACCACTCGGGCCGCCAGGGAAGCCCCTTCAGTGTGATTAGTTCACAATGGATTCTCATTTGGCCCTTCTGTAAAGGCTCTTCCCTTTCCCACCATTACCCTGCACTGACTGTTAAAAATGAACCAAAGGCCCCAAATGGAGTCACTTATGCTAGACCATGCCACCAAACTGAAGTTTAATACTATTAGGTAGTTGGAATAGGAAAAAGGAGTCCAAAATGGCAGTGGCTAAAAGATAAAGAAAGGGAAAAGCCGGCAAAAATGGAACAAAAAAACCCCTGTGGACCCGAGTGAGCACTTCAGGTGAAACAAACACACCCTCTTCTGGGCTAGGCCAGTTTGCATAGAGCAGGCTCAGCGGGGAGGAGACAAATGAATAAAAGGAGGAGGCCAAGACGGATGGAGGCCTCTCCTTTGGGGTCAGCCCACCTTCATTCCTCAAGGGTGTACTATCCTTTGCTTGCCAAATAAAACTGAGCTGTAACAGAGCTGTAATACTGGTCTGCCATTTCAAATCTTTGCTGTGGCAACACAGAACTGAGGAAATTACACACTCCCCCGACAATACCAACCCTAAATAATACTTCAGCTTTCTTTAGAAGTGTTGTCTTAATTGGTCAGTCAGCAATTTTCTGATGAGCACCAGTGTGGTGATCTGTTGCATGGAGCCGTTCCATCAGTGTCCCCCAAAGGAAAATGCAGTAACCCACCTACGAAGGCCCTTTTCTCCCACAAGTTAGGTGACCCAATCTGAAATAAGTCTTTATTCTATGTATGACTTCCTTGTCCTACCTTAGGAAACATGCTCCTTCTTGTATTCCTCTGGAGCTCCCCTCTACTTGCTAGATGAGACACTGCCCAATTCATCAATCATTTAATGAATTGAATTAGATGTTTTAAATTTATTTGACTAATGGCTAATTCTTCTTAACAACAACAAATGAATGCAAAATTATTCCCTGGTTAAGACATCTTTAGTAAGTCCTGTGATATCAGGATACATCTTAAATCATTTAGACTACAGAATTTTACCATAAGGACATGATCTGTCTTAATTTAAGAAGGTTCATTTTCTGCCTCTATCCAAATTTACAATATGTCCTAGTCACAATGTATATCTCCTTAGTAAAAGAGTATATCATACTCTCCAATGTCTCTCCTGCACATTTTAATTCTTTTGGTATTTGTTCTGTATCTGTACTCCTCTTTTAAACTTTTAATTACTCAGTTCAAGTATCCATTCTCCTTATTTGTTAACCTTTACCTCCCTGGGAAGTAATGGGTGTCTTCTCCCCTGTTTTACCACAGGATTTTGTGTGAAGTGAAGTGTTAGTCCCTTAGTCGTGCCTAACTCTTTGCAACCCCATGGACTGCAGCCCACCAGGCTCCTCTGTCTATGGGATTTTCCAGATAAGGATGTTGGAGTGGTTTGTCATTTCCTTCTTGAAGGGATCTTCCCAAATCAGGGATCAAACTTGGGTCTCCTGCACTGCAGACAGATTCTTTACTGACTGAGCTACCAGAGAAGCCCAGAATTTTGTGTAGTACTTTATTAAGAAACAATTAGCCAATTTTATCATCCTTTTTGCTTGTGAATGCATCAGTTTCTTTCAGTGCAGTCGCTCAGTCATGTCTGACTCTTTGCGACCCCATGAATCGTAGCACGTCAGGCCTCCCTGTCCATCACCAGCTCTCAAAGTTTACTCAAACTCATGCCCATTGAGTCAGTGATGCCATCCAGCCATCTCATCCTCTGTCATCCCCTTCTCCTCCTGCCCCCAATCCCTCCCAGCATCAGGGTCTTTCCAATGAGTCAACTCTTTGCATGAGGTGGCCAAAGTACTGGAGTTTCAGCTTCAGCATCAGTCCTTCCAATGAACACCCAGGACTGATCTCCTTTAGGATGGACTGGTTGGATCTTCTTGCAGTCCAAGGGACTCTCAAGAGTCTTCTCCAACACCACAGTTGAAAAGCATCAATTCTTTGGCGCTCAGCTTTCTTTATAGTCCAACTCTCACATCCATACATGACCACTGGAAAAACCATAGCCTTGACCAGATGGACCTATGTTGGCAAAGTAATGTCTCTGCTTTTTAATATGCTATCTAGGTTGGTCATAACTTTCCTTCCAAGGAGTAAGCATCTTTTAATTTCATGGCTGCAGTCACCATCTGCAGTGATTTTGGAGCCCAAAAAAATGAAGTCTGACACTGTTTCCACTGTCTCCCCATCTATTTCCCATGAGGTGGTGGGACCAGATTCCATGATCTTAGTTTTCTGAATGTTAAGCTTTAAGCCAACTTTTTCACTCTCTTCTTTCACTTTCATCAAGAGGCTCTTTAGGTCTTCTTCACTTTCTGCCATAAGGGTGGTGTCATCTGCATATCTGAGGTTATTGATATTTCTTCCGGCAATCTTAATTCCAGCTTGTGCTTCTTCCAGTTCAGAATTTCTCATGATGTACTCTGCATATAAGTTAAATAAGCAGGGTGACAATATACAGCCTTTCCCTATTTGAAACCAGTCTGTTGCTCCATGCCCAGTTCTAACTGTTGCTTCCTGACCTGCATACAGGTTTCTCAAGAGGCAGGTCAGGTGGTCTGGTATTCCCATCTCTTTCAGAATTTTCCAGTTTATTGGGCCCCTAATATTGTATGATATTCCAGAATAAGGATGACATATTATCCAGATCCTACAATCACACACTCAATCCACACCAGTAGTTCGAGTTGGGGTATTTATGTACATATATTTTATTTCATTAAGTAAATAAATGAGTCACATATTTGAAATAAGCATCAGAATTTAGAGCCTTAATTTTATACCTATTTAATTTAATAACTTTATAAAAATACAGTACTACCTGCTACCATCAGCAATACGTTCTCTGTATTAGGGTTTTCCAGAGAAATAGAATGGAAGAAAGGAGTAAGGCAGGATTGATTAATCTGTCTATCTCTGTCTATCTGTTTATCACAGGAATTGGCTCATGTTGTTGTGAAGGCCAGTAAGTCCCATGTTCTGGGTCTGGAGAACCAGGAAAGCTGGTGGCATAATTCAGTCTGAGTCTGAAGTATAGACTGAATTTGAAGCTGGTCAGGGGAGGGCTGATGGTCTATATAAGTGCTGGTTTGAGGCTGAAAGCCTGAGAACTAGGAGCCCCAGTGAGTCTGAAGGTGGGAGAAAATGGGTGTCAGCTCAAGTAGAGACAGCAAATAGCCTTTCCTCCAACTTTTTGTTCTCTTTGGGCCATCATTGCACTGGATTCCGCCCACATTGCAGAAGGTCATCTCCTTTACTCAATTTGCCAATTCAAATGCTAATCTCTTCCAGAAACACTTTCACATACACATTCAGAAATAATACTTTACTAACAATATGGGCATTCCTTAGCCTAGTCAAACTGACATATAAAATTAAATATCACACTTTCTAAGAGTTTTTCATACTATTTTAGGAATATATGTTTGATGCTTTTTAAGGAATGCTTGGAAATGTAGAAAAAGTAAATAAAATGTAAACAGAACTGTCATAATGCCAATAAAAGTTACAAATATCACTAATATGTTTTATCTTCTCCACTTTTTCTATGTAAACCAATGAATTCCAATTATGTAAGAATGCTTTTTTTTTTGCATTCAAGCATGTAATTCTGTTTTTATATGATGCTTAACTAAAAGAAAACATTGATAGCATCACAAGTTCCATTTTCCTTAAAAAATAAAATTGAGTCCTTGCAAATGTAGTATGTCTTAAAACCTTTATCTTTGGTACTTTTCATGTTTGTGTTCCAGGGGACATTTACTAATTTCCACAATAAATAACAACACTAACTGGAAACATGTATATTGTGGACCGTCGCATGGTATTAGAAAGTAAGAAAAGTGACTCAAATAATGTTAATGGGTGAGTAGTCAATATTACTATGCCATCATAGTTCCTTTAACCTAACAAATAGTTCACCACACACTAAAGAGGACTTTTAAATAAATAGCCTAGATTAACGAAGAATTTAAGTTGAGTACACAAATGATTCAAAAATACAAACCTCAAGACATTTATAATGTAACTCACCTATTCTTCTAGAAAATAGCAAAAGGGAAAAATAAACATTACTCCTGATATCACCTCTCAGGGAACATCCTTATTAATACTTCAGCATTCATATTTCCTTGTTTCTACCTAGCTCAACTGGTAAAGAACCTACCTGCAATGCAGGAGACCCTGGTTCAATTCCTGGGTTGGGAAGATTCCCTGGAGAAGGGATAAGCTACCCACTCCAGTATTCTTGGGTTTCCCTGGTGGCTCAGGCGGTAAAGAATCCACCTGCAATGCAGGAGACCTAGGTTCGATCCCTGCACTGGGGAGATCTGCAGGAGGGCATGGCAACCCACTCCAGTGTTCTTGCCTGGAGAATCCCGATGGACAGAGGTGTCCGGCAGGCTACAATTCATGGAGTCGCAGAGTCAGACACGACTAAGCACAGCACAGCACATATGTCGGCAAAATAGAAAAATGACCAAACTATATATTTTGTTTTTTCCAAGCATTTTTTCTAACCTATAATTGTCTACATACCTAAAATGTTATGTATTAAACCTCTGACTCTATATCAAGATATACATATATAGATATATATTTTTCCATGAATATTGTACTGAATCTCTCAACTCCTTTCTTATAACTTCTGCTATTTCAGACACTCATATTCTTATTTTCTAATTTATCCCCACAGAATATAAAACTCCATGCCAGACTTGCCAACTAGTACTTTATTTCTGAACATATCCTTTCCTGCTCAAAACTTACTACTTATGCCAACCCAGATTAAGTACATATTTCATAAATATCTACATGCATTAGTGTCATCACTTACTTCTCCCCATAGGTGTTGTGTACTGAGTCGCTCAGTCATGTCTGACTCTTGCAACCCTCTGAATAATAGCCTGCCAAGCCCTCCATCCATGGGATTTCCCAGGCAGGAATGCTGGATTGGGTTGCCATTTCCTTCTCCAGAGGTTCTTCCAAACCCAGAGATTGAACCTGCATCTCTTGCATCTCCTGCATTGCAGGCAGGTTCTCTACAGCTGAGCCATCAGGGAAGCCTTCCTTTTTTTCTCCTTTATACATTAACAGCCAAACAATACTACCTGCCATCCTAATAGTTCAAACTTTTTTGATTCCTTGCCTTTCTTTTGCTCATGCTGTTTCTATTAACTTAAGTGCCCTCATTCAACAGGCCTTCCTACAGAAATACTGCCGTTGTTCAAGATCCATGGCCAACATTACACTCTTAAGGTAGCTGACTAGATTTCCCTTGCTACATATGTTTCTCCTCTTCTTTGATCTTTCATACATTTATATATTTTAAGAACATTTATCTAAGTCTGCATGGGACTATTTATCTGCTAATTTACTTATTATTTCATGTATTATTTATATATTTTATCCCGCCTTTGTATAAATATGTAAAGAAAGTGTGTCAAAATGTGTTAAAAAAAAACACAAAGTCTTTTACCAATTTTGTTGCTGATATTTCTGTGTCTAGTATATAGCAAGTGAATGATAGATCCTTATGTAGTTGAATTCATGGAAATTTTAAGAGGCCTGATTAAAAGCTATAATTTATGTCATGTATTGTACACCATTTAAGATCTAAATAACTACTCTGAAAGCAACGTTTAGGTAGAGCTGATAATTCAAAATATTTTTTTCTTTCATTTTAAATGCAGTGACAAGATCGTCCCATAATCCCTAAAATCAATACCTATAAACGTGTACACTTTTAACAAACAAGTCAATCCAACTGCAATGTATGCCTCATTCATAGCATGATAATTTGGACATCATCAAAAAGAAAAACCTCCCAGCAAAAAACTGCTTAACTTCTCCTTAGATAAATAGAGCTCCTCCAGCTTTCATGGCCTATAAATTCCCAGGTCAATATTACAAATGATTTACTCTTACCACAGTGAGAATACTGTAAAAACATTGATTCTGGAAGGCTGGAAGATGGTGAGGACACCGCCTGGGAGACCCTCCATGGAGAAGCTGGAGGTAGGAGGAAGCTGGCAACATTTAATGGCTTACACAGGTGGAGAGACAAAGGCTGAACCAGAGAGGTCTCAGTAAGCTCATGGTTAGACTTTGTGCTCTGAGCTCTGTCCCTGAGTTGACTGTTTTCTTTCATGAGAAGATAGACTCAAAACAAAACAAGTTCATATGAGCTCAGGGAAAGGGAAGTAGATGTAGGCCGTAACTTTTCAGGATAGTTACAGTTCTTTTGTAGAACAGCTTAGATCGGTGGTTCTCAAAGTGTGGTTTCTGGACCAGCAGCATCAGCGTCACCTGACAATTTGTTGGAAATGCAACTTTAATCACCCAAACAGGTGATGAGCTGAATTGGGACCACAGATCTTAGTCTGCCAACCTCCAGTCTAGATGACAAGTGTTTATCAAATAAGAGAACACGTAATCATCTACATATTTCAGGAAAGTTCTTATGACTCTAATTTTGTGGAAGATGAACTGAGGCAAAGATAGGTTAATTATGTTCCAAGGTCTTAGTGCAAAAATGCACTGCTTAGTCATGGGATATGCAATTTAAGTCTAACTCCCTAGCCTCTAAACTGTACACTATCACTTCTTTCACAATGGAGAAATGAAATAAGGTGTATAATGCTATAATAATTTTAAATGTGCTAATAATTAAACAGTTTTCTGAAAAGAATATAAAACCGACTGATCTGGCATATAAAGAGTTCAGAAGACACCACCTCCATTCTCACAACAGAATAAAGTTGAGAAAATCTGAAAGCCAGTAATTCTTCTTTCAATATGAGAGAATTGGGATCACAGGGAAAAGTACTGCCCTGAAAGCTGGAGAGATGGGTAAACTCAGAAAATCACAGCTTACAGAGGGAGCAGATACCCACAACTGAAGCCAGCATCAAAGGGAGCCCTAAATGGACTGCCACAATTTCATGAGCCTAACGTCTAGAAATCTCACCAGGCTCTCATTATGAAAAGTGGAGAAAAGTCCCCTCATGCTTCTGGCAGGTGAAGGGGAGAAGTACCACTTTTGAAATATGTACAGAGCACCTATTCTTCATAGCAAATGTCTCTCCCTAAGGAAATTATTTTTCCAGAGCCTGGCAAGATTGATTTTGCTGTTGTTGCTATTTCATTAAGTCATGTCCAACTCTTTGTGATCCCATGGACTGCAGTCTGCCAGGCTCCTCTGTCTGTAGGATTCTCCAGGCCAGCATACTGGAGTGGGTTGCCATGCCCTCCTCCAGGGGATCTTCCTGACAGGGAGATCAAACCAGGGTCTGCTGCCTGGCAGGAGGTTTCTTTACCACTGACCACCAGGGAAGCCCCAAATTTGATTTTACCAGAACCTGAACTGACCAAGGGGAGAAGGGCATGGAAACCCACTCCCGTATTCTTGTCTGGAGAATTCCATGGACAGAGGAGCCTGGTGAGCGACTGTCCATGGGACTGCAAAGAGTCGGACATGACTGAACAACTAACCCAACAACTAACTGACCAAGGAGAAGAGAAATACCCAACTCCAGCCCCCTCAGCCTTCCTGCGTCACCTAAAGTATCGAAGACAGAAAAGTGAGGAGAATGAGTGCAGGTCACAACCTGGGAGCACAGGTCCCTTCAAAGAATGGAACCTACCAATGGAGTCACAGATGCCTCCTCTCCCCCGACACTTCACCATCACAGTAACTGGGGTCCTTTATAACAATGAGGGGTGCCAGGTGAAAGAACTGCAAGCCCTGTTCCTACTTTAAGAGAGATTGTCATACCAAGTGAAACAAGACAGACAGGGAAAGACACACATCATATGATATTACTTATATGTGGAATCTAAAAAAAAAAAATGTACACATGAACTTACCTACAAAACAGAAATAGAATCACAGATGTAGAAAAAAATACCTTATGTTTTCTGAGGGGTAAATGGGGGGAGTGATAATTTGAAAGAATGGACTGACATGTACACACTGCTGCTAAGTTGCTCCAGTCGTGTCCGACTCTGTGCGACCCCATAGACGGCAGCCCACCAGGCTCCCCCGTCCCTGGGATTCTCCAGGCAAGAACACTGGAGTGGGCTGCCATTTCCTTCTCCAATGCGTGAAAGTGAAAAGTGAAAGTGAAGTCGCTCAGTTGTGTCCAACTCTTAGCGACCCCGTGGACTGCAGCCCACCAGGCTCCTCTGTCCATGGGATTTTCCAGGCAGGAGTACTGGAGTGGGGTGCCATTGCCTTCTCCAATACACACTACTACACATAAAATAAACAACCAGTAAGGACATACTGTATAGCCCAGGAACTATACTCAGTACTCTGTAATGGCTGATATGGGAAAAGAATCTGAAAAAGAGTGGATATGTGTATAGGTGTAACTGATTTGCTTTGCTATACACCTGAAACTAACACAGCACTGCAAAGCAACTATACCCCAATAAAAATTTTAAAAAAGTATATCGACATTGAAAAAAAGAATCTTTAAGGGAAGTTAAAGACAACAGGAGACACAAACAAAAATACTAAAGGACACTTAGCCCCTGACACCTACAGCAGAAGGTAAATACAGCTGAACTCCTGGACAAATGAACCTCACACTAAAGGCCACTTTACATCAGTTCCTTTCACCTGATACATCATGCTTGACTGTCAACAAAAAACGACAAGTTGAACTACAAGAGAAAAAACACAGTTTGAAGCATTAAAAAAAAAAAAAAAGAAAAGAAAAGCATCAGAATCAGATTCAGTTGTGACAGAGATATTGGAATGATCAGACCAGGAACGTAAAATAACTATGACTAATATGGCCAAGGCTCTTAATGGCAAAAAAAATGAACATGCCAGAATATGTGGATGAATGTAAGCAGAGAGATGAAAGTGTAAGAAGAGCAAAAGGAAATGCTACAAATAAAAAAGCATAACATAAATATAAAATGGCCAAGAAACACAAAAGAAAAGTCAATATGACATGTAATGAAAAAAATAAAAACCAAAAGAAAACTTTTTGTCTCAAAATACTTAAATAATATTTGGATACACCAAATCCTTGTGAAAGTGTGGAGAAATTAATGTGCGCTTTTCTGCACTATTAGCAGAAACATTAAAAATCTTGAAACACAGAGCAATTTGGCATAATCTAGCAAAATAAAAGAGGCTTCCCTGGTGGCTCAGACAATAAAGAATCTGCTTGCAATGCAGACCTGGGTTCGATCCCCGGGTTGGGAAGATCCTACGCAGAAGGAAGGAAATGGCAACCCACTCCAGTATTATTGCCTGGAAGATTCTCCAGTTTTATTGCCTGGAAAATTCTCCAGTACTATTGCCTGGACAGAGAAGCCTGGTGGGCTACAGTCCATGAGGTCCCAAAGAGTCGGACACACACAAAAAATGTTTATTTTATGTGTCTTTTAACCCAGTAACCCATTTTCTCAGAATTTATTTTTTAGATATACCCACCAAAACATGCACTTGATATAATGAAAGTACTGCATATTCATAATAGTCCTAGCTAGCAAGTAAGTCAGGGTTTCAGGCTGATGAAAATCATTAGGGCTGCTATTTTTGACCTAGGGCATCAGTTCATGTGGAAACAGAGACCAAAACTAAGAGCTGAAATTTCCTAACCCTACTAACTCTCCACGAAAGCAAAGGCTTTCAACATTTGCAACATTTTCCAATGTGCCTGATGTAAGTATTCCCACCGTGGCCAATCCTAAGATACTCAGTTGAAGTCACTGCACAAAGATTTGGGAAAAGATGCACACAACTGACTCCCACAAGCCCAGCTTAGCTGACTCTAGCTCATCACCCTCTCAGGCAAGCAAGAGCACCAGAGTCCAGGTGGAGGTCAGGTTCCCTGGAGCTGGACTTAGGAAAAGGAGGGGTGTGCCTGAGATAAAAGACACCTCCTCCTTGCAAGAAAAGTTGTGACCAACCCAGAGAGCATATTAAAAAGCAGAGACATTACTTTGCCAACAAATGTCCATCTAGTCAAAGTTATGGTTTTTCCAGTGGTCATGTATAGATGTGAGAGCTGGATGCTGAAGAATTGATGCTTTTGAGCTATCATGTTAGAGAAGACTCCTGAGAGTCCCTTGGGCTTCAAGGAGATCCAATCAGTCCATCCTAAAAGAAATCTTTCTTGAATATTCATTGGAGGGACTGATGTTGAAGCTGAATGCCAATACTTTGGCCATCTGATGTGAAGAACTGACTCATTGGAAAAGACCCTGATGCTGGGAAAGATTGAAGGTGGGAGGAGAAGGGGATGACAGAGGATGAGATGGTTGGATGGCATCACCTATGTGATGGACATGAGTTTGAGTAAGCTCCGGGAGTTGGTGATGGACAGGGAGGCCTGGCGTGCTGCAGTCCATGGGGTCGCAAAGTGTCAGACACAACTGAGGGACTGAACTGACTGATAGGCCTGAGATAAAAGATGCAAAAAGCAAACAAAAAAGCAAAAACACTAACAGTTGAATAAAAGTGGTATAATTGATAAGTGGTGAAAACAAAGGAAGAAGAGGAAACATTTGAATACAAAGAGACTGGACAAGAGAAAAAAAAAAATCTTTCCTATCCAAATGTTACCCAATTGTGAGATAGAATGAAAATACTGGAGAGAAAGTGAATCCAGAAGGACGCTCAAGAAACTCCAGTGCATCATGAAAGAAAATATCTTTTCTATGACACTTGAGACTTTTCCTAATGGCAAGATGGTAGCTACTAAGAAGCTGATCTGCCTTTGACAGTGATTTCCTTCAGCACTGTAACCACAGAGGAAGTGTCCTAGGTGGAAAGAACAAACATGAATGTGTGTGGACGAGGTTCCCCCTTCAGCTCTCCCACTGCACGATGGTTGAGCACTGTGGGTGGTGGGCAGCAATGTGGTGAGAACCACAGGCGGGCAATGATCTGTGTCCCTGCTCAAGGGAGATGTACTTTCCTCTCATATAGTTTATTTCTGAAACAAAATCATTGTGGAGAGTAGAGATGGGCTTATCTCCCACTAGTATTATTTTCTAATTTCACAGAAGGAATATATTTCATTCTGGTAATGTTCCATACATAAATAGGCAAAATTCAGAGAAGCATCATTGCATAGAATGAATCAGTGTAGAATTCAAGCATGTTGAATTGTAAAAATTATTAAAATTTCTCCATTGTGGGACTGGCTTGATACCTTCTGGGAGAGCGTTTACACCAGAGAGGGCCACTCTTTCAATCTTACATCCACAAAAACATATTTTTTTTTTGGCTACAGGAAGGCACCTTGTTTCAGCTTCTTTTAGCTAAGTTCTTTCAGATCTGATGATCTTTGTGATAGACTGCTATGGTGAAAATAGCATTCAACTTTTCCCCTGAGCTGAACTGACAGACAAAGCAGAACTATTTTTCTCAGAGAGTTGGTGGAGGATATATTGTTTTACCTCTCCTCACTCCTGGATGCAATTTTAAAGAAAGATTGTCCCATTTTAATGTTCAACAGTCTGAAGAAATTTCATGGTCAGGGAATAATAATCTTCTCAACAAAATTTATCCCCTTGATACCATTTGGCTATATGTCAACATGTAAACATTCAGATCCACCTTATTAGAAAATTGTTTTAATGTAGCTTCACGATCTAGTAAAAGAGACAAGAATGCAGCTTGTGAATAGAGCAAAAAGGCTTAGCTCATTTCATAGGTTTTTTTTAAAGATTGCTCCTGCCTGACTGATTTACCTAAGAACTTTATCAAGGGCAGCTGGAATTGTTGCCTGATCTATATTAATGGAAACTGAAAGGACTGAAGTAATTTGTGAACAGTTATGTGTGAAGATAGAGCTGTAACCACAAGTGGTCACCTTGCCCTTAAGCTATACAGTCCTCCCAGCCACTGGATTATGTAATGGCTATAACGAGGGGAGTCTATGAAATGGAGCATCGTAGAGTGTGGGAGGATCACCCATCAAAAAAAAAAATAACCATTTTGACAGAAACTTTCCTTTTTATAACTGGATGTCCCTGAGATAGTTGGATGAGGTAGACATAGCTTTGAAAGTACAATTTCTCCAGACCAGTGCAGGATGGTTTAGAGCAGAAGCTGCCAAATGGCCTCGTGCTGAGTTGTGTGGGTCAGCAGTCATATTTTCCTCACACGGCAGTAAGTGGGCAGAGAAACCAAAGGCAGTCTCAGAAAACACAACCACAACACACAGCCAGCTGGCACACAGTGGAATGGCCTCCCAGGGTTTATGGCCTGTTCTCTTCTGATTATTAACCTGCTGTCTATTTTGGTGGTCAGTGTCTATGCTCTATCAGCTAATGGATAGATTAAAGATCATCACTGCATATAATAAGACAACGTAAGGCAGTGAGATTAATAATGCAGGAAATGGAAATTGGAGGAATATTAAAAATGAACAAAAATTTTTAAATGCAGTAAACTTAGATGAATCAGTGGCTTTCAACAGTAAATATCATATAGCTTTGAATTTCCAGAGAAGCTTCCAAACATTAGAAGGTAGCATCAGGTTTGAGCTAATGGACTGCAAATCCTCAACTGTTGGCTGCTTTGCTGTTATAACACTTCAGATTCTTTTAGTCCTGCTGCTGCTGCTGCTGCTAAGTCACTTCAGTTGTGTCCAACTCTGTGCGACCCCATGGACGGCAGCCCACCAGGTTCCCCCGTCCCTGGGATTCTCCAGGCAAGAACACTGGAGTGGGTTGCCATTTCCTTCTCCAATGCATGAAAGTGAAAAGTGAAAGTGAAGTTGCTCAATCGTGTCCGACTCCCATGGACTGCAGCCTACCAGGCT
This sequence comes from Cervus canadensis, assembly GCF_019320065.1. Taxonomy (NCBI): domain Eukaryota; kingdom Metazoa; phylum Chordata; class Mammalia; order Artiodactyla; family Cervidae; genus Cervus; species Cervus canadensis. The sequence goes on from NC_057389.1 coordinate 10,055,188, forward strand.
CCTCCATCCCTGGGATTTTCCAGCCAAGAGTACTGGAGTGGGGTGCCATTGCCTTCTCCGTTTTTTAGTCCAGTGGTCCTCATTTACTGTGCATTTAAGAGTAATCTGGGGAATTTTAAAAACGTCTGACACACAAGTCCAGCTGCAGATCAATTGAACAACAGTCTATTGAGAATGGGGAACAATGTTAAGTAATTTTAAGAGTCGCCCTTGTCACTATAACTATGGGTTTTGAAACAAGCCTAATTCTTAGTTTTGAAACAAGTCTAATTCTTAATTTTAAGATCATGTCTGAGTATTGTCATTAGTTACTATCATGGGCTGAATTGTGTCCTTGCAAAATTCACGTTAAAATCCTAACCCACAGAGGGGACTTTCCTGGCAGTCCAGTGGTTGGGACTCCATGATCCCAGTGCAAGGGGCGTAGGTTTGATCCCTGGTCAGAGAACTAAGGTCCCATGTGCCACATGTGTGTGTTAAATCGTGTCAGTCGTGTCAGACTCTTTTGTGAGCCGGTGGACTATAGCCTGCCAGGCTGTTGCAGCGGGGTGCCATTTCTTCCTCCAGGGGATCTTCCAACTCAGGGATCAAACATGCATCTTTTTATTCTCCTGCATCAGCAGGCAAGTTCCTTACCACTACGGCCACCTCAGAAGCCACATGCCACATGGTGTGGCCAAAAGGAAATACATGAAGTCAAAAATAATAAAATAAAATCCTAACCTCCAGTCCTTAAGACTTTGGCGTTATTTGGAAATAGCCACTGCAGAGGTAATTAGTTAAGAAGGGGTAGTACTAGAGGATGGTGGTCCCCGGGGTGCTCAGTCTTTCAGTCATGTCTCACTCTTTATGAGCCCATGGACTGTAGCCTGCAAGGCTCCTCTGTTCATACAGCTCTCCAGGCCAGCACACTGGAGTGGGTTGCCATTTCCTTCTCTAAGGGCTCTTCCTAGCCCAGGGATCAAACCCACATCTCTTGCATCTCCTGCACTGGCAGGCAGATTCTTTGCAACTGCGTCACCAAATGGGGAAACTTTGCCATAGAAACACACAGGGTGGACAGCTTGTGACGATGGAGGCAGAGGTCAGGGAGACGCAGCGGAAGCCAAGGAACAGCAAAGACTGCCAGATAAACCAGCAGAGTAGGAGAGATGACGGGGATGGATTCTCCTTCACAGCCTCGAAAGGAACCACTCGCGCCAACACCTTGATCTTGGACTTCAGTCTCTAGAACCTTGGGACAAGCCATCTCTCTGGTTTAAGCCAGTCAGTTTGTTCGGGCAGCCCTTGTAAACTAAGACAGCTAAGGGTGCAATCCGTACTTTAGCTTAACTCTAAGTCTTGTTTTCTTCCTACGTACAAAGAATATGTCAAGTCTAGGGATCACTGAATTCCTCTCTCGTTTTTTCTTTGTATAATCAGATAACCTTCTGCTGTCTCTTTCTTTCCCATAGCAAGGTAAACTAGCTTATCATCTTTCTTAGCTTTCCTTTCAGTTTTTTCATTAGAATATCATTCATTTATATTCAAGCAGTACAAGAAATCTGTGGTCATCAGGGATGGTGTTCTTTATGTATGTTTCTTTAATCCTTTCATTAACACCGACAAAAGAAATAAACTTCTTCAAACATGTTGACTGTGCAGTCAGGTATGCTTTAAGTGTCCCATCAAGATTGATTCCAGTCACCTCAGCTGAGGTCTAGGAATGTGTTTAGAGAGACCCCATTCCAATACATATTATGTCATGGTACTTATTTTATTGTCTGGGGGAATAATTCTCATGGAGGCATTGATGGGAAACGAATCCTTTCATAGAGGAAAAATATACACTTACTCTTGGTATAGGAAACAACATGAGGAAGAGGATTCTAGATACATCTCTTCTACTACATGAGTTCTTAGTTAATTCAAACATCAGACTCCAAGGCTCAAAATAAGAAAAGGGAACCAAAGAGAACTGAATAATGGCAGAGGTTGGCAACATCAACAGCAGCATGGAGTGGATGGAGTGTGTAAAATCTTTGTGGAAAAAGAATAGAGTATTTAACAACAGAAGCAGGAGGGGAAGAGAAAGTATTGCTTATAAGGTCATATGGACAAGACAGAATAATCAAATGCCTGGGGTAAACAAGGACAGTAAAAAGAAAAGTTATGAAGGAAAAAGAATACAAGATGCTGCTGAAAATATCACCATGGTTTAATAGGAATAGGTATGAAAATAAGTCAATGATGATGAATCTTTGAGATTCTTTTTTTTCCCATTTATTTTTATTAGTTGGAGGCTAATCTCTTTACAATATTGTAGTGGTTTTTTCATACATTGACATGAATCAGCCATGGATTTACATGTATTCCCCATCCCGATCCCCCCCTCCCACCTCCCTCTCTACCCGATCCCTCTGGGAGATTCTTAAATTAGAGAAAAATAATAAAGGTGAGAATATAACATAAAACACTAACTCAGTCATTCCTCACTAAAGATTTGATTTAGTCATGATAGCACATGTATTCTCAAATAAATCTCTGTTCTTACTAAGCTGAACTTTAATGACCTAAAAATATATTAGTGCCATCAAAAATGCTTGCATCTACACAGTATACATGGGACCCTGTAGGCACTATTACTGAGGTGTTATTACCTGTCCTATGGGAGGGAAAGGAGGTGGTTTCATATACTGGCATTTGAAACTATAATTTTCACTGGTTTTCTATGCTCTTCACTAAAATTCATTTCTTAGTAAATTTCAGACTTTTTATTTGGCCTGTAGCTTTATACGCAATTACAGAGTTCTACAGAAAAGTCATCTTTTTTTTTTTTTTAATAATATATAAATGATGCAGTTCCCTGAACGCTTCTGATTCTTCTCCCATCTAGGTATTATGTGGGGTTTCAATTACCAGCCCCCTTGAAATTAAGTATTGTAAATGTATTTGCTTTAGACACTATCATATGTGTGGTCACATTGAATTGGAAGTGGTAAGGACCAAAGGAAAATCATCGTTCCTGGCCTTGATAATCATGGAAGGATGGTGGTGGTGGTTTAGTTACTATGTTGTGTCTGACTCTTGTGACCCCATGGACTGTAGCCTGCCATGTTCCTCTGTCCATGGGATTTCCCAGGCAAGAACACTGGAGTGGGTTGCCATTTCCTGCTCCACATGGAAGAGTGTATTAAGATAAATTCTAGTCTGGGTTCCTGATGAATACAATGAGGAGAAAATTCCTTCTGCTGCCTGCACCCAGTGATCTATGATGGGCAGTTAGCATGAACCAAATTGTAAATATTTGTTGTTTTAAGCCACTGAAACTATAGGATAGTCTGTTACTTCAGTATAACATATCTTATATTGATAGGTAGGAAGGTTATAACACCTTTTATCATCTTAAAATAACTGAAAACATAAAAATCTAAGAACAGTAATTTCTACACAAAAGCAATTAACGGTGAATTCTCTTTTAACACGTCATTAAAGGAAAAGCAAAACCAAAAACAAACAAAACCAAAATAAAACTTACCTTTCCATAGGAATTTGTTTATTTCCTCTGGAAGAGTGTTATTTATTTTAGACAGAATTAAAATGAGTGGATTTTAAAGTATTCTGAGAAATCAAAGAAATTTAAAATTTTAATTGCACAAATTTAGAATTCTTGTGCTCTCTCTTGCTCTTACTTTCTCTCTCCCCTCCCTCCTCTCCTCTCTCTCAAAAGGACCCATTTTCTAGAATAAAATTTGGGGTCACTTTTTATTCTGTATAAACAGATTCACAGACCCATCTGAATTTAATAACCTTATGGAATCCCTACAGTATCCTAAGTAGTGGTGTAATCTGTCATCGTCACATGTTGACTTACATCCTCTTGCCATTCTAAAATGATTGGTGCTATTGTATGCAGGGGGCATAAAGCCAATCTGCCTAACAGCTAAAGTCAGTACAATGTCACATTTGTGCAAAAACCCTGCAGGCTTTTCAAATCCATTGGAAAGGATTTAAAAACTTTTCTGAATTATGTCCAAAAAGTGATAAAGGAAAAATCACAATAATGAAACATAGCTACTCTAGTGCTGTCTTTCTATTGGCTGCTACCACCTCCTATGGCAAAATGACTATTTCTTAGTCTTGCAAATCATTCCTCATTACTCTCTCATAAAATTGAGTCCATGTGTATATTTCTCAGTCCTTTCCTTTTAACTCTCTTTACCAGATCTTAATTTTATTCAATTAGCGAGCTTCCATTTTGGAACTCCTTTTAATACTTTTCCCCATCTCTTACCTACATGAACACAAACAATGGCCCAAAAGTTGATCAGACAGAAGAAATACAATAATATGATGAGAAAATGTTTATGACTATTAAAGTATACAAGCAAATGGCAATTGCATACAACACAGATGTACTTATAAAATATCGGGATGGCTAAAAAGTTCATTCGAGTTTTTTCATGTTACAGAAAAGCCCCAATGAACTTTTGGCCAACCCAATAGAACATTAGCCTGCAATGTAAATTGAAATACTTCTCACTTTATATTTAGATTTAAATTATATACCCAGTGCTCTATTTATTTGCTGTAAATTTGCTTCTCTTCTATTTGAACAGATTTAATACCTTTCTATGAATACCACCTGTGTGTGTCTTGAATAAATGGGGAAATTTGTCAGGCTTCTAAATTGTTTTCTGAGGCCCCAAATTTATACTGCCACCTTATCACTTTTCCCCCTAGATTTATTGTTTATTACTTCCTACGATATTTAGTTTTTAAAATAAAAAGATGGTAGAAAGAACTTTTCATTTCATGTCTAATAACTAAACTTTGGAATGTGAAAGCACCATATTAACAGGTGATTGCAAGAACTCTGAGTTGAAGTAAGATCACTCTAGAGAAATTTAACATGAACACTATATGCTTATCCTTTTACGATTCTGCCTAGTGAGCAATTGGCATCTATATTTTCTTCTCTTAGATATTCTGAGAAGCAACCTCATGGCAGCATTTCATATTTCACAAGCTAAATGACAGTGTAAAAGTAGTTTCCCATAATGGAGGTGCTTCGGGAAGTTGAGAACTATTATGTGACTCATCAGCTTCAAATAATTCAGCCACTAGAGATGAAGGGTAATATCTCTTGTTGAAAGCACAGGTTGAAAGAAGTATTTTCAGTGGAAAACTTTCAGAACCTCTCTGCATAACATATAGTGCAAAATTGTGACAGGTTTATACTATGCAGTTCTACGTACTGGGTTATGGGAAACCAAATCAACAAGAAACAGTTACAGAAGAAAAATAAAGAATGTGTAGGATGGACAGTAGGTTAATTTAGTGACTGGAGCTAATATAATGGCTTTTAGGTACATTAAATGCTTTTTTCATGACACCCATAATTAAATGAAGTAGAATAAATCATATCTTAAAGAGAAATCTGATTCTGTTATGTGTTAATTATCACCAAAATGGGATAATCACTTTGTGGAAGAGTGTTAATTCTTCCTGGCAAATAGAATGTCAGGTCCTGAGTCTGGTTTAATTAATACCTTAGTAATTAGAATACTTTATTATACGAGGGAAAACTAATTTACCCTTGTTCAAAGTTAATCTCTAATTCCACAACAGGCAGCTCAAAATGGCATTTATTTTTTAATAGTTAATGTTCTGCAAACATTGGTACTCAATAAAGGTTTATGACTGTTTAATTTACTTTTTGTTTTTATAAGCATGTGATTGGTCCTTTGCAAAAAGGTGGCATGGTGACAATGTCTTCCACTGAGATTTTCCTATCAGTCATAACGTCCTTGTGTAGACACATGATAATTTATGGAGTAGAATAATATAGATAATTGAATAAAGAATGAGCTTGAAAAAAATAACATTTCCCTTCGGGAGAGAAAATGTAAAAGATCATTCTGTTGGCAGTACTGAGGGAGACTATAGGAAAGCTTAGCAAAAAAGTCTTAGTTAAAGGATAGCCACACAGACTTTTTTTCCCTTCTTTTTGATTGTACTTCCGGCAATTTCATGTGACCTTAGGCAACTCCATGTTCCTCTTTCCCTCAGACTTTTTCTTTCTTCCACTCCCAATAAAATACAAAGAGTTAAACACAAACAGTCATAATCCTGTTATCTGTAAAGTTCTGGAGTGCAGAGGAATACTTGGCTTCCTGCAGTTCAGCAGTCCGCACGGCACATTAAGTGTAACCATGGGCACGTTCAGGTAGTTCTCAGCAGACCAGTGATTTGTAGTTTGGGAGGCTGCTTTAATGGGAATTGAATTGTAAATGCAACTGCCATGAAATAGTTTGAACTGTAACATTGATGAAAATGTGTTTGCTAAGTGATTCCCTAAATTACTTTATGGAGTATAAAACATCTGCATTTAGCTAGATTCTATTTGGCTGAAAAATAAACATTTCTAAACCACCAGCTTTCGTGTCTGATGACAATAATGTACTGGAAAACTTGAAATTGCATGACAATCTAAATATGCTCTCTCTTAAAAAGCAAATAGTACTGTTAGTATATGACATGTTAGATTGTACTGTTTAAAGGGTAAATTCTTCCAGAAGATATATAAATGTCATGGTATGCATTCCCACTTACAAAACCAAATGATAAACAGCACTGTCATAGATGCTGGGTTATGAGAAGGTCAATTTTGATAATAAAGTACACTTTTACAAAAATCATAGAGGAAACAGTAGTGAAACATCATTCCTTGATTTCCTCAAAAACTGAAGAAAATATTCAATACCAAATCAGTTTCGTTCAGTAGTTTTGCATTGCTGGTCCAGCAAACAATACATTTAGAATAATGCAAAGCAGATGTTTGATTCAAGAGTCCATGGATACTATACTTCTGAAGGTATTTGAGAAACAATAGGAAATTCAACCATGTGCTTCTTACCACAGGAAATTAAAGTAATACCATAATCAGTGTACTGTAGTCAGACCCAATGGAGATCAGGCTTACAGAGGTGTACAAACATATTAGTATAACATTTCATGAGCTATTTGCCCATTTCTGTAAGTTACCATCCATGGTAATCTATTTGAAGGAAATGTGACTTTATATAGTGCCCGTAAGAGACTCTCTCTCTTTAATCAAGTTCGAGCCTACTCATATAGCTCATAAGTTCCTCCTTCAATTTAAGCAGTAAGATTATTTTGATATTTATTAAATCATATAACTTTTATATTTTTATAATGATGTAACCATTAGAATAATATTTTGGCATTTTTTATTTTAGTAGATGCAAGCAATGTTAATTCAAATATTTATTGCTTATATGTAAGTAGTACCACTAACAACAGCAGAGGAACAGAAGCAATGTATTGCCATTAAATTTACAGTCAAGGATATATCCTTGACTCATTATTCAAAGACATTGGTGATCATTTGATTAACATATATTAATTTTTTGAAAAAAAATCCACATGTACATCTTATGTCAGGAGAGATTTATAAATTCATGCAGGTTCTTCAGTGAAAAGAAGGTATTTATCCTAATGCATGAATAATGGCTTGATGTGAATTTCAGTATTTCATAAAATTTTCAATGACTTAAGGCTATTCAACATATAAAATATCAAATGAATCTGTCTTAGAAAAATCATACTGCTGTATTAGAAAGTATACTTTCTTTTCTATAATACTAAGCAAGGTATTTGACTTCTTGTATTAGTAGTTAGTATTACTCATTACTTGCCTGATTATTTACATGTTACCTGATAGAATAATACCTTACTAAAGTCTGTAGTTGACACAATATTTACCTCATTCATTTCTGAATTTCTTAACATCCTCTTAATTCTCAGTCTCCTCATCGTCAGTCAAATCAAAGTATTTCCTTCATAATGAAGGTATCTTGCTACTTAGAGCATATAAATGATTTTAAAGTTTCAGTGTTAAAAGAAAAAAAAAAAATCTCTGGAATTGCAGCAAAGGACAATAGGAATTAAAAGGCACAGGCCTGAGAGGTCTTTGTGAAGAGTAGGCTGAAGCCAAAGAGCTAATCACCAGATTAGGGTTTTTGAGAAATACTCAAAGATAACAGGTGTGTAACTATAGAAAACCATGTTCATACACTGTTAAGGAATTTCCTTCAACATATTGTGTTCTATTCATTAGGTGCTCGGTAACTGACAAAAAACTAAGCATTATGCAATTTAAAACGTTTATTCATAGGAAACTGATGCTAAGAGAGATAATCTGTCTGTGGTCACACAGCTAATGAACAGATTTAAGTATTTTGACTTCTGGTATTTTTATAATGTAAACAACATGATATATGGGTGTCATCTACTAAAATGGTAGAGATCTGTAGAGATCTAGGTTGCTTTCAAAGGCACAGCTGCCCCAGAGGTTAGCATCCTCTTGGCCAGCATCCTTCTCCCTTTAGGCCGGCAGCTCCCTCTTCTCCCAACAGTAGAGGCCTCCTCTGGCCTTGGTCCACCTGAATCCTCCAGAAACCTGGCTGATATGAGGCAGCCCTGGTCTCGGGGGATCTGGAGTCCTTTCTCCCTGGGACATGGCACGTAGGCCATCCGCCCGTGAAAGCCCAAGGCAGGAGGCCCCCGAGCAGCCCAGGCTGTATCTGTGTCCGGGGTAAGACAGTCTGCTTTGTTTGCTTGTGTCAGAACCCTGGAGGGATGAGACTCTGCCCACCTGCGGAATCATGGGGCTGTCGGGGGCTGGTGCGGGCCTGGGACGCAGGGCTGTGCGGGCAAGGGTCACTCACCTTCCTGTAACACAGCCCCTTCTCGGATGCACCAGAGCAGCAATGGTAACACAGGCAAGGCTGGGCTGGGTGCAGCCAAGTAGAGAAGCTTGATCATGGGAATGACCTGTGAGAGGGGGGTGGGGGAGGCATGCGGGAGGCTGCTGGGTAACTGGTGGGGCACTTATCTTGGCATGTGATCCCTCTGCCTACAGAAAGAACACAAGTTAGAGTGCTGGCTTGGGCCTGAGTAACATCTTCCCCGTCACCTATTATCACCCAGGGGCCACAAAACCAAAAACATACAACAGATACTAAGAAATAAATGGGCTTCCCCTGTGGCTCCGACGGTAAAGAATCCACCTGCAATGTGGGAGACCTGGGCTCAATTCCTGGGTTGGGAAATCCCATGGAAAAGGGAACGGCAACCAACTCCAGGATTCTTGCTTGGAGAATTCCACAGACAGTGAAGTCAGGCAAGCTACCGTCCATGGGGTCGCAAAGAGTCAGACACGACTGAACAACCTTCACGCACACACAAGAAATAAATAGGAAGGAATACAAACAACACGAAAGAAAGTCATCATCACAAGGGCAGAGAACAAGAGAATAAGAAAGAAACAGAAAAGAACTATGAAAACAATGAACAAGATGGCGATAAACAGATACCTATCAATAATTACTTTAAAGGTAAATGTACTAATGCAATTTACATGTAAATGTACTAAAAGCTCCAATCAAAAGACAAAAAAAAAAAAAAAAAAAAAAAAAAAAAAAAAAAAAAAAAAAAAAAAAAAAAAAAAAAAAAAAAGACAAAGAGCACAGTATGCTAATAAATGACCAAAGTGTTCACTGGAGAAATCAAAGAAGAAATCAAAAAATACTTTGAGACAAGTAAAAATGAAAACACAATGATCCAAAATCTCTGAGATGCAGCAAAAGCAGTTCTAAGAGGGAAGTTTATAGCAATAAAAGCCTACCTCAGGAAACAAAATACATCTCAAGTAAATAATCTAAAGTTACACCTGAAAGAACTACAAAAATAAAAACAAACAGAACCCCAAGTTGGTAAAAGGAAAGAAATAATAAAGATCATAGCAGAAATAAGTGAACTAGAGCAGTGGTCCAAACCTTTTTGGGACTGGTTTCGTGGAAGACAATTTTTCCATGGACCAGGGGTCAAGGGATGTCTTTGGGATGATTCAAAGCAAAGTATATTTATTGTGCACTTTATTTCTACTATTATTACATTGTAATATATAACTTAAAATTATACAATTGTCACTTGCCACTCACTGATCGGGTTTTGATATGAGTCTGCAAGCAGATAATTTGTTATGGTTTCTGTGCAGTCAAACCTCTCTGCTAACAATAACCTGTATTTGCAGCCGCTCCCCAGGGCCAGCATCACCGCCTCAGCTCCACTTCAGATCATCAGGAATTAGATTCTCATAAAGAGCACGTGCAGTGAAGTTCATAGTAGGGTTCATGTTCCTGTGAGAATATAATGCTGCCACTGATCTGACAGGAGGCAGTGACGTGAACAATGAGGTCCAGCAACTGTAAATAAACATGAAACTTCGCATGCTCACCCACTGCTCACGTCCTGCCTGGCAGCCCGGCTCCAAACAGGCCATGGACCCTCACAGGTTTGTGGCCCAGGGGTTAGGGGCCCCTGAAATAGAGAATAAAAAATAATAAAAAAAGATCAATGAATCTAAGAGTTGGTTCTTTTTAAAGACAACAAAAATCTATAAACCTTTAGCTAGACTCATCAAAAAAATAAGGAAGAGGGCTCAAGTATATAAAAATCAGAAATGAAGTTACAACCAATACTAAAGATACAATACAAAGGGTCATAAAAGACTATTTTGAACAATTACATGCCAATAAAATGGAAAACACAGAAGAAATGGACACGTTCTTAGAAATGTGCAATCTCCAAAAACTGAATCAAGAGGAAATAGAAAATATGAACCAGATTCAAGTAATCAAAAAAATTCTCAACAAACAAAAAGTTTAGGACCAGATGGTTTTACAGTTGAGTTCCACCAAAGATATGAAGAAGAGTTAACATCTATCCTTCTGAAATTATTCCAGAAAATTCAAAAGGAAGGAATACTTCATTGTTTAAGACCAGTATCACCATAACATCAAACCAAAGATGCCACACACAAAAAAATGTACGGGGCCAATTATGACTGGTAGACATAGATACTAAAGCCTCAATAAAATATTACCAAACCAAATTCAATACATTCTAAGGATTATACACCATGATCAAAAGAGTGTTGTAAAAGGGATGAAGAGTGGTTCCATATCTGCAAATCAATCAACGTAAGTCCCCACATTAACAAAATGAGCAGTAAAAATCACATGATAATCTCAGAGTCATAAAAGGCATTTGCCAAATTCATTACACATTTAGGATAAAACCTCTCAGGAAACAGGTTATAGAAGGAATCAATATACCTCAATATAACAAGGGCACATATGATAAACACACAGGAGGAGGAAACAGTAATCCACTCCAGTATTCTCGTCTGGAGAATCCCATGGACAGAAGAGCCTGGTGGGCTGCAATCTTTGGGGCTGCAAAGAGTTGGACTCAGCTGGACAACTAAGCACACGGCATAAGACAGCCCTCAATGGGAAAAGCTGGAAACATTTCCTCTAAGATCGGGAATAAGACAAGGACACTCACTCTCTTGGGTACTCACTTGTATCCAACAGAGTATCAGAAATCTTAGCTTCAGCATTCAGACAACACAAAGAAATGAATCAAATTGGAAAGAAAGAAGTACAACGGCTACTTACAAATGACATGATGCTATATTTATAAAAACATAAAGACTCCATCAAAAAATATTACAACCAATAAATGAATGAATTCAATAAAGCTGCAGAATACAAAATCAATATACAGAAAAATGTTGCATTTCTAGACACTAATAACAAACTGTCAGAAAAAAAATTAAAAACAATATATTTATAATTGCATCAAAAAGACTAAAATATCTAGTAAGAAATTTAACCAAGGAGGTGGAAGACCAGTGTTCTGAAAACTATAAGAACTTGATAAAAGTAATTGAGATGACACAAATAAATTCAGTGATATGCCATACTCATGGGTTCAAAAAATATTGTTATAATGATCATACTATCCAAAGCAATGTACAGATTCAATGCAATCCCTACCAAAATTCTAATGGCAGTTTTTAAGGAACTAGAACAAATAGTCCTAAAATTTGTATGGAACCACAGAAGACCCTGAATAGCCAAAGCAACGCTGAGAAAGGAAAAAAAAGCAGGAGGTACAATGGTCCCTGATTTCAAACTATTCTACATAGCTAAGTACATAGCTATAGTAATCAAAACTACATGGTACTGGCACAAAAACAGATATAGATCAATGGAAGAAACTAAAGATCCTGGAAATAAATGCATGCTTATATGATCAATTAATTTACAAGAAAGAAGCCAAGAATATACAGTGGAGAAAAGACAGTCTCTTCAGCAAATATTGTTGGGAATCAAGACAGATATGGAAAAGAATGAAACTGGACCACTTTGTTATACCACATATACAAATAAATTAAAAATAGATTAAAGACTTAAATGTAAGACATGAACCATACAACTCCTAGAAGAAAATATAGGAAGTGTGTTCTCTGACACTGATCATAGCAACATTTTTTTTTAGATCTCCTTGCAAAAAGGCAACAAAAGAAAATATAAACAAATGAGACTATATTAAACTGAAACATCTTGTGTACAGTAAAAGAAACCATCAACAAAATGTAAAGGCAACCTACTGAATGAAAGATGATATCTGCAAATGACATATCTGATAAGGGGTTAATATCCAATATATATAAAGAACACACACAACTCAACATCAAAAAGAACAAACAACTCGATCTAAAAATGGGCAGAAGATATCAACAGACATTTTTCCAAGGAATACATACAGGTAATTTACAGAGCCATGAAAAGATACTCAACGTCTCTAATTATCAGGGAAATGCAAATAAAAACCACAATGAGATATCACCTCATACCTGAGAGAAGGGCTACTATTAAAAGACCAAAAAAAAAAAAAAAAACCCAAAAAACTAAACCAAGTAAGCATTGGCAAGAATGTGGAAAAAAGGAAACCATCATGCACTGTAGGCTGGGATATAAATTGTTGCAGCCACCACAGAAAACAGTATGGAGCTGCCTCAAAATATCAAAATTTTTAAATTATTAAACCATATGATCCATATGATCCATCAATTCCACTCCTGAGTACTTACCCGAAGAGGACAGAGCACTAATTCAAAAAGATATATGTATGCCTATGTCCACCGCAGCATTATTTTAATAGCCAAGAATGGAAGCAAGCTAAATGCGTCTCAATAGATGAATGGATAAAGATGTGGTATATATTCACAATGCAGTTTTACTCGGTCATATAAAAAATGAAATCTCCATTTGTAACAACATGGATGGACCTAGAGGGTATTATGCTAAATAAGTCAGACAAAGACAAATGCAGTATGATTTCAATTATACGTGGAATTCAAAAAACAGTACAAATGAATAAACATAATAAAACAAGAACAGATTCATAGACACAAACAGGCAGTCACCAGAGTACAGGGGTTTTGCGGGGGGTGAAATAGATGAAAGGGATTAAGAGTTACAACCTTCCATTTATAAAATAAATGTCATGAGGATGTAATGTACAACATAGGGAATGCAGTCAATAGTGTTGCAATAAGTTTATATGGTGACAGATGGTTATTGACTTATGATGATCAACTCATAATGCATACAAATGTTGAATCACTCCATGTTGAACACCTGAACTGTTGTAACATTGTATGTTAACTATATTTCAATACAAAAAAGAAAAAAAGGCACATTTAATTCACTTCATCTCAGTACACCTAATTAAAAAGTTTTGTTTTGCTTTTTGAATCTCTCTATATCTCCTTCCCTGGTAGCTCAGCTGGTAAAGAATCTGCCTCCAATGGAGGAGACCCCGATTCGATTCCTGGGTTGGGAAGATCCCCTGGATAAGGGATAGGCTACCCATTCCAGTATTCTTCAGCTTTCCTGGTGGCTCAGACTGTACTGAATCCACCTGCAATGTGGGAGACTTGGGTCAATCCTTGGATTGGGAAGATCCTCTGGAGGAGATCTGGCAACCCACTCCAGTATTCTTGCCTGGAGAATCCCCATGGACAGAGGAGCCTGGGGGGTCACATTTCATGGGGTTGCAAAGAGTTGGACATGACTGAGTGACTAAGCATAGCTCATTACTCTCCTTCCATAATGAAATGTGCACACCTTTCTATACATTTGTTCATTCAAGTATTTGGACCAGATTTAAAACTAATAGCAAAACATCTAAGTCATTAGCAGAATCTTTCATTTATTCAAATTCTCTATTTTATGATGCTATTACAGCCTCCAAATACTTCCTCCAGTCTAAGCAGTGCAATTCAGAAAAGAGAAAGACAAACTGGTTCATCAGCACCCTAATCTGGCATTTATAAGTATAGGCAAAATTAGTGTTTATTTTTATATACACACAGTGGGTGCCATAAAAAATACAGGCACAAAAAAAGAGAGAGTATGCATTGTTTTAGCCAAAGAGACAATGAATCACTTTCTCCAGATAAGGACATGAGGATCATACCATTGCAAATAAGCTGAATATCCCTGGAAACTTGTTAGTCCCACAGTTAAGCCATAGAATACATTCTTGGAGAGTACTTGAGAAATGCTTAAGAACTTTAAAAAAATTTTAATAGCTGTTCGTTACAAGTGTCTGCTACATGCCAAGCTATGTACTGGGTGATTTCAGTACAACTATAAGGGACATATTAACTCCATGTGGGGCATTATATACTTGTATGAATAGGAAGGTTAAGCAACTTGCCTAAAGCCACACAGGTAGATAGGATCAGTATTTGGCCTCAGATCTGTTTCAAATCCTGATGTCAATACTGCCTAAGGCCTTTGTAACTCTGCAACAGAGGTCTACAGCCCTGAGCATGTAGTACATCCTGATCCAACTCGTGCTAGGACTGGATCATCACACCTTCGTGAAGGTTGTTTCTGAGTGTCCAGGGAAGTGATGAGTGTCACAGTCTATCAGTCACCGGATTTGGAACTGCTGTGAAAAGCGCAGGAAGGTTGAAGCTTGAATGCAGAGTGACAGCTGAGTAAGCCCATGGGGTGGGATGGGAAGCCCATCTGGCAGCGCCCTGAGAGATAACAAGGCTCAAGATACTGAAGAAAACAGTTAAGCTAACCAATTTAATAGTGAAAACAGCCCTCTAACGTAGTTACCACTATCATCGGCTTCATGCTACATACAGTTCAGGAAGCTCAGAGCCGCAAGAGAAAATCAGCTTCAAATAGTGGAAACAGGGTCTGAGTTCAGACATTACGGCTTCCCTCTTAACTAACACACTGCACCGTCCATAACTACCTTCCCAGCACACCAGAGACGCCCACTTAGTAGATATTTCAAAGGTCTACAACCCCAATACATTCTGAGCCTACTTTCAAATATTTCTTCTGTCATTGTAACTTTTGGGTGTGTTTGGTTTGTTATTGATTCTTGTGGATTTATGGCTTAAAATTCCATTTTTATTGTCTTACTTGTTGAGCTTTGGAGGAAGCAAATATAAATATGTATATCCTTCCAGTCTTCAATGAGAAACTTAACTTTTCAGATCAAACATTATGGGAAGGAAATATAGGTATCAGAGGATAAGAGAAATGAAAAAAATAATTCTGGTGAGGAGGAAAAAATAAACTCAGCACGATTGATCTAGTTTCTCTGAGCATAAACAGAAACTGTTAGCATAGCAAGATTCTTATTCCTGAACTGCAAATGCTGAGACTTTCGAGTAATTTAATTAGTCAAAATAAAAAGTTAGTATGGAAAAGATAAATTTTAGCAAACAATAAAAATTATCAAAGCTGCAAATAACTGTAGTTTGCACTCTTTGCAAATGTTATGAAATTGCATTTTCTGCTTGTGTTGCATTTTCTCAAATGGCAAATCACCAAATAAGAAATGCTGACAGCTACTCTAGATATTAGATGAACTGGTGTAAGATATACAATGGTTGTTATTTTAGTGTATCCAAAATACATTCAAAATGAACTAGAGCCCAAGGAAAAGGAATTATTTTAAAATTTGGATAAGAAACTGTTAAGATAACTATTTCCAAATATTTCTAATCTCTAAAAGAAATTTTTTAGTCCTAACAAGCAAAACTGTTTTTAATTCCATTTTTCATTTTCCTCTGTGTATGTATACACAGCCTGTTAATAGTAATCAATTGTAAACACATAACAGGAATGCTAACTTGCTTGTCAAGATTTAATAACAATTTTACTATACATAATAATTTTGGCTCACCACTTCTTTTTAAGTGTTATGTTATGTTCCTTTCTCCAGTAAATAATGTAGAATATTTCACATTACCCATTTTAACAGAAGACAGTAAAACCACAAACTTGAATATCTTACTCCTGTTTCCAATATAATTTAAGCTCTCCCTCCCCAAAATAAAAATGTTCTTTTTCTACTTCATAAAAATTACATTTTCCATCATACCAAAGTGCCCCTTGATAAGCCTGATGACTTTTATCATATTTATTTTGCTCAGTGAGAAAAAATTACTTAGGAATGACCCTTTCCTAAGGAAGAAACTTAGCATCTGAATCCCCTCCTTATTCCCTAGACTTAAGATTTTAAGAGCCTAAATGAAAAGAAAACCACCTTCCATATTATATTACCCTTAAAATACATATGTGCATATGAAGATATTTTCTTTTTATTCCTTGATCTGGGCACCTGCTCCCAAATATATCCTAAGATTTTTGCTGTATGTCTGTATGTTTCGTTTCATAAGAAAGAATTCTTCATGTGGGACTGGTCCCTTGGTGCATCTTGTTATCTACAAATGCAAAGTTCTGCTTCTTTTAAAGAAGAATCTCTCTGAGGAAACGGAGATAGGGAGATAGTAGTACATATCTGTTAATCCCAAACTCCTAATTTATCCTTTGGTAACCAGTAAGTTTGTTTTCTATGTCTATGAGGCATTTTTTAGTTTTTGTCATACAGTTGTTGAACATGTTTTGTTAAATGTATAGTTATTTCATGATTTCATTGCTATTGTATATGATACATTTTTGTTAGTTTCATTTCCAATTGCTCCTTACAGGTTTGTAGAAATATAGTTGCTTTTAAATATCTTATCCTAAGCTTTGCTGGGCTCACTGACTAGTTTTAGGAGCTTCTTGTGGATTCTTTAGAATTTTCTGCATAAGAATCATGTTGTCTTTAAATGGAGATATTTCTATTTCTTTCTCTAGAAACTGTATGCCTTCTATTTAAGTTACTTGACTCACAGCATTGGCTGGTAAACCCAGTACTATGCTGAATAGCAGTGGCTGGGACAGACATCATTGCTTTTTCCTAAATTTTGTGGAAAAGCAGTGTTTCACCATTAAATATAATGTCAAGTATAGCATTAGCTGCAGTGCAGGTACTTAATCGGTTTGAGGAAGTTTCCCTCAATTCCTAATTAGACTTCCGTTCCTCTTGTACATTGCTCTCCTAGGCCAGTGCTTGTATCTAATCGTACTTTGGAAGGACAGATTTTTTTTTTCCCTTAGATTGCATGCTATTTGGTTTTCCTGTAAACTCAGTTACTTAATAAATTTAAGAAAGTTATAACCTGGCTTTTTCTTACTGGTACATTGCAAGTAGTGCCTTTTCCAGTTCTGCTTTCAATTAAATGAAGAGTTTGTATTTCTCTTAGGAAAAAATAATATTCTAAAATGGCTTACCATGCTGCATACTTAACAGTCCTTTTTACCGTTTGTAGTTCCCACAGATAGATTCCTTGCTCAGGTAAATATTAAAGAAATTCCCCTCAAATTCCATTCTATTACGGCCCAAGAGTTTAAGCTTACTGTGATACACACCCCAAATCTGAGCCCACATTCTCAAATAAAATTCACCAATATAAATTCTTCCTCACTATAAGTATACATTTCGTTTTTACCTGCAAGTCTACTTTGACAACAAAAATTTGGATGTGCAAACTCTTTCATGCTCCTGTAGCACAATAGCATCATTTCTTTACTTTAACTTAAATAATTCTCCCCACTCATTGGTAAGTACTGAGAACTGAAGACCATGATTCTCCTTCAGTGTTTGATATCAGCACTCTTCATAATAGCCAAAGGAAAGATGGAAACCACCCAAGTGTCCGTTGAATGATAAATGGATAAATGAAATCTGGTACATTGATACAATGGAGTATTATTCAGCCACATATAGAAATGAATTACTAATACATGCTCCAACATGGATGAACCCTGGAAAAAGTATGCTAAGTGAAAGAAGCCAGGCATAAGAGATCACATCCATTTGCATGAAATATCCAGAATAAACAAATAATCCTCAGAGACTGATTAGTGGTTGCCAGAGATTGGGAGAGGTGAGAATGAAGAGTGATTGCTTATAGGTACAGAGTGTTTTTTGAAGTAATTCTTTCAGAGTAATGGAAAGTTCTAAAACCAGATAGGAGTGATAGTCATACAATATTGTGAATGTAATTCAGTTCAGTTCAGTTCAGTTCAGCCGCTCAGTCATGTACGACTCTTTTCGACCCCATGGACTGCAGCACGCCAGGCCTGCCTGTCCATCATCAACTCCCGGAGCTTACTCACACTCATGTCCATTGAGTTGGTGATGCCATCCAACCATTTCATCCTCTGTCATCCCCTTCTCCTCCTGCCTTCAATCTTTCCCAGCATCAGGGTCTTTTCCAGTGAGTCAGTTCTTCGCATCAGGTGGTCAGACTATTGGAGTTTCAGCTTCAGCATCAGTCCTTCCAATGAATATTCAGGACTGATTTCCTTTAGGATGGACCGATTGGATCTCCTTGCAGTCCAAGTGACTCTCAAGAGTCTTCTCCAACACCACAGTTCAAAAGCATCAATTTTTTGGTGCTCAGCTTTCTTTATGATCCAACTCTCACATCCATACATGACCACTGGAAAAATCATAGCCTTGACTAGATGGACCTTTGTTGGCAAAGTAATGTCTCTGCTTTTTAATATGCTGTCTAGGTTGGTCATAACTTTCCTTCCAGGGAGTAAGTGTCTTTTAATTTCATGGCTACAGTCACAATATGCAGTGATTTTGGAGCCCAAGAAAACTAAGTCAGCCACAGTTTCCACTGTTGCCCCATCTATTTGCCATGAAGTGATGGGACTGGATGCCATGATCTTAGTTTTCTGAATGTTGAGCTTTAAGCCAACTTTTTCACTCTCCTCCTTCCACTTTCATCAAGAGGCTCTTTAGTTCCTCTTCACTTTCTGCCATAGGGTGGTGTCATCTGCATATTTGAGGTTATTGATATTTCTCCTGGTAATCTTGATTCCAGCGTGTGCTTCTTCCAGCCCAGCATTTCTCATGATGTACTCTGCATATAAGTTAAATAAGCAGGGTGACAATATACAGCCTTGACGTACTCCTTTTCCTATTTGGAACCGGTTTGTTGTTCCATGTCCAGTTCTAACTGTTGCTTCTTGACCTCCATACAGATTTCTCAAGAGGCAGGTCAGGGGGTCTGGTATTCCCATCTCTTTCAGAATTTTCCACAGTTTATTATGATCCACACAATTGAAGGCTTTGGCATAGTCAATAAAGCATAAATAGATGTTTTTCTGGAACTCTTGCTTTTTAGATAAATATAATTAACATTACATTTCAATGAATGTAATTTCATGAATCTAATTAATGTTATTGAACATTATTCTTTAATATTGTTAAAATGGTAAATTCTATAGTGTATGAATTTTACCATAACTAAATGTAAAGTTTCATATATGTTTATTCATCCATAGACATATAAGTATATATATAGAGAGAAAGAGACAGAAAGGAGAGTTTGCATGTGTTACTATGGCCCACTTTGTCATTAGAACTGTCCTTGCCCCATCTTTTTGTTTTATGAAATCTTATTTAGATGGCATAGCACTGGTATGCATCTTCCCTGGTGGAAGGAAAGTGGGTTGATATTTAGTTTCTATCACTTCTCTGTTAAAAACAGAGAGCATAGATTTCAGAAATTAAACTTCAGCAAATATGGCAACTCATAACTACTTTTAATAAAAGCAGATAATTATCCCTTTAAAATGCTATTTTGACTTGAATTTCATTCTATAATTTGGGATAAAAGTGCAATATGATATTTTGTGAATATTTCTGAAGCATATATGGATCAAAACAATGCTACATCATTCTGTGTCTTCAGATAAACAACACTTGAGGTCTGTCTGTATATTTCTTTCATTTCTGGAGGGCTGGAACAATGAGCAGAGCCTGGGAGGTAATAGTCCCTGGTTACACAGAAGTGTTCACATATTGTACAATCCAGCCAGGGACAGACTTCAGTAAAGAATCTTAATATAAACCTCTCTTTGTCTCAGAGTTTATGAAACCATTTCACTAACATTTTTTCAGAACATTTCTTCATTTCTCTCTCCTGCACACTAACATACAACTGTTTCATCTTTTTCTCTAAAAAGATCTTTTAATGCTGTTCCTGATAAAAGTTCAGGAAAGATTATTTGGTAAAATTGTTGATTTAAAAAACTTGACCTTTCTTCTCTTAGTTGAATTCCTACTTGATGATGGCATTTTCAGTTTGATTTCTCATACAGTAATTGATTTGATGAAGGTTTAAATTTGTTTTGATATAATGGGGGAACTTAGGATGCATATGCACTAACTGTTCTCTCCTTCTTAGGTATTTAGCATTTCTCTTTAAAGTTAGAAAAATGATTCCATATTGCCAGATGGCATAAACTTTTCTAAGAGATATTGTGATAAATTAGATATAAATCTTACCTTGCCATACTCATATACTAATAGAAAAACGATTATCTAGTTCATATTAGAGATAGAGAGCCCAATGTCTATGGTTTTGATGGAAGAAGGTTATGTGTAGATAAGATTTCACCAGTGAATTCTAGGAAAGGGAGAAAAGGTCATCTCTGAGATGCAGTGCTTTGAGATTATGGTTTAAGTGAAAGACTCAGAATAAAATGCATGCACTCATTTCCATGAGCTGAAAGATGTACAATAGAGAATGGAACAAAATAATATTCACTTTTGTGATTAAGATGCGAAGCATCCTGATGTGTTAACTGTCTCCATGAATGTGATGAGAGGACGGGGTAGGGCGCACCCAGAGTACAACTGTAATGTTTGGGAGCTTTGCCCTGAGACTGTGATTTGGATTAATTTGCATCCATGCAGACTAGTGTGGCTCAGCTGGTAAAGAGTCCGCCTGCAATGCAGGAGATCTGGGTTCGATCCCTGAGTTGGGAAGAGCCCCTGGAGAAGGGACAGGTTACCCACTCCAGTATTCTGGCCTGGAAAATTCCATAGACTGTATAGTCCATAGCATCGCAAAGAGTTGGACACGACTGAATGACTTTCACTTCATGAAGACTAAAATTTCCTCTTCCTTTTCCTCAGCTTCTGGCTGTCTCTTTATTCTCCTCCTCATTCCTGCACATGTGTTTGCAATAAAGTTGCTGCAGAATTGGTATTGTGGTTCCAAATATTGCAAATGGTGAAATATGGTCAAGAATGCTTGGATCCCCTGAGCCAGTTAATGTGTTACTGCTGGAAGATGCAGAGGGATTCTGTTCTGTATAGTTCAAGGTAGAGAACAAAATAAGCATAAAGGTTTGTAAGTCTGACATCGTTTTCCCATTATAGCCTTACTACAATGAAACAATCCATTTTAAAGAGACTTTTAAGGCAGATTCTCTACTGCTATAGAATACAGCAGACTGAATATCTCTCTACTACATATTTACAATATGAAGGCTGAGCATTTAAACTTTGGACAGAATATTCAGGGATTTGCTTCATGTAAATTAAGGTAATCTTCCTTAAATGTTATTTGTCTACACATAGAGAATGAAGCTATATATTTCTTAATAGATACTTTTCTTAGCCTTTAGCAAGAACTATTTTTTTTATGCTTAAACATATTTAAGCTAAAGATATGTCAGTGACAGTACCTTCAAACATTTGAAATGTTTAAAGAAAATCAATTTTACTAAGTCATTTTTCTTTTTCTAGTTTAAAATTTTCTTTTCATATTCAAAGCATCTCATTCCCATGAATTATGACTTTGATGAAAGAGCAGGCATTTTCAATGTGTGTAACTCATCTTTTCAGGTAAATACAAATTCAGAATTTAAAAAAAAATTTTAACCATGGAAATTGAATTTTAAAAGATTAATTTAGTAGTGGTAGAAGACATAGTATAGGATTAAAAATGTGAAATAAAGAAAAAATTGTATAAAGTAGGAAAGTGTGAAAGTGTTAGTTGCTCAGTCATGTCCAACCCTTTGAGACCCCATGGACTGCAGCCTGCCAGGCTCCTCTGTCCGTGGGATTCTCCAGGCACAGATACAGGAGTCGGTTGCTATTCCCTTCTCCAGAAGGTCTTCCTGACCCAGGATCAAACCTGGGTCTCCTGCACTAAAGGCAGATTCTTTACCACTGAGCCACCAAGCAAGCCCAGAAGGAAATTATTAAACAGGAATTGTTTGAATTTATGAATAATCTTTGTGTTGAATTAGGAAGCATTTATGATGGACAATTAAACTTAAGGAAAATAGCTGAAGTTGTATTTAGAGGATTACATTTAGCCTCAAATGTATATAGCATAAAAATGAAATTCAGACTTTAATTTAGTAAGTTCAAAATGTTAGCAGAGTAAATTCTCTAAAATAGGAAAATATTAAGCCAAAGAGAAGTTAAATATATATTATATTAATATTTTAAAAATAAAGTAAAAACTAAATTAGTTTAGGCAAATTCTGGTAACACCAATCCAAAATGCATACAAAGAAACAAAATAAAGAGTATAAATTGGGATATAGGTATAAACTCAATAGTAATTAAAAAGCCCCTCTAAGAAAACCTTCAACCTATTATATGTTTAACTTTGGTGAAAAGGAAAATTACAAAAGGAATCAGATTTAACAAAGATTATAAATCAGAAAACAGAGGAAAAGCAGTTATGATGCTGTTGCATGAATCTCAGCCATACACAGGCCGAACATGAAGCAATTGTACCCATCAAAAGAAGGAAAAGAGTTTAGAATGGAAGCCACTTCAAGAAATATTTAGCAGATAAGTGTGAGCAAATGGTCATGTGGAATAAGGAAAAAATAAAAGTTGACTTTCATATTTTTAGCTTTTGGAATTTCTATACGTAGATAGTAGTTTAAAATTTGAAATAGGATATCCAGTAAGATGAATACAATTGTGATGGTATCTTTCTTGTCTAGTGAGAGAGACGGAAACAGTAGAGAGATAGGGAAGGTGGTGTGGTCTTCATAAACCAGTTTTGAAGATTAAAGCAAACTATTAAACTATTTCTCAGCTGCTCTGTAACTGCTCTTTTCCTTTCCAAATAATCACTGGGATGACCCTGAGGGATAGAATGGGGAGAAAGGTGGGAGGGAGTTTCAGGATGGGGCACACACGTACACCCATAGCTGATTCACGTCAATGTATATGGCGAAAACCACTACAATATTGTAAAGTAACTGCTGCTGCTGCTAAGTCACTTCAATCGTGTCTGAGTCAACTAGCCTCCAATTAAAATAAGTAAATTAATTTTTTATAAAAAGCCAGGGGTAGTTAAAGAAAAGCAAAATTTAGCTTGTCGTCACTACTGAAGTCTTACTAAAACAAGACTGCAGGGGGAAAGTACCTGTCAAACTGGTGTTAGTAATGGGTGGTTATCAAGCTCTGTATTACTGGGAATCTGTAGGGTTGAGATAAGCGTGCAGGATCATTTGCATTGTTTGTGAACATTCCGAAAGGATTGGATGTCCTTGTAAGTTAGCTCCAATAAAACAGCAGCTGCCTTTGGAGAAAAGACAACAGCAAAAAAATAACCAAATGCTTCTCCAGATAATCACCGTCGCCATGTTGGTAGTAGGTATTGATTTGACCTCAGGCATCAGGAGTCTTCCCTGGTTGCAAATGTTTAAATAATGAGCACTGACCCAGCCTTAGGCCAATCTGGGATGACACCTTACTGGACCTCCGGTCAATAAAGTGTTTATATTATTAGTCCAATCAAGGTTAAGAACATTTTTTCCGTGCTCATGGAAGAAACTGTTCTCTGCAATACACATGCACAAGGAAGACGTAGCTTTTGTTACTGCCAGCAGTCATCTTATGACCATGCAACACAATTAAATCAACACATGAGAAAGAGACACAGCGAGAAAATTGCAAGCAACTGATCTAGGTCTTTGATTTAATTGGCCTAAAGCCTAAGCTACTGCTAGACTGTAAATCATGAGTCAATAAATCCATGATATTGTTTAGGCAGCTGTATTTTGCTTCTTGTTGCTAAAAGTGTATAAGCTTGAGTCTATTCCACTATTCCACTTAGGCAAACTATTTTTCTCATTTTTCATATAAAAACACCCTGGGCTATTTTACTCATCTGAATGGTTAATATAAAAAGTACAAGGATATTAAAATAAAATGTTTATCAGATTTATTATGGGTAAAATGCATTGCAAATATGCTTGCAGGAAAAAATTTTAAAGTGCAAAGAATGCTACAGGGACACTGTTTTCATTTCCTGTTTTTAATTATTTTTAGCTTTTTTAATATGCTGTGTTTATTATATTCTAGAAATATGAAAGGTATAGGAACAAAATGTGCAGCGTTTTAACAAGAATATAAACCTTATTCATTTAAATGAAAAAAGAAGTTCGCATAACAGGGAACATTGTACAGTTATAATTTACTTGCTGACAGAAAACTAATAACAAGAAGCTTATACTCATTCCAACAACATTTTCAGTTCTGGGAATTTGTCCTTTGTATGAAAAGAAGAAAGAATTAACTAGACTTGTTGACTTAATTGGAAATAAAAAGACAACTGGTTTTCTTTTATATTATATGCTCATTACCATAGGGTAACCATCTAAGAAATAGCTCCTTGCATCATTCTACTGTTTTATGAATTTAAGGGAACTTAAGAAGGGTCTTATTCTATGGTGCTGAGTTATAATATTTTTCTTCAAATAAGGAATAAATATACTTCAAGAATCATCATTTAGCAAATAAGCAATTTTGTTATTGATAAAGTGAATGCTTATATTACACAGTCTGCATTAGTACCAACAATGTAAAGTAACATTAACTTTACTTTCTAATATGGTTCCTAATTTCAAATGTGCTATCTTCCCTCTATGTGGTAAAACAATATGAGATTAACATAGTTACAAAATTTGAACAAATTAGAATTGATTATACACATACCTAAAATGCCATACTTATTTTTTTACTCAGTGTATAAAAAAGTAATTCATTAATCAATCTTTCAAATGATTCTTGAGTAGCTTTCAAATGAATACAGTATTTGGGCATAGGAGGTGTGTATATGGAATTTTAAGACATATTAACCTGGCCAAAGACCACAGTTTATTAGTAATTAAAATTTTAAGTGGAGAGTTTACATAAATTCTTTATTCATTCATAGTTTATTCACTGGATAAAATATAATCACAGTAAACATACTGATTTTCATTTGTTCAGTATGAAAGTAGTGAACAAATGATTTCAATATTTGAAATTGATACTGATATTGAAATTGATATTGAATTGAATTGATATTGAAATTGAATTGAAATTGATATTGTTACCAGGATGATCCTGGTAATAAGATGAAAACATATATTGGGTAAATTTAGAAGACTACTAAATATTAATATATATACATATTGATTGGTTAAATCTTTAAAAGTAAAAGAGTATGCACATATGACATATGTGCATGAAATAAAAACTGATACAACTGAAACAAATAGACAATTTAAAGATAATAGTCTAAAGTTTCAACAAATCACTTTTAATAATTATAGACAATTATAAAATCAAGGAGCATAAACTATCAACCTTACTGACTTAACTATAGAATGATCCACCCAACAACCATTGACTATACATCCTTCATAAGCACAGGTGCAATGTTCTTCAGGAGAGATAATGCATTGCTCCATAAAATGAATCTCAAAAATTTAAAAAGAATTGAAATTACACAAAGAAATTTCTTGGATCACACACAATTAAATAAGAAATAAAACAGCCAAAGAATAAAATACAAGGGCATCTAGAAAAATTTCAAACTGAAAGAAAACAAACATAACATACTAAAATTTATTAGTATAAACTCCTTACTGCAAAATTCAGACTCAAATTGAAGCAAGGAGGGAAAACCACTAGGCCATTTAGGTAAGAAGCAAGGAGGGAAAACCACTAGGCCATTTAGGTAAGACCTAAACCAAATTCCTTATGATTATGCAGTGGAAGTGACAAATAGGTTCAAGTGATTGGATCTGATAGAGTGCCTGAAGAACTATGGTTGGAGGTTCACAAAATTATATAGGAGGCAGTGATCAAAACCATCCCTAAGAAAAAGAAATGCAAAAAGCCAAAATGCTTATCTGAGGAGGTCTTACAAATAGCTGTGAAAAGAAGACAAGTGAAAGGCAAAGGAGAAAGGAGAGATACCCGCATCTGATGCAGAGTTCCAAAGAATAGCAAGGAGAGATAGGAAAGCCTTCTTAATAATACAAACAAATAGAGGAAAGCAATAGAATGGAAAAGACTGAGATCTCATCAAGCAAATTAGAGATACAATGGGAATGTTTCTTGCAAATATGGGACAGAAACAATATAGACCTAACAGAAGCAGAAAAGTTTAAGGAAAAGTGACAAGAATACACAAAAGAGCTTACAAAAAAGGTCCTTATGATCCAGATAACCTCGATGGTGTGATCACTCACCCGGAGTGTGAAGTCCAGCGGGCCTTAGGAAGCATTACTATGAGCAAAGCTGGTGGAGGTGATGGAATTCCAGCCGAGCTATTTCAAGTCCTAGGAGATGATGCTGTCAAAGTGCTGCACTCAATAAGCCCACACATTTGGAAAACTCAGCAGTGGCCACAGGACTGGAAAAGGCCAATTGTCATTCCAACCCAAAGAAGGGAAATGCCAAAGAATGTTCAAACCAGGACACAGTTCCACTCACTTCACATGCTAGCAAAGTAATACTCAAAATCCTTCAAGCTAGGCTTCAATGGCATGTGAAGAGGGAAATTCCACACATACAAGCTGGATTTAAAAAGGCAGAGGAACCAAAGATCAAATTGTCAACATCTGTTGGACCATAGGAAAAGCAAGAGAATTCCAGAAAAACATCTACTTCTGCTTCAGTAACTACGCTAAGGCCTTTGACTGTGTGGATCACAGCAAGCTGTGGAAAATTCTTCAAGAGACAGGAATACCAGACCACCTGATCTGCCTGCTGAGAAACCTGTATGCAAGTCAAGAAGAAACAGTTAGAACAGATGTGGAACAACAAACTGGTCCAAAATTGGGAAAGGAGTACATCAAGGCTGTATATCATCATCCTGCTTATTTAACTTATATGCAGACTACATCATGAGAAATGTCAGGCTAGATTAAGTTCAAGTTGTAATTAAGATTGCTGAGAGAAATAGCAATAACCTCAGATATGCAGATGATACCACTCTAATTGTAGAAAGTAAAGAGGAACTAAAGAGCCTCTTGATGAAGGTGAAAGAGGAGAGTAAAAAAGTTGGCTTAAAACTCAACATTTAAAGAACTAACAAACTGTATACCAAAAAATTAAGGAATTTAGATATGGACAATGTATAGTGTGAATTAGAAATAGCCAAAATTACAGAAGAAAATTAAAAAACCTGAAACCCTACAGCAAATGAAATTAGTAATAGGTAATTAAATATTGAATTAGTAGCTTAAAATCTTCCTTTAAAGTAAAGCTCAAATCCGAATAGCTTCAGTGGGTAATTCCATTAGAAATTTAAAAGATTTTTTTTTTCAGAAAAGAGAATAAACTTCTCCATTCATTGAGTGAAGCCTGTATGATCCTGATACCAAAGACAGACCAAAATGTAACAAGAAACCTACAGACCAATATCCCACATACACATTGATAAAAATCCTCACACACACATGCACAAAAGTAAACCAGGCAATGTGTAAAAAGAATCATACACCGTGACCAAGAGGGATTCATCTCAGGAATGAAAGCTTTGTTTAAAATCTAATAATCAATTAATATACCATATTAATAAAGTTATAAAAATACACTGTCATCCTGAGATGAAGGGAACACATTTAGTAAAATCCAATACTCGTTGATTTTAAAATGCTTAACAACTAGCAATATATAGGTGCTTCCTCAGCCTGTTGAGAATGACTCCAATTAACCTACAACTAACATGGAATTTAGTGGTAGAAACTGAATGTTTTTGTCCTAAAATAAAAAACAAGACAAGGAGGTCTAATCTGGCGCTTGTAGATTCTAGCTCTAATGAAACAAAAACAGAAAAGAAAGGGAAGGGAAAGGGAGAGGAGAGGAGAGGCAAGAAGGGAGAAAACAGGCGTCCATGTTAGGAAGAAGGAAAACTATCTTATTCATGGATGGCATGATTCTGTTTGCATAACCTCAATGAATCCATCAAAAAAGAGACTATTAGAACTAATAAATGAATTCATGAAGGCTACCTGATACAAGATGGATATACAAAACTTAATCATCCATCTGTATGCAATCAATGAGCATTGTTTTTCCCCTACTGTAAATGAAACTGCAGTAGGAGAAAAACAATAGAGAATTTGCAGTAGGAGAAAAACAATACAGAGTTTAGGAATGCCTTAGCAAGAAAAGTGTATGATGTATGCAGAAACCTATAGATTACTGTTGAGAGAAATCGATGAATATCTAAATACAAGATAACAATTGCATAATGAATGTAATAGATGGAAGACTCGGTGTTCTCTAGACAGTCGTTCCAAATTGATCTATAAATTCAACACAATTCTTGTTAAAGTACCAACAGCCTTTTATTTTGTAGAAACTGATAAAATGATTTAAAATGTATATGGAAATTCAAAGACCTAGGATAACCCAAATAATTTTGAAAAAGAGTAACAAATTTGGAGGACCAACCCCAATTTGGGGTTCCCTGATGACACAGTTGTAAAGAATCAGCCTGCCAATGCTCAATCCCTGGGTCAGGAAGATCCCCCGGAGAAGGAAATGGCAACACACTCCAGCATTCTTGCCTAGGAAATCCATGGACAGAGGAGCCTGGTTGGGCTACAGTCCAAGGGTTGCAGAAAGAGTCAGAGATGACTTAGCAACTAAACAACAGCAAACCCCATTTCAGAACTTACTATAAAGTCATAGTAATCAAGAATGTCTTATTGGCATAGGATAGGCTTATCGATGAATAGAACATTTTGATATTAGTGCCAAGGCAATTCAAGAAGGAAATGATTTTTTCCAGCCAATGATTCTGAAATAGATAGCTGCATTTAAATAATCTTAGATCCATGCCAAAAAATTAACTCAAAATGTATCGTAGACCTAGATTTAAAAACTAAAACTGTAAATTTGCATTATGACAGAGAAAAATCTCCATGATATAGGCTGGGACTAAAATATAGACACAATACCAAAAGCCTATTCCATAAACTGGGTTTAATACAAATTTTGAACTTTGGTACTTCAAAAAAAAATTATAAAAACAAAGAACAAGTCACAGACTAAGAAGAATGTCTGTAAATCCCATGTGTGATAAAGAACTTTTATCTAGATTATACAAAGAACACACACAATCCAATAATAAAAAGACAAACAACATAATTAAAACTTGGCAAAGTGAATAGAAATTTCAATAAAACATAGGAATTACCAATAAGCACATGAAATGATGCTTAAGTTAGTCATCAGTGAAATACAAAGAAAAATCCACATTGAAGTACAACTACACAAACACTGAGATGACTATACTCAAAAAATGAAAAATACCATCTTTATTAGGATATGCAAAAATATACTCAACATTGCTGGTTAAGCTATATGCTATTGTATAGGCATTTCCAAAATTAATTTGGGAGTTAATTGGCAGTTTCTTAAAAGTTAGACATAAATCAACCACACAACACAAGAATTCCATTCTTACATATTCTCCAAGAAAAAGGAAAACAATATCCATGTAAAGATTTGTATCAGTATTATTATAGTAACATTATTTGAAATGGACAAACTGGAAATAATGCAAATATTCATCAACAGTAATGGATTAACAAAATATCCAAACAATGTATATTGGTAGTTAGTCATAAAAAGCAATAAAATAGTAGTACATATTGCATACTAACACTAGTATATGCTCAAAAATGGATTAACCTCAAAAATATTATGCTTAGTGGAAGAAGAAAGATGCAAGGGATGATATATTGTATGATTCCTCTTCAGTGTAATGTTCAGAACAAGTCTGGTTATAGAGACAGAAAGCATAGCAGTGGTCCTCTGTGGCTGGAAGTGAGGCTGGTTGAAAGTTGGTATAAAGTTTCTTTTGAGGTGTTGAAAATGTTCTAAAACTAGATTGTGGTAATGGCCACACAACTCTATAAATTTACTGAAAATCATTGAATTGTGCACTTGCAATGGGTGACTTTTATGGTATGTAAATTATACCTCAATAAAGCTGTTAAAAAATAGGGGGATTAAACTTAATGGACTGCCCTTCAGTAGATAGAACTAGGTAAAACTATTAATTTAATGAGAGATTTTAGTTCTCAAGTTCTGAGCTAACTTTACTCTCCCTTAAATGAAAAATCACTCTGTAGAATTTTTCATTTAAAATACAGAACAATTAAAATTTGAATATTAAAACTTACATTAATTCATTTCTGGTATGATTTATTTTTAAAAGTTACTGGCATAGAAAATATCAGGTATGCTCTTCTACAATTTCAAGTAAGTTAGCCTAAAGACAAATGAGTGCATAATTTTTGTTGGAATAATTTTTAAAAATTAAAAGGATAAAAGCATTCTGTTTTAAATGTTAATGAAAATTCAGATAATTCTGACAATTTATGTTACTGTTCATAATCTATTACATTATTCTGTCCTTTTAATCAGGTGAAGATGATGAAAAGAGAATGTAAATCATATGATGCATAAAAATAGGGAGACACATTTAATTCAATAATCACTATCTTTTCTCAATACACTGTTAAAAAAAGTTTGAAAATCTATTAACTGGGAAATGCATATAGTTGTATGGCTGAAACAGTTTATTCGGATCTTTATCACAGAGTGCATTAAATACATTTTTATTTTTTAAGTAAATGAATATTACTGCAGTTCCTTCATACTTTAGGACCATGAAAATAACTTATAACCTCTAAGGATATATCCTTAAAGTGCCTTTTCCAATTATGGGTGTTTTATTTTGACACTGCTGCCTTTCTTTGATTGCTGGCCAAGTTTAGGATTAGATGAAACAAAAAAGTTAGCAAAACTTTTGGGTGAAACGACCAACAGCAAAGGCTTCCAGCTTTGCGAGCCACACAATCTCTGATGCAGCTACTTTGTCATTTGTCACAGGCAATACATAAATGAGCAGCCAATTGTGTGCTATAATAAAATTTTATTTACAAAAACAGGTGGTAGATAAGGTTTGGCCAATGAGTTGCAGATGTGATTACAAATCTTGGATTTGATTTTTAAAATAGTCAATGAATAAAGAAACATTAACTAGCAAAAGTGTTGTCCTTTTATGCCACACCACTGCAAAGGAATACTTTGCCCAGGTGTTATGGTTGCCCTAAAATACCAATTTAAAAAAAAATAAATATCAGTTAAATAATACAAATTATTTAGCAAATTTTGAGCATTTGAGAAGCATGTTCCAGCTCTGAAAGAGAAAAGATGGCACCTTAAGAAAAGGTGGCAGGAATACACGGAAGAACTATACAAAAAAGATCTTCATGACCCAGATAATCATAATGGTGTGATCATTCACCTAGAGCCAGACATCCTGGAATGAAAACTCAAGTGGATCTTAGAAAACATCACTATGAACAGAACTAGTGGAGGTGATGGAATTCCAGTTGAGCTATTTCAATTCCTGACAGATGATGCTGTGAAAGTGCTGAACTCAATATGCCAGCAAATTTGGAAATCTCAGCAGTGGCCACAGGACTGGAAAAGGTCAGTTTTCATTCCAGTCCCAGAGAAAGGCAATGTCAAAGAGTGTTCAAACTACCGCATAATTGCACTCATCTCACACACTAGCAAAGTAGTGCTCAAAATTCTCCAAGCCAGGCTTCAACAGTACAGGAACTGTGAAATTCCAGATGTTCAAGCTGGATTCAGAAAAGGCAGAGGAACCAGAGATCAAATTGCCAACATCCACTGGATCATTGAAAAAGCACAAGAGTTCCCGAAAAACATCTACTTTTGCTTTATTGACTACGCCAAAGCCTTTGACTGTGTGGATCACAATAAATTATGGAAAATTATGAAAGAGATGGGAATACCAGATCACCTGACTGGTCTCCTGAGAAACCTGTATGCAGGTCAAGAAGCAACAGTTAGAACTGGACATGGTAAAACAGACTGGATCCAAATCGGGAAAGGAGTACTTCAAGGCTGTATATTGTCACCCTGCTTATTTAACTTATATGCAGAGGACATCATGCGAAATGCTGGGCTGGATGAAGCACAAGCTGGAATTAAGACTGATGGGAGAAATGTCAAATGACAGAAAGTGAAGAAGAACTAAAGAGCCCCTTGATGAAAGTGAAGGAGGAGAGTGAAAAAGTTCGCTTAAAGCTCAACATTCAGAAAACTAAGATCATGGCATCTGGTCCCATCACTTCATGGCAAATAGATGGGGAAACAGTGGAAACAGTGGCTGACTTAATTTTCTTGGGCTCCAAAACCACTACAGATGGTGACTGCAAGCCATGAAATTAAAACATGCTTACTCCTAGAAAGGAAAGTTATGACCAACCTAGACAGCATATTTAAAAGCAGAGATATTACTTTGCGAACAAAGGTCCATCTAGTCAAGGCTATGGTTTTTCCAGCGGTCATGTATGGATGTGAGTTTGACTGTGAAGAAAGCTGAGCACTGAAGAATTGATGCTTTTGAACTATGGTGTTGGAGAAGACTCTTGAGACTCCCTTAGACTGCAAGGAGATCCAATCAGTTGATCCTAAAGGAAATCAGTCCTGAGTATCCATTGGAAGGACTGATGCTGAAGTTGAAAGTCCAACATTTTGGCCATCTGATGTGAAAAACTGATTCATTTGAAAGGACCCCAATGCTGGGGAAAGATTGAAGGCAGGAGGAGAAGGGGATGGCAGAGGATGAGATGGTTGGATGGCATCACCCACTTGATAGACATTAGTTTGAGCAAGCTCCAGAGTTGGTGATGGACAGAGAAGCCTGGTGTTCTGCAACCCATGGGGTTGCAAATAGTTGGACACGACTGAGTGACTGAACTGAACTGAATATAAAAATCTCAAACACTCCGTAGTTCTTGATGTGGCCTACACTTTAATAATTTTCACAGTTGAGTACAGCACATCATTTTATGCTATTGTAGATATATTTAAGGTAAAGTCCCAAAATAACAATAAACTGAAACGTAGTATCATGTTCCCTGAAAATGATGAAGATGTCTAATTTGAACTAGATAATGACACCATTATCTGAATTCATGTAGACATGAGTGAGCAAGCTCTGGGAGTTGGTGATGGACAGGGAAGCCTGGCATGCTGCAGTCCTTGGGGTTGAAAGAGTCAGACATGACTGAGCGACTGAACTGAACTGAACTGAATGGTCTCATACAGTGCATTCTTGAGGAAGTGTGCAAGGTATAATTTTTATACCAACATTCAGTTCAGTTCAGTTCAGTTCAGTTGCTCAGTCGTGTCCGACTCTTTGCGACCCCGTGAATCGCAGCACGCCAGGCCTCCCTGTCCATCACCAACTCCTGGAGTTTACTCAAACTCATGTCCATCGAGTCCAACATTAAACATATTCAAATCTCTCAAATAAAATACAATTAGAGAAGCCAAAGGAATTTCTCCCATAACAGAAGTTGAATATAGAAAGTTAAAATAGTTATCATGCACTTGGATAAAATGTCTACTTTTCTTTCATAGTTGGGAAATGATCATGATAAAAGTTTCATGTAATGTTCCTCCAATGAAGTATTGGTAACTTTTTTTCTGTAGAGATTTCCATTGCTCTCTTACACCTCTGACATTGTTCCTTTTATTTGACAAAAGTGTCTGTGTTCAATGCAAAATAGTTAAAATAACCCGAAATTGTTTATCCTTCTAGTGTGTTCTGAATTTATAGAGGCTACTAAGAACACTGCTTGAGGCTGGGAAAATTATGAATATTTCAGTGGAACTGAAGGTGTCAAAATATATGTCAGATATGTAAAATAAATGAATGGAACTATGACAAATGAAAATTATAATGTATCCTTCTAAACAGATTTGTCCTGTTTTGGAGACCTCACTGGGGAATGGAAATGGCAGGGCTACAAGCTTGGGAAATAACAATGAATTCAAGTTTTGAAAAGTAGCGTATGGTGAAGAGAAAGACAATTGAACCTGAAAAGATAAATATTAGTATCCATTATGATATTGCAAATTATGGCTGGTAGAGGAAAAACAGATCAGTCTCTTTTGAAGTTCACATTACATACAAGGGAATTTAACCTTATAGTTAAGTAAAAATAGAGAAAGAAAATTCATGTTGTATAAAATGAGAGTTCTAGCAGGTGGTCACTTGTTTAGCAATTACTTTGTGTTAGCCACAGCGGGATTATGGAGAGGGATTAGAGACAGTTATTACCATTAGGGATACAAAGAAGAATAGGACATAAGGATATAAGCAGTGTCTGAAAGACAGGTAACTTAACAGTTCAGGATCCTCTATGTGATAAGTACTAGGTAAGATTAAAGTTACATTGCACAGAAGCCACACTGTAGTAGACCCTGATCCAGACTGAGCTTACAGAGGTCTTCTGAACTGGATCCTAAGTGCAAGTAGGGCCCAGATGAGCATCATACAGAGAAGGGCAAAGATAAACGTGGAGACGGGAAAAGAGCAAAGACTTAACCCAGACTGAGATCTGCACACTGTTCACTGTGCTCGCATGATAGAGTGCAAACAGCCATAAAGTAAGCCTTGATCCAAACCTTGCTTCCGACTTTGAATCAGTTACTCAGCTCTCTCTGGTGTCCGATGTCCTTACTTGAAGAAGTATGGGATAAATCAGTTCTTTCACATTTTTGCCTAACTCCAATTATTTGTGACTCTTTGGAAAACAATACAAATATAAAGCATACTCCCTAAAATGCTCTTAATATTTTACTGCCATCATTGAAGTTAATAAACCTGTAGAAAGTTTTAAGGCTGGTGTAGACAATCTTGTCAGTTTTCCATATCTTCACTTGATTTTCTCCTTGAAACCAAGAACCACTTTATGAAACTCCATTTGGATATACCTACTGAAAGTCCGGGTTTGATGTACAAGACAGGGTGCTCAGGGCTGGCGCACTGGGATGACCCAGAGGGATGGGATGGGGAGGGAGGTGGGAGGGGGGAATCAGGATGGAGAACACATGTACACCCATGGCTGACTCATGTCAATGTATGGCAAAAACCACTACAATATTGTATAGTAATTAGACACCAATTAAAATAAATAAATTTAAAAAAGAAAGAAAGAAAGTAGAACCTCCATATCCTTAACTCTTACATTCTCTCCTTCCTATAAAAAGTTCTGTTTTATTGCACATATTCTCACAACTGTACTGAGTACTATGAGAAATTAATTCATAATCAACAATTAACTATATCAACTATATTAAAGAGGATTCCTTTCCAACTGTATTTTGCAAGGGATTCCTGGAATAAACCATGGTTTAATCCAGGCTGATACATTGCTAATGGTGGAATGAGATCACAATAACAGGTGGGAAGAAAGATTTAAAATGTGGGAGACTCTAAATGGCTCCTGTTAAACATACTGTGAAAACATCCTCTTATCCACATACACATATGACAAGTTCTGATGTTCTTAACTTTGGAAAGGTGCAGACAACACTGTGGGGCTTGAGTTCAAACTCAAGAATAAGAGATTGCATGTGTATATGTTCAGTCATGTCAACTCTTTGTGACTTCTCCAGGGGATCTTCCTGACCCAGGAATTGAACCCATGTCTCCTGCATTACAGGCGGATTCTTTACTGCTCAGCCATCAGAATAAGAGATTCAGTTCAGTTCAGTTCAGTCACTCAGTCGTGTCTTACTGTTTGCAACCCCAAGGACTGCAGCACGCCAGGCCTCCCTGTCCATCACCAACTCCCAGAGTTTACTCAAACTCATAATCAGCTATTGAAAAGGGATACAAAATTGATGAGCAACTAGTATTTATTCAGCTGCCAGATTTTAAGTGAGATTACTATAAATAAAGTGTATGAATATGTCTTAACTACAGACAACTTTTTCCAGAGGATTGGGTGTGACATCACACTGATGCCTCTTCTCTGAGATTCACTTGAAATATCTGACATACTCATTCAGGACATAGAAACAGTCACAAAGGTGCTGACATAAAGGGGCTAGGCCATTGCCCCACACATACTATAAAGCTTCAATTAATTCCTGAAAATTTTTTGGTAAACTGAACACCACCCCTTCTCTGATGCTGTCAGAACATCCACTTACCATCTCAAAACCTACAATATTAATAGAAGTTCAACATATTTTATAGGACTTTTTGTGTTCTGGAGGCAACAAATTCCTTATGAATATATTTTTTTTTTCTTAAGCCCATTGATTCTGGTATTCACCACTCTACCCATAATTGAACGAGACTTTTACCAAAAAAGGCTATGGAATCTGTCCAAATTGCAATACAACAGAGACTCTCATTAATGCCGACAAGAAACCCCTTCATTGCAGAGGGCTCAGCAACATCCTCTCATGCCTCTTGGAGGATCTGTATCACCCATGATGACCATAGGTGGTTCATTGGCTTCTGAAACAAGAAATTGCCTTCGTCAACTTCACACTATGCCATTATAGTGGCAACTGCTGGTCAC
Source organism: Cervus canadensis (assembly GCF_019320065.1). NCBI lineage: Eukaryota > Metazoa > Chordata > Mammalia > Artiodactyla > Cervidae > Cervus > Cervus canadensis. The sequence continues at coordinate 10,092,030 of NC_057389.1, forward strand.
ATACTCCGATCACCTGGAAATGGAGCCTCTCACAGCCGTAAACTGTAGCTCTGTATACCTAGATGCCCATTGTGCTTTGGTTCATAGAAACATCTTGCAAGGTTAGCACAACCACAGAGGCCTCCTTGCCTAAATGAAAAGTATACCCATAGGATAGAGTCAAACCTGATCCCTGGAGTTTATCCTATCCATAAGAGGAGGTACCCCTTCCTGTCCTCAGTCCCTTGACAAACAGCATGATGTTGGGGGGGCCACCCCTCCCTTGGACCAAGACCCCCGTGAACATCAAAGGTGATGGCAATGTCATGATTACGTGTGATGGGACTTTCTAGAAAACTGCCATTTTTCATCCAACTAGGATGCTCCTGGTAAAGCATGGGACTGAAATGTCAGCACAGCTAACTAAACTTCAAGCGGTCATCTGACCACATATTTCTTGGCAAACAGCAGCTCCCCTCTGAACATTTTTACAGACCTTTGGGCTGTTTCCCATCTGATCTGATCAATGGAAGCAACAATGATTTCATAGCCAAGGGTTCTTCCTTGAGGGTAAAAACTGTGGAATCTCTTCCTTCAGAGATTTTGACAATATGAGTCAAAGTCACAAACATCTTTACAACACATTCGATTGACGAGTCCTCAGCAAGATGCTCCTTATTCCTTTCAAGGCTTAGTCACAACAGTGTGACAAAACCCTCATTCCACTTCCAAAGAAACACAGTTTTGGGCTTTTGAGCAAGCCACTTAGGGGAACTTTTACCTCACATATCAGCTTAAGGCTACAGGCCACAAAGAGTCAGGTAAACCATGAGACTTACATAAAAGTTCAAATGAAAATTAAAGAAGCACTTCAGTCATCTGTCAAACATCAGGGGCGAGATACAGTGAAGGCTTTGACCCCACCTCAAGCCACACCCCTTCACCCATCCCCCTCCTCTCTTCGGGGCAGGCTGGTTAGGAAGCCCAGATGCACCCTCCTTTGGTGTTGGTAGAATTTCAAGCCTTACAAGGTCTTAGCCTCATAAAAGAATTCTCACCATAAACGTCCGAGCACCATAAAACACCAAGCCAGTCACCCTACCTAGATACCCTGGACACCAATTTGACCTTATCTGCACATTTTGGGGCCTGTCTGGGAACCTTCCTTGCTTTCTCCCCAAAAAAGCCTCATTGTATGAATAATGCATCTTTTATATACATTCTTGTTGCATGTGCAGCGTCATCAGCCTGGATATCTGAATCAAATTTGGGGTCAGGTGGCCCATCTTGCCTCCGTGGAATGACGGCAACAGCTTACCTGCAATTTTCAGCCTTCCTTGCCATGAGATGGTCCCATATGGCTATCTTTGAAATGAGGTGACATGTGTAACTTTGAGATCCAAGCAGCTGGCAGCTGGCATGTCGCGTTCGCACTTCATTTTCCCTTGCTATACAACTATGAGGCTGTGTTTTACAGTTGGTTTAATCAGATGTAAGACTTTGGGAAGATATCTGATCTGCATCGGACTACAAAGAATGAAAAATAAACTTGTATAGTTAAACCATAGTTGTCTGTAGAGCAACTAGATAAATTACCCTAAATACACAAGGTGATGGCACCTGTTGACCTCTCGATCCATCCATATGATTTTCTCACATATGGCATGCTTCGCCCCGCCTGAATGTTAGTCTAGCCCTCTCTGCAGTCTGAGCAGGTTGTCACTTTGCTGCTGTGCCAGAACGAAGTTCTTAAAGGCCTTCTGTTAGCAGCCACTGTGCATGAACTTCCTTGCTCACTTCCTGTTGTTTCAGAATTACAGAACTAGATTTGGGGAATGAAAAACCACATCTGGTAGCTCAGATCCAGCACCTTGTTACGGTGTGACCTGAGTGACCTTAGATAAAGATGGTAGGACTGGACTTTACATACGTACATATATTTATGAAATAATACAGGTTGTATGTATTAGGTTGGTGCAATAGTAATTGCGGTTCTGTATTTCTGAACTTTGCCATTTGATATTGGTATACAGTCCTAAATAAATGCGGTTGTGTCATACATCATCTTAAGGTGCATTTCTTGCTTTATGTATTTTTGCTACTGAATTATTACTTTCTGTTTATATCTAGTTTAGACTACAGAAATGTTAGACAAAAAAGCAAATTTGAGAGATTGTGTATTAGAGTTCAAACTGGGTCATAAAGCAGTGGAAACAACCCTCAACATGAACAACATATTTGGCCCAAGAACTGCTAAGGAACATACAGGGAGTGGCGGCTCAAGAAGTTCTGCAAAGGAGGCAAGGGCTGTGAGGATGAAGAGCTTAGTGGCCAGCCATTGGAAGTTGACAAAGAGAGCACCAGCAAAGCTGACCCTCTTACATCTGCATTAGGCGGTGCCCAAGAACTCAATGCTGATCACTCCGCAGTCGCGGCACCTGAAGCAAACCGGAAAGGTGAAAAAGCTCAGTAAATGGGTGCCTCATGAGTTGGTCACAAAGTAAAAAAATTGTCATTTTGAGGTGTCATCTTTTCTTATTCTACATAACAACAATGAACCACTTCTTGATCGGCCTGTGATGTGCGATGAAAAGTGGATTTTATATGATAACCGGTGATGACCAGCTCAGTGGTTGGACCTGGAAGAACCTCCAAAGCACTTCCCAAAGCCAAACTTACACTAAAAAAAGGTCATGGTCACTGTTTGGAGGTCTGCCACCTTTCTGATCCACTAGAGCTTTCTGAATCCCAGTGAAATCATTACATCTGAGAACTATGGTCCACAGATCAATGAGATGCACTGAAAACTGCAATGCCTTCAGACAGCAATGGTCAACAGAAAGAGCCCAAATCTTCTCTGCCACAATGCTGACTGCACGTCACACAACCAATGCTTCAGAAGTTGAACTAATCGGGCTATGAAGTTTTGCCTCATCTGCCATATTCACCTGACCTCTAGCCAACTGACTACCTCTGCTTCAAGCATCTCAAAAACTTTTTTTCCAGGAAAGTGTTTCCACATCAGGATACAGAAAATGCTTTCCAAGAGTTCGTCAAATCCCGAAGCACAAATTTTTACACTACAGGAATAAACAAACTTATTTCTTGTTGGCAAAAATGTGTTGACTGTAATGTCCTATTTTGATTAATAAAGATGTGTTTGAGTCTAGTTATAATGATTTAAAATTTAGGGTCCCAAACTTCTACTACTTTTGCACCAATCTAATATGAGATGTATGAGATAATATGTATAAATACTATGTTACATTATATATAAGTTAAGTTAATATAAGTTATCTATATGAGATAAACATGAACACAAAGGGGCCCGTGCTAATTTCAAGAACCTTTACATTGTATTTCCTCTCATTATTATTGTTGCTATCATTGCTATTTTTCCTTGTCTTTAATCCAAAATCCATTAATTTCTTAAAAATAAAAAAAAATTGATAAACCAAATTATTTCCTGGGTAGGCATTTATTGAATGGGATGTGGCTTTATCCAGCTGGGATGGAGACTGAATCAAGGATGAGGAAGTTTTTGACATAGATATCTTCCTTTATAGACAGGGCACAGTCAAACTAAATTCAACATGACATCATTGGTAAATGGGACAGGTAACAAGATGTCCCCATTCCCAGGACATCACCTCAGCGTGGGGACAGAATGCTGCCAAAATCTAAGGGGCTCAGATGAGAAAGTATTAAAAGGACATTATTTTTATCACCCCTTGCTATAATTTGCACTAACATTTTAGCCTTTATCTTTTTTCTACATTTATGTCTTATGATTCTCTAAAGTATTTATTACTATGAATATAATTGACTTCTGTTAATGCAAAATGAAGCTCACACGGTATATGACTGGGATAAAATTCCTTAGTTAGTTAAAAAAAAAAAAAAGAAATGAGCTAGCTTTTCTGACTTCCTCTCAGTCATTCTGTCTTCTTTGGGGAAAAAACAATCTCAAATATTTTGCTCATGGGTAGTGTGTGACATATAGGAGATACATCAATTTTATCTAGAAAAGTACAATTTTCCATAGAAAAATACAACACTTCCTCCTATTGCTCCTTTGCCTGCCATAGAATGGTAAGTAGGTAGTAAAATCAGCATGTAAGCCTGGGATTGGAAATAGCAGATGAGCAGTCAAAATTTCATTAGAGAATATGAAAAGACAGAATAGAAGGAAGAGGGAACCACTGACTTTCTGTTCAAAATATCTGACATATGTGGCTCACTCTGCTTTTGTTTTACAATGAAAAGTATTTCTATTTTGTTTTTCAGAAAGAGACCAGTTTTGAGGTACAGGAAGATTGCTATGCTGAGTAATAACAGCTGAGACTCACTTTGCGTGTGCTACGCAGCTCTGCATGCGAAGTCACTTATTATTCCATCAGACATGAAGTGTCTGGGCACAATGATATGCTGTAGCCCAACGAGGCATTGGTTTTCATTTATGAGGACAATTAACACAACGGGCTTCCCTCTAGCCTGTGGTGTTGATAAATTAAGTAACTCCTCTCCTGCTACAGACAAGTCATATTGGGCAGCATCAAAAGCTTAATGTTAAAACCAGTCTACTCAGCTAGATGTCACTTTTCCATTTCTTCCTTTTAAAATCCTCATTATAAGCAAAAACACATCTTCATGGAGAGATTCCTTGCTGATGAAAACACAAAGGTTTCTATTAACTAAAGCAAAATAAATGCTAAACAACTTATCACCAGGATACTCTGAAACTATTCTGTCAACTCCTCCTTAATGGAAGTTGTCAGTGATATAAATGAGAAAGCAGAAGCAAGTAGTCATTTAAAATTGCCAGCCTTGGGAGAGGAGGGGTGCTGAAATGTGCAATTCTGAAGATGCCCTTTATCTTCTGAAGCAGTGTGAGAACTTCAGGAGTATTATCTTTTATAGCTCAATGCCACATAGAATGGTAGATGAGGTGGTGGGGCAGAGAAAACTGAATCTATAATGAGGATCTCAAACACATTTGGCCATGAATCAGGGGACAGGCCTTAAAGGTAAAGCTGAGTCTATAATAATAATGTGAATAAAGTCTGTCACTGTCCTAATAACTAGATCACTTCAATGACCATTCTTAGCTTTAATATTATAAGATAAGGACTGTGGTTGATGAAAGAACAATACTTGTCTTAAGGAGAAACTCAGCCAGAGCCATGCAGAAACATTAATCTTATTGCCAGATCTTCTGATTCCTCTAAATAAATCACAAATATATAATTAATACAAAATTTTCCCAACTAAGACATTAATGATGAGAAAAAAAGAAAGAAAAGAGGGAGGAAGGGAGGGGGAGAGGGAGGACAGGAATGAAGGAGGAAGAGAAGAAATACATTCTAGTCTGGTTTTGAACTCTAAGCTTCCATTTTGCCACCTCTGATTAGGTTAGTGCCCTATATTTTATTTTTCCAAATAAAAGACACATATATTTCCAGCAATAATACACTCTCAATAATCGCTGAGAGGTAGTAAAGTGATCATTTTCTGAGTGGCAAATTTGAAATGCATATGCTGAAAATCTATGTGAGGGAATACATTGCTCAGTTGACAGTTAAACCATGTACATTGCAAAGAATCATTCATTATTGCTACCTGTTGGAACATGTAGGAAAACTCCCTAGAGGTGATTTAACTTTTATTCTGGATATAAAATGCTCTGAAAATAAATTTAACTACCAATGATGGCTCCTAGCCATAAGACTAAAATTTAAGCAAGAAAGTGTATTCATGGCAGAATGAATTTGTGAATGTTTCTATTTGTGAATGGCTCTGAATATATACATCGTGAATGTCACTGGCCTAGTATGATCAGATGTCTTAAAAATGTCATTAGGATTTAATTTTTTATTAGGATAATAAAAAAGTTTATTAGGATAATAGTAAAAGTTTATGGTGGTTAGATATATGTGAGAGAAGAGGGCTATAAATATTATCAGACATACTTATTAATTAAAAAATAATTTTACTTATGTATAACATGCAAAATATATATGTAACTGACAATCTTAATGGAGCTCCAAAACATTCTTAGTCTACAATTTAGTGTTTGGTCTTGAATCATCCTTTATGCTGATTCTACACATATACTGCACTCTCTTTTAGGCTTTTATGGTCAGTTGAATAGACTATTATTGTCATGGAACAGATCAGTTATTCCCCCACAGGTCATATTCCTGAAAAAGCCATATTCCATGCTGCTACAAGTCAAACTAACAAACCAACAAGCACTTTCTGGACACTTGTTTAGTGGATCACCTGCTCAAATCCACAGGTGAATTTCTGGAGCTCAAAATCTAATTGTAGACCTAAGATACAGTCAAGAACAATCAGAGAACAAGACGACAGGTGAAGAAACAGTACTCAATTGTTTCAAAGAGAAGAAACATCTATGTGACTTAAATAATCAGCAGGGTTTTGATGGAGGACACAGGCTAAGCCACATTTTGAAAGTTTAGTAGAATTTTAGTGAGTGGAAAGAAGCAGAAAGAGTCATCAATACAGGAAGGCTGTTCTTTATCCCAAGGGGTTAATGAAAGTGAAAGTTTAAGTTGTGTTGGACTCTTTGCAACCCCATAGACTATACAGTCCATGGAATTCTCCAGGTGAGAATACTGGAGTGGGTATCCATTCCCTCCTCCAGGGAATCTTCCCAACCCAGGGATTGAACCCAGGTCTCCCACATTGCAGTTGGATTCCTTACCAGCTGAGCCACAAGGGAAGCCCAAGAATACTGGAGTGGGTAGCCTATCCCTTCTCCAGCGGATCTTCCCAACACAGGAATCGAACCAGGGTCTCCTGCATTGTAGGTGGATTCTTTACTAACTGAGCTATCAGGGAAATGGGATTAATAGCAGACACTTAAATAGAATTTGTTCTTGGAATATGGTGGTGGTTTAGTCACTAAGTCGTGTCTGACTCTTGTGACCCCATTCCCTTGGGGTCCATGAGCTGGCTGTTAATTTACCTCACTGTATTCAGACTTTCCTAGATATTGAACTACCAAATGTAAGTAGAGCTATTTTCAAGCATTTGGTAGTGAGTAGTCACCTGGCTGTAAGGATACTTTCGATAATGAGAGAAATGTTATATATCTTAGCATTTTATAGCATAGCGTGTGCATTGGAAAGGATCTCTAAAGAAAGAGAACCAATGGGATATATGTGTATATATTAAGAGATTTTTTCCCCCAAAGAATTGGCTCTCTAACTATGGAATCTGGCAAGTTTGAAATCCATACAGCAGAAAAGTCCAAAATTTTTAAGATAGGTCAATAGGCTAGAAACACAGTCAGGAGCTTATGCTGCAATTTTCGTGTAGAATTTCTTCTATTTTTACTCTCAAGACATGTCAACTGATTGGATAAGGACCAAAACATTATCAATTTATTTAAAGTCAACTCACTGCAGGTGGCAAACATTTCTACAGAATACTTTCATGACAACACCTCTATTAGTATTTGTTTAAATAGCTAGGTAATACAGCCTAGTCAAACTGAACCCAAAAAATTAACCATCACAACACGATGGTATTTATAGTCTGTGGATTCTGGAGTTAGACTTCCCAGAATTGGATCTGAATTCCACCAGTATGTGAAGCCGGGCTTCTCAGAGTGTTGCACAATTTTGTTTTGAAAATAAGAATGATAATAGGATAACCTACACTGTGAGGAAGTTTTGAATATAAATATGCTAAAACTATAGGCTCTGAGTAAATGAGTATGTTCATAATCCTAAGTAAGGACAACTTTAATCAACCAAATTTGATACGTGACACCTTGTTTTCACACCCCACCTCTTTGTGATCTGGGTGCTTGGTACTTAGTCACTCAGTCGTGTCCAACTCTTTACGACCCCATGGACTGTAGCTGTTAATGGTGTGGAGGCAAAAACATGGGAGATAGATAAATGGAGAATTTAACGTACTTTATTTTTTCCCCAAATTCTTCTCTATATCTTAAGAAAACTTTACATCAAGTTGTTTGTTTATTCAGTTATCTAGTTAATTATTCCGACTGAAGCCTTTGGTTTTAACTAAAATTTATGACCTATAAGGGAACAGTAGCCAACGATCTGAAAATATTTACACCTGAGACATCTTTTTAGACTAAGTAGCACTTAAACATGTTGAAAATTTATATTTATTTTGTCTCAATAATGTAATGAGTCAATCCACAAAACAAGAGTTTCCCAAAAGAAGAAACAAAAAAATTAACTAAATCTTTTAAAAAAGTGAAAATAATCATGAGTCATAAACATTCCCAAATATATTTTAGAATTTTGAGAATGATTCTCTAGTATAATGTGAGATATGAAATGGAGATTCATCTGAATTCCAGAGCTTTATGACTGGTTATAAAATTTTAATTCTGTTTGAAGGAAAGACTTAAAATATCAGCAGCCATAAAACTAATCAGAAATTTGCAATCTGAAATATGCTGATAGACATTCAATGTAGAGTTCTAGATTAGAGGTTCAAAAAGCACAGCATCACAGCAAAGCACTCGAAAATTCCTAAAGTAAATAAAGAGTTTTAAATTTCATATTTACAAAACACATTTGATCACAGAGTTTGTCTGTCTACCATTTACCATAGATCCTAATCTGTTCATTCTTAAGGTGTGGTGGAGGATAAAGATTTAGTGCAGACCTACTGTTCTAAACAAGCTTCTCAGGTAAGTGTTTTGATTTTAGAAATCTGAAAAACATCCACATACATACACCATGAAACAGGAAGTAGGAAAGCATGTTGGTGCCATGAAAGAGAAACTTATGCAATGATATCTGTTGATGTGATCTCACAGAAGAGAAAGAAAATGAACTTTCCATATCAGAAATGTTATAAAAATTTCCCAGGAGAACTACTGTCAAACTACAGTTTGCTATGTATGTGTAATTGTTGCTAAACTTACAGACTCATTTCTTTAACTCATGGAAATAAGCTAATTAATCTATAACTCAGCTGAAAGGAAGTGTCTTCACTCTAATGTGGCTCTCTAGAAAGACTGACAACTCTAACAGTATAATGTGGATATAGTCCATCTCTTACTGGTCCTCCTTATGCATTCTGGGCACATATAAAGTTTAATTACATTACTCTTCAAGATTGTAGTTTGGAATCCTCCAAACCAGGTCCAGATAAACTATCTGAATGACACTTATCCTTCGTCTTATTCTGTGTTGCATCCAAATGCAACCAGGTGTGGATGCAAATGTACACAATTTTTTACATCTATATTTCAGGTACAAGGACTTTAGGATGAAAATGAGTCAAAATCCTACAGGACTTATAAAATCGTAAAGAACTTAAAATATGTAAAAAAGGGGTAATTATACGAGGTATTTCATGTGTTAACCAACCTTATTGTGGTAATCATTTTGCAACGTATACATCTATCATCAAATCACCCGCTATATACCTTAAATGTCAATATTATGTAACAACTACTTAGTCACTCACTTGTGTCCGACTCTTTGCGACCCCATGAATCGAAGCACACCAGGCCTCCCTGTCCATCACCAACTCCCGAAGTTTACTCAAACTCATGCCCATCAAGTTGGTGACGCCATCCAGCCATCTCATCCTCTGTCATCCCCTTCTCCTCCTGCCCCCAATCCCTCCCAGCATCAGGGTCTTTTCCAATGAGTCAACTCTTCGCATGAGGTGGCCAAAGTTCTGGAGATTCAGCTTCAGCATCAGTCCTTCCAATGAACACCCAGGACTGATCTCCTTTAGGATGGACTGGTTGGATCTCCTTGCAGTCCAAGGGACTCTCAAGAGTCTTCTCCAACACCACAGTTCAAAAGCATCAATTTTTCGGTGCTCAGCTTTCCTCACAGTCCAACTCTCACATCCATACATGACCACTGGAAAAACCATAGCCTTGACCAGACGGACCTTTGTTGTTAGGGAGCTGCTATTCAGAAAAGAGAGACACCTTAAGGCTGAGGGAGTTTCGTCAGGTCCCTGCCCCACAATACGCAGTTTTGAGATAGAAACGGCACGAGGTGTGCATCCCCTGCCATTAAACAATTGACATGAATACTGGTTTGTTGAGCCATTATCAGCCCAAGGTTTGAGGAAAAAAAAAACAAAAAAACCACACACACACACCTGCCACTTGCAGGCTGTTTCCTCCTGCCACACGGGGACCTCTGACCTCCCTACAGAGGCTCTCAGACTTCACACTCTCGGACGTCTGCCTTGCACAACTGCCTGAAAATTGAGAAATTTGCTTTTTCCAATGTGGCGGTTTATGTCAGGTTCTATGGTACCCTGAGTCGCCACACCTGAAAATGTACACGTGTTGTGATAGGAAGTCAGAAAACCATAAAGCCAGGATATTTTGCTATTACCCAAAGGAACAACAAGCAGCGGTAATATAGGCAAAGTTGGCTTTTAGCATATATCTCACTGTTCAAGGGATATCTGTAGAAAGAAGATCCGTTAATTCCCAGGATCCAGGAGAAGGAGTTTCTGTGAGAACTTTGGTGCTGTTTATGCTCATGGTTTATAATGAAATTTTGTGAATTGTCACAACTTATCTACTATTATTTGGGTTACATTTACTGTCAAAATACTACCTGCTTTTCTGGGAATAATATTCTACTGTCCATATTCAATGTGCCTGTTTGGTTTTACTTTAAATCAAGCTCGCCAGTCAGTTGACTTTCTCTTTTCTAATGTCTACCTGAAAGGATTTAAAAAAAAATTTTCCCACCATTTCCTCCCTCTGTTCTGGCTTTACTTGTCATATCCAACACTGGCTAGAGTCAAGTCAAACTTTTGATACACAAAGATGGAATAAGCATAGTGTGGCCTTTTGAGAATATTTTAACAAGAGAGGCAGAATGTAAACAAATAATTGATACATGTGAGTGAGTGAACTTCGCTTAGTCATGTCCGACTCTGTGTCCCCACGGACTGTAGCCTCCAGGCTCCTCTGTCCATGGAATTCTCCAGGCCAGAATTCTGGAGTGGGTATCCATTCCCTCCTCCAGGGGATCTTCCCACTCAGGGATTGAACCCAGGTCTCCCACACTGCAGGCAGATTCCTGACCATCTGAGTCACCAGGAGGACAAGTAAACTGTACCATAAGAAATTTGATAGAAAGTGTTCTGAACACACAAGTGATTGATTAGTGATTTGTCTACAGAGTTGGGGTAATATTTGAGCTGAATATTAGGTGATGAATTTGAGACTAATAAAGAGGAATCACATAGCAGTGTGAAAGTACAAAATCGGTTGAAAGAACAGGAAGTACCCTAGCCTTCCATAGCCACAGAGTGGGACCTCAGGAAGCAGTGTAGGTGGAAGACTCGAAGGAGCCGAAGAGTCTTATCTTCTGTGTTAACCTGTTTGGCATTTATTCTGTCAATGATAAGGAGCCATTAAAGATTTCTAAAATGATACTTTGCTGCACACTACTATGTTTGGTGAATGTAAGAGGGGACAAAGCAGACTTTTGGATGCATTAGTCAATAATTTGGAAGTTACATGCATTGAACAAATGCATGGAAAAATCTCCAAATTTCTATTTCAATTGGTTCTTTGCAGATATATGTATTTTAGATAAATAATGATTGTAGAAATACTTCCAAAGTCTAAATGTAAAGTTACTTGTGTGTATTAACAATGTTCCTATACATAATTTTAAGTATATTTTAATAAAATGTATTAATTTACTATTATACAATATAAAATAAAAATTGGGATTATATTAGTAATAACTATTCTTTAAAAATCTTTCTCAGATACATCAAAAAAGAGAGCATAGGTTGTACTTGTGGTGATTCTCACATATTTCATAGCACTGTGTATTCCTATAATGCCTGAGATACAAAATTCATCATATAATTTAATTTAAAAAAAGCATTTTGTTACTAAAATAATAAATAGCTTTGACTTTGGACTCAGTCTGAACCAAACTGAAAGTCTTATATTAATCAAAAACATTGATTTTGTCATAATAACATAAAAGGTCTAGAGTGCTGTTGATTAGGTTCAGATTGGTAAACCAAGACAATATGCCTTCTGTCCATAGTGTGAGGAGCAATCTTCGGTATGTCACTAAAATTAAAGATTATTTTTCTGCTACTGTTTGGAATCATTTGTCATTTATTTATTAATAAATCTGTTACTAAAAATCAGCTAAGTGCATTTGTTCTGAAAACTCTTAATTAGAACTAATTGCTGTTCTCTTTAGGATTCTGGGCCAACTCATCATTTTGCAGTGATTTTTAGTGGATAATTTTCAAGCTATTGGAAAAGGTATTTAAAGGTGATATGCTCATAGACAATTTAGGTTTATCACAACACTATGGCAAGTCATTTTTACTGTCTTTTGCCCTATCTCCTCTGCCTGTTTATTCTTCAGAACAAAGAGGCTTGCCAATTTTCACTTACAGGCAATGCTGACCAAGTCTGAAATCTTTGTGATTAGTTACAATTAGCTTTGCAGGAGGGAAAATGAATTAGAATTGTATAGTTAATGGTCTCCATGTAGATAGGTAATAAGAATTGAAGGAGTTGCCCTACTTATAAATCAAGATATTTAGAAAAATGAGTTTATGTGAAGGTGATTAATTATGCACAGTTGTAAAACAAGTATCTTTTTATTTTATGTAAATTTGTTCTTAAGAAATTAACTTTTAAAGGACAAAAAAACCTACACATGGAATTTCTTTTTAAACTATAGCCACTATGTAACTATATAAATTATAGAATATATTTCATGTTAAAATATGCCAAATGATTAATTATCATACTAATGCAAGCAAATCAAAGAAAAATAGTATACAATACCACTTATATGTGGAATCTATAAACTAACACAAATGAACTTATTTATAAAACAGAAATAGACTCCCAGATATAGAAAGCAAACTTATGGTTAGTAAAGGGGAAAGGGTGGGGAGGGATACATTAGGACTTTGTTTAAAATATACATACTACTATATGTAAAATAGATAAGAAGGATATACTATACAGCATAGGGAACTATATTCAATATCTTATAAAACCTATAATGGAAAAGAATCTGAAAAAAATATATACGTATGTATCATTTTGCTGTACACACAAAACTAACACAATATAGTAAATCAAATATCTTCAATAAAAAAAACTACAGCCACAATGTAACTATATAAATTATGGAATATATTTTTTGTTAAATATGCCATATGATTAATTTGCATTTAACTTTAGACTCTATAGACAAGGTCAAGTTATATTTATAGGTATTAGATTTGGAAAGAATCTAATGATATACAATTTTTAAGGATATTTTCAGTTGCTATTAATTCTGAACACTTCCTAACTAAATCAGGTAGGTATTCATGTAAAAATATTTGGAACCGAATGTTTTCCACTTGTGTATAAGTATTCTGACCTTTGCTTAAAGGCAATGGCCTTCTTAAAAAAGGACATAGTGAATAAAACTGACTTAATAAGAACTTTGGCCAGCTGATGTGAAGAGCTGACTCACTTGAAAAGCCTCTGATGTTGGGAGGGATTGGGGGCAGGAGGAGAAGGGGACGACAGAGGATGAGATGGCTGGATGGCATCACCAACACAAGGGACGTGGGTTTGGGTGGACTCCGGGAGTTGGTGATGGACAAGGAGGCCTGGTGTGCTGCGGTTCATGCGGTTGCAAAGAGTCGGACATGACTGAGCAACTGAACTGAACTGAATTGAATAACAAGCACTATAGTGTGGATGCCGACATAGGTATAAACCATTTAACAGGACAGAATGACTCAGGGTGCTGGGATAATATGAGATAAAACAAATAATTGGAAAATGATCCAGGCCAAATTAAAAGGATCTTACTAATGATCTGATAGAGTAGAAAATGGCAATCCACTCCTGTATTCTTGCCTGGAAAATTCCATGGACAGAGGAGCCTAGCAGGCTACAATCCATGGGGTTGCAAAGCCTCAGACAACAGTGAGCGTGTGCATGCATACACACACACCCCCACACAATGATCTGTAAGCTAAAAATGGTTACTTTACTTTTTTCAAGGGAAATGTTTAAACATAAAATACAAATGTTAAAGTTCATAGTTTTAAGTGTTCAGATCTTTTACTACCTTAAATTTATTCAAAAAACTTTTTTAAATATACAATGCCATGAGTTATTAATTTGAACTCAGCCTGAACCAAAGTGAATGCCTTATTAATCAGAATATTATTTGTAGTTAGTAATATTTATATTGAGATACAAAGATTTGTACTGAGATAACAAAGATTATAGGTTAGGTACCTCAGGATATGGCCCAGTTTCACCAGGAATGTTCCGGTTTACAATTCTATTCTTGTGGCTTGACAATAAAGTATAAGTTAACCAGAAATGTAGTTCTATGTAACTTGGCAAAGGACTAAATGAGTTTATGGTGAAGGATATTGCCTTTGTGGTGAAAAAGCTCTCATATCTGTTACATAGATAGTGCCAAATTTTTCCCAAGAATTGTGACAAAGCTGTTTCTCCTTTGATTTTATTTCCTTAATAAGTCTTTCCATATTTCCTTTACATTCAGGATTCTCACTTCCAAACTTATAGACATATTATAAATGTTTTGTTTCTAAAAATATTACATTTTAATTTGACACAATTTGTTTTAAAGAGGACTTGCTATCTTCCATCTTCTACCTTTTGTTACGAGGATACTTATTAATACTGCTTCCAATAAGTTCCAGAGGAACTTAAGTAACCAAAGATCAAATTGTAAACATCCATTGGATCTTTGAAAAAGCAAGAGAATTCCAAACTTCTGCTTCATTCACTACACGAAAGCCTTTGACTGTGTGGATCACAACAAACTGTGAAAAAGTCTTCAAAGATGGGACTACCAGGCCATCTCACCTGCCTCCTGAGAAATCTGTATGGAGCTCAAAAAGCAACAGTTAGAAGGGACATGGAACAATGCACTGGTTCCAAATTGAGAAAGGGGTACGTCAAGGCTGTATATTTTCACCTTGTTTATTTAACTTATATGCAGTGTACATCATGTGAAATACCGGGCTGGATGAAGCACAAGCTGGAATCAAGATTGTGGGAGAAATATCAATAGCCTCAGATATGCGGATAACACCACCCTTTTGGCAGAAAACAAAGAGGAACTAAAGACCCTCCTGATGAAAGTGAAAGAGCAGAGTGAAAAAGCTGGCTTAAAACTGCGAGGCGAGCAGAAGTAACGCCATGGCAGGCAGCTTAGATTAGGAGTAGGCCTTCCTACTTCTGGGTGGTAAGATTATCAGGCCACCTGGATACAATCAATCAGCTTTCGCTTAACACTGAGGGCTGTTTGCCAAGTAGGAAATTAGGAACGGGGCGGAAACCCCCCTGGGAAAGTCCCGCGCTCGAAAGTTTTGACCAGTGAAATTGCTTTGCAAACTTGTAACCAATCTGCTTAAACCAACTATCAACGGCCTGTGCTCACCCTATAAATTTGTGTAACAGCTTGGGCTCGGGGCTGTCTGACCCTACACCCCTGCGTTGGTTGCGGCAGGAGCCCTGACTCGAGTCAGCAGTAAACTTCCCTTTTTGCGAGTTGCATTGTCTTGGAGGCCTTCTCTCTTCCCGCTCGGGGATTCGGACATCGGGCATAACAAAAACTCAACATTCAAAAAATGAAGACCATGGCATCTGGTCATGTCACAGTAAGACATGGCATCAAAGTCACAGTAAGAGACTTTATTTTCTTGGGCTCCAAAATCACTGCAGATGGTAACTGCAGCCATGAAATTAAAAGACACTTGCTCCTTGGAAGAAAAGCTCTGATCAACCTAGACAGCATATTAAAAAGCAGAGACATTATTGTGCTAGCAAAGCTCTGTCTAGACAAAGCTATGGTTTTTCCAGTAGTCATGTATGGATGTCAGAGTTGGCCTATAAAGAAAGCTGAGTGCTGAAGACCTGATGCTTTTGAACTGGTGTTGAAGACTCTTGAGAGTCCCTTGGACTGCAAAGAGATCCAATCAGTCCATCCTAAAGGATATCAGTCCTGAATATTCATTGGAAGGACTGATGCTGAAGCTAAAGCTCCAATACTTTGACCACCTGATGCGAAGAACTGACTCCTTGGAAAAGATCCCTATGCTGGAAAAGACTGAAGGCAAGGGGAGAAGGGGACAAAAGAGGATGAGATGGTTGGAGGTCATCACCGACTCGATGAACATGAGATAGAGCAAGCTCTGGGAGCTGGTGATGGACAGGGAAGCCTGGTGTGCTGCAGCCCATGGGGTTGCAAAGAGTCAGACATGACTGAGAGACTGAACTGAACTAAGTCCCAGTCCTTACACATAAACTCTTTATAAATGTCTTCAATGATAGCCTTTAATTTTCACCAGTTTGCTAAGACATTTCTTTTCGCGCTGTACAAAATAAATACCACTAGGGGATTCAGTTGAACATTCTGAATATAAAATTTATCTTTACACATTTAAAATCACTATCCTTGAATCACTGAGGTTCATAAAGTAGAGTAACCTTAGATTCTCATTTCTCTAGGTCATCTTTCATCAAATAGGTCACCAAGTCCTGTTGATACAACATTCTCAGTTTCACTTAAATTTACTGTCTTTTTAGTTATCATTATCAACTCAAGTTTATTTCATTATGATGGTTCCCATAAAGTTTGGAAGCCTTCCTATTTTTCTGTTCCAATTCATCTTTCCTCCACTTGTAAGCAACTCTAAATTTTTAAAAAATCTTTTATTTACATTACTACTCTTACGTGAAACATTTTAATGACTGATTTTTCCAGAAAAGCCTGGTCCCAAGCTGTCTTTCTAAATTTGCTAAATAACTTTATATGAACTGTTATATAAAGTCACTTTAATTGGAGGAATCATTAGGAGGAAAATAGATTATATTTTAAATAGGGATTATTAATAGCTAATAAGATATTCTTTTTCTTTTTACCTAAAATTTGGCATTGAAATATTTGCAAATGATTTCTATCCTATAGCTAGTTTCAATTGGAAGACATTTCATTTCAATTGAATGGCATTGGTGAAAATAATAGATTCTCTAATACACATGTTCCTATTGATTTTTACATTAATTCCAAATAGTTTACAATGCTTTCGTGTAATGCAGGACTAAGAATGCCTTTACTAGGAGGTTTTGATCTTGTGTTTTTATGGTAGAGCAACAACAAATCACTTCACACTAACATATTTCTTCATAACAATGTAACTGTGAAAACAGACATAAAATGTCCCTTTTAAATAGAAGTATTAATGTGTTAGGAGAGATAGGAAATTTTTAGTATATTGATATATAAATCACAAGGCACTTCAATAAGAAAAAAGCAGTTTTGCTCTCATAGTTTCATAAATTTGATTCTCTTCCTTTTCAAATGTCTTTGCCATATGTAATGCCTAAATTTCTCTCTCTCTTTTTTCTTTGCTTCTTATGTGATTTCTCCCCTGACAGAAATTCACTCTGTCAATAATATTGCCAAGAAGATTTTGTATATGGTAAAACTGTATTTCTAGTTAAAAGCAGCATCTACACTTAAAATTTTTTGTGAAAAAATTTAAGGAACTTGATAAAACAATATAAATCTATTATTCAAACGTAATATCAAGTTCCTTAAATTTGTTCAATAATCGGGGCTGGAGCTATTTTTGTGACAGTTTAATCTCAGTGCATCCTCAGTCACTCAGTCAGGTCCAACTCTTATCTACCCCACATGCTATGGCTCGCCAGGCTCCTCTGTCAATGGGATTCTCCAGGCAAGAATACCAGAGTGGATAGCCATGCCCTCCTCCAGGGGATCTTCCCAACCCAGAGATTTAATCCATGTCTCTTGTATCTCCTACATTGGCAGGCAGATTCCTTATCACTGACCTATCCAGGAAGCCACTTAACCTCAGTAACTAAATTATAATAAAGTAACACAACTTGTTTTCTCATCATCAGAGCTATTCTTTTCAAAATTTTAAGCACTCAAAACTAATAGATATTTCCTACTGCTTCCGAAAATAAAACTATTTCTATTGTTTTCTTTGTTTGGATTAAAGACCTAAATCTAAGACCAGATACTATTCATATAAAACTCTTAGAGGAAAACATAGGCAGAACACTCTCTGAATCAAATCAGAGCAAGATCTTTTTTGATCCATCTCCCAGAGTAATGGAAATAAAAACAAAAATAAACAAATGGGGCCTAATTAAACTTAAAGGCTTTGCACAGCAAAGGAAACCATAAACAAAACGAAAAGACAATCCACAGAATGGGATTTGCAAATGATGCGAAGCAAAGGATTAGTCTCCAAAATTTACAAACAGCTCATGCAGCTCACAACCATAAAAACAACCAACCAATCAAACAGTGGATAAAAGACCTAAATAGACATTTCTCCAAAGAAGACAAACAGGTACATGAAAAGATGTGCAACATCGTTAATTATTAGAGAAATACAAATCAGGATTCAATGAGATGTCACCTCATACCAGTCAGAATGACCACCATCAAAAGATCTTCAAACAATAAATGTTCTCCAGCATGTGAGAAAAAGGATCTCTCCTACACTGTTGATGGAAATGTAAATTGTACGGCTACTATGGAGAAGATGTGAAGGTTCCTTAAAAAACTGAAAACAGAACTACCATATGAGCCAACAATCTCACTGCTGGGCATATATCCAAAGGAAAAACATGGTTCGAAAGGACACATGCAGTCAGATGTTCACTGAAGTTTTACACTAGCCACTCTTTAAATCTGGCCTTCCCTAGTAGCTTAGATGGTAAATCATGCACCTGCAATGCAGGAGACCTGGGTTCGATCCCTGGGTCAGGAAGATCCCCTGGAGAAGAAAAAGGCAACTCATTCCGGCATTCTTGCCTGGAGAATCCCATGGACAGAGGAGCCTGGTGGGTTACAATCCAAGGGGTCGCAAGGAGTCAGACAAAACAGCGCAACTAACACACATGTTCTTTAAATATCCAAGACCTGGATGTAATCTAAATGTCCATTGACAGATAAATGGATAAAGAAGATGTGGTACATATACACAGTGGAATATTACTCAACCACTAAAGAGAAAATAATGCCATTTGCAACAACAACATGGATGGATCTGGAGATTATCATACTAGGTGAAGTCAGACAGAGATGTCCAAATACCATATGATATTGCTTATATATGGACTCTAAAAATAAATGATACAAATGAACTTATTTACAAATCAGAAAAAAGACTCAGACTTACAGATGAATTTATGGTTACCAAGGGGGAAGGGTGGATGAGAGCAGATTGGGAGTTTGGGATTGACATGTTCACACTGCTACATTCAAAATAGTTAATCAATAAGCAACAGGGAACTCTGCTCAATATTCTGTAATAAGTATGGTAAAAGAACTTGAAAAATAATAGATACATGTATATGCATAATTGAAGAAAGGAATGGCAATCCACTCCAGTAGTCGCATCTGGAGAATTCCACGGAGAGAGGAGCCTGGTGAGCTGTAGTAATGGGGGTTGCAAAGAGTCGGACACGATTGAGTGAGTAACACACATGTGCATAAGTGAATCACTTTGCTGCATATCTGAAACTAACACAATATAACCAACTATACTCCGATATAAAATAAAAATTTTAAAAATAAAAAAGTATATTCAGCACAATAGAAATAATTAAAATTTTTTTTTGAAAACTTGATTTTCAAGCAAAGTTTTAAGAGAAAATTTAAACCTAAATTCAGTCCAGAGAAATATGAATAAAATTTTTCCAAAAAAGTAAAACTATTCTCCAGGGGTAACACCATACTTTGGAGAAGGAAATGGTAACCCACTCCAGTATTCTTTCCTGGAAAATCCGATGGACACAGGAGCCTGGTGGGCTACATATATGGGGTCACAAGAGACAGACAAGAATTAGCAACTAAACAACGATACCATACTTGTGACAGAACAATACACCATCCATCTGGAGGGCAAAATGCTCATTTTCACATAAAGGATGACTTTTAAACTCATAACTTTTTATGTGAAATGATAGATTATTTTTCTTTCCAGCATAACAAATATAAGCTGTTATTTTAAAAAAATTCTTTGTTCTGCTTGAATTTATCTTAAACTTAAGAATCATAACACAAATAAAACACTGGGTATTTTAATAGCTAAATTGTTAGCATGGAATAGCTTGGAGGCTAATTAGAAATAATCATTTCTCTTACTGTGTGTGTGAACATGTAATATTTATTTTAAAAAACTGCCAATTCTTTCCTTTCA
Organism: Cervus canadensis; assembly: GCF_019320065.1. Taxonomy (NCBI): domain Eukaryota; kingdom Metazoa; phylum Chordata; class Mammalia; order Artiodactyla; family Cervidae; genus Cervus; species Cervus canadensis. The sequence continues at coordinate 10,112,283 of NC_057389.1, forward strand.
TTTTTCCTTTCCCACCTCCCATAAAAACAGCAGAATTATAATTTAGTGACTTTATAAGTGATCACAGCTAGAAAATACAAATGCCAAAATTGACATCAGAAAACAGCTATTATAACGTAGGTGCCATAAAAGAAAATTTTCAAATTGAAACATTTGTCTGCCTTTGGCCTCTTATGAAAACTCATTTAGCATCAAGAAAGCACAGATCAGAACTTCCCTGGTGGTCCAGTGGCTAAGAGCCTAGTCCCGCAATGCTGGGGAGTCCAGTTCAATCCCCGGCTGGAGAACTAGATCTTATACGTCACAACTAAGAATGTTCATGCAGCAACTAAAGAGCCTGTATACTGCAACAAAGATGACCAAACAAGTATCAGAGATCCTGTGTGCTGCAACTAAGACTTGGTGCAGCCAAATAAATAAATCAATGTTAAAAAAAAGAAAGCAGATATCAATGTTTATATATTCTCAGTTCTATATGACATTTTTTTTCACTTTCACAATTTTAGTTCAGAGATTTCTAAGAAAATCCACATCATGTTTTAAAATCAGAGAACAAAAAAACATTGTTGCAGGGTTTTGACATTTTCATGTCAATAAAAATGATATTGATATTGCGGATTTTCATTTATATTTGGAGACATAGATAAACTTTTTAAAGAAAAAACCTGCTGAACAATATTCTAAATATAAAATTGGGCATTTCAATACTCTTATTTTATTACTCAAATGCTAAAAGGTTTCACACTGAAGTCAGGTATTGATAAGAAGAGTTTCAATCCTTTTCTTTCTAAATTTTTTATGTGTATGTGACTGAACCTTGTTAAGGCCTCCGGATAAGCTCTTAAGATTTCTGGCAGGCAGGTATGGAAAGATACTAATTCTGTAGCCACTCAAGACAAGCTTCATTATTAAGTTCTCTAATGCACGTGCTTAGTCTCTAAGACGTGTCCGACTCTTGGGACCTCTTAGACTGTAGCCCGCCAGGCTTCTCTGTCCATAGAGATTCTCCAGGCAAGAAGACTGGAGTGGGTTGCCATCCCCTTCTGCAGGGAGAAGTTCCCTCACTTATTATTAAACCACTCACCTACCAACCGGAGCATATTTCTTCAGTCTGTCCCTGCCCTCTGGAGGCCAGTTTCAGATTACATTTAGGAGGCTCCCAGAATTTGGACCCAACTGTGGCACAAGGGAAGAGATGGTAAAAAGGTTGTGACATCTTGGACCACCTAGCCTTGTAAATATCTATATGGATACATATTGGAAAACTATAATGATGATTCCAGAGTAACCAGATACCAGCTCTTTCAGTTCTGACCACTTCTTCGCTGTGAAGCATGAGTGTATAAGAAAGTGAATGTCTACATTCCAGAAGAGAATCAGGTGGTCTAGGGAGGACTAGTCTTCTTAGCCTTCTCCAGGGACCAAGAATATATGCATATCATGAAGAGGTTTTAACTTGTTCAACCTTTTTTCTACTAAATTTTCCAGCTGTGCCATAGCCTCTTCAAAGAATATACTTGTGCAATTCAATACAGTATATATCATTAACTCAGAGGGAACTACACTTATAAAAAATAAACAGTTTCTAAATTGAAAGTATTCTCTTTTTGAAATGTGTTTTAAAATGTGTACATTTTTACATTAGGTAGAACAGTACAATTATATGTTGTAAATTGCACCCATAAAAATAGTCAAATAATTTAGTGTTATTTTACTTATCAAATTTCTAACTATATGCTTCCCTTAAAAATCAAGTACAAAGAATCTTCAGTGAATAAACAACTTGAATAAAGTATTTCTAAAAGAGAGAACACTATCAAATTTCAATTTATAAAACATGCTAAAACCTAAAACATAGGTATATAGAAAAATGTTTTGCAATTGTCTAAAATAGACATTAAATATATACAGACAAGAGTAATCTAAGATACAGTAACCAGAAACAAAGAACCAAATCAGGCTAGGAAGAGTGGCAGAATCCAAGGACAGCACAGCAAGACAGCGAAACATTCCACAGAAACTAGATATGGAAGAACAATTATAAAACTGAGCCTGAAGTGTGTACTTGAATTGCTGAAACCCAAACTCATGTAAATGTCTACAACCCCAGTAATATGTGAATTGGAGCTCCTAAATGTGTTAAGATGGTCTATGCAAAAATACTATGGCGGGATTAAGAGATTTCAGAGACGGGAAGACAAACTGTGACCAGTCAGAGGAATAGTCTCCTATTTTTTCATTCACTATGTGATCATCCAGGCTTCCCTGGTAGCTCAAATGGTAAAGAATGCACCTGCAATGCAGGGGACCCGGGTTTAATCCCTGGATTGGGAAGATCCCCTGGAGAAGGTAATAGCAACCCACTCCAGTGTCCTTGCCCAGAGAACTCCATGGACAGAGGAGCCTGGCAAGCTACAGTCCATGGGGTTGCAAACAGTGAGACACGACTGAGTGACTAACACGCACACACACACACGTAATCATCTAAAAACCATTTTTAAGTTCACAGATTTAGGTACCATGCAAGGGGTTGAATATACAGGATAAGTAACGTGTAGGTCACTGCTTTCAAAGAGCTTGTTGATCTATGAAAGGGTATGTGTGTATGTGTGCTCGGTCACACAGTAGTGTCTGACTGCAAATACTCTAGAAAAACATAGTAGTGTGTGTCTTGGGTATTGAGAGATAGATAGTAAAGATATATTATAAGGATATTCTAAACAACTGGCAAGAAAGAAGAGAACACATTATAGACATTTGTATTTTTCTCTTTTTCAAATTGTGAAATTATTCCCCCCATATAATTAATAGAGCCATCATCTCACAGGTTTATCTTTTCATAGGTATTCAGATATTTCCGGATACTTCGGATCTTATTGGCTAGATGGATCAATCCAGGGTCAGTACTTCCAGAAATCCTGAAGTAAAACACTTGACCTTTAGTTGTTCAACTGTCTGCAGTTGGGACTGAAAGGGTTAGTCAAAATGTGGCCCATTTCTCTAACTACACACCCACACAAGGCAGGCTCATTGTAAACTAATCCACTTGCTCAAAGATATTAAATGGGGAGAAGGAAAATTTTGGCTGAGTGTCCAAATTGAATCTAATTTCCATGTGATGACTCTGGAAGAGAGTATTAGAAGAAAGTCTGTGAGAAGGAAAAAGTGTGGCACACATTTCTGATCTTAGGAGGAAAAAACCTATTATGAAACCATATGTACAGAGCAATTACTTTAATTTTTTGTGCTCAAAATATGCATTATAATTCTCCCTTTGATTTAAAACTTTGAGACAGACTTACTGAAGGGGGAAAGGAAAATTAATATATGAAATGATGTAAATGGCTGGTTATGTAGCTATTGTCTTTGATTGCCTGTGCAAAAGTATTTATCATAAACATGGCAGTATTCTCGCAAGTTTCCAAAACTGAAGTTACTTGAAAGAAAGATTGTTGAAGATAATTCCCTTCACAAATGTAGTTTGGGATTATTAAAAATATTGTAATTCCTTGTATATTTAAATTTTAATCAACACATTATAATATGTACTCTGTAAATAGTCATTATTTTTTATTAAATTTAGTTCATATTTTAAAAGGAAGCTATTGTATAAATGAAAAAAGGAATTTCAGATTGATTTTATACTTAGATCCTTATTTACTATATCTTTAAATCTCTGATTTTATATTATATATCCTCTCTATATATTTAACTAAATTTTTCTCAACTGAAATAATATTTACATTAGTAAAATAAATACTTAAAATACATGCTGACAAACCAAATATGTACTTGCCTATTTCTGAAACAGAAACACGGCTAGGTAACAACTCTTTCAGATTGCTTTATATATGTCACAAGATTCCTTTGAAATGTTCATAGTACTTATTTTACTATTCTCTTTGTCTCCTTCATAAAGGTTTATAGCAAATTTCTAAACCAACCAACTCAAGAATTGAAACCAAACCAAACAACAAAACTTCTTTATCCATCAAGAGGTTTTTCTAATATATTTTAAAACTGAGAATGACTTATTCCACCTATTTAGGCAAAATTACCTCATGACAGCATCTTTTTAAAATTATTAGATTACTTTTCTTTCCACCACTTCTAAATAATTTTTCTTGCTTGGGTTTTTGTGTGTGTGTGTGTGTGACATTTTTCTTATTGTTTAAATTGCAACAATGTCTCAATTCATCAAATGAGGCACCTAGTAAACACCCCTCTTCCTTTTCCTAAAAACCAACTGCATTAGCTTCAGTTTAAAATGATCATTTTCTTCAAATTATGTCCCCTTCCTTCAAGTTTTGTACACAGTATCTTTCAATGTCCACATGTTAAGAATATTTAATAAAGGTTTAGAATGGAAAGGGAAAGGGAAGTTATGGGCAATGTACAGAAATGAGAAAAACTCAGAGGGAGTAAGATACCAGAAAGGACCCCGGTGTTATATTTCCATGCCTTTGTTAAATCCCTCAAGTATATAATTACAAGAGTTTCACCGCTGGGGAACCACAAGGACACTCATGAGGACCCATGAACAGCAGTTATTTCCGAGACTGTGCCATATCATAGGCTACAGCACTGTATCAATATTGCAAACAATTAGGAGATTTAATCAAATCGGGGATAAGAACCCCTCACCCATCAGTGTACAAATTTTCCAAGATCAACCACAGCATCAATTGCACTGACTCTTTCTGAAAGGAAAAAAGGCCTCTTCCTGTCTTCTGGTACCTAATTTCCATCCCAACCCACAGGCAGCAGGTTACTTTCTTTTAAGATTTGTCGGACCATCACTTTAGATCCCAAGACAAGAGCCATATGGTGAGTTCCTGAACAATTCCACGGGGCACTCTTGCCAGCAGGATTTTATTTTCTTACCAACTTCCTGTTTGCCACATGTTCCTTCTGCCTGACACAGCAAGGTACCTTGATTTGAGCTAGAAAAAAAATTTTTTTTTTTTTGTTTCAGCCAAGGATCCTAACCTGGAAAAACAGAGCAGACAGAAAATAGAGTCTGTCCTTTTGGGATTAAGGAACGCACATGACTGGCTCTGCTTCAGGCTCTCAAGAAGAACTCAAGCCATTTCCATTTATAGCAAGCTTTCCAAACACTCATTTGTGTAAATGTTATCCTTTAATCTGTGAATGATTCATATAATGGCACCCAGTATACTTCCAGTTGTTTTATTCTTTGGACTAGCCTGATAAACATTCTTAAAAATTCATTCCATATTTTTTTCCTTATATTTGAAAGCCACCAAGGACCCCTCAATATATTAAGTTATGTAGACAGATGATGCCTATTCTAATATACAGAAGAGATTTATGTTTTATTAAACATGTATCTTAACATATGCTCATAGCTTTGCACATTACCACAGCTCATAAAATGCAAAAACATTCAGGTAAGTATTCTGAACCTAATATGCAGTTGTGTGATCACTCATGAATGCTTGCTTAGGGCTTCCATCATCCTTCCAACAAAATGCCACATTGAACATTCAGTCTGAATGTGCAACGTCTCGTGCAAAGAAACACTTTCATTTAATCATAATTTTACAATAACTAACTGTGAGGCATTTAATGTAGCGTTCGAGTATGAATTCAAACACATCATCACTGGGATGTTAGCCCATGAGCCAGAGGGTGCCATTACAGTGGTACCTGGCCCACCAGCTCTGAGTATTCTTGTCTTGCTACAAAGAAAGAAGAAAGCTGAGGTGCTTGCCATGTCTGTATCTCAGTAAGACTGTAAATCTCCATGGCATTAAATTCGACCCGGAAGTTTAAAGGCCAAATGATAAAATATTCCAAGGTGAAGAATGGCATGCCTCAGTAAGATGAACAACAATCACATGAAACATATGGTCATATTTTAAACTTTTTTCTTTACTCCTGTGTATTCCCCTTATTATAGGCTTTCAGGAATTAATTTGGTCGTCCAATTTTCGTCCAGCCCAAATTTTGTATTAGAGTGACGGGCCTACCTTTGGAAAAGACTTTTATTATATATTTCAGGTTTTCTTTAAAGAAACATTTTATAATCCTCATAGGGATACAACACGGTATGGTTCATTTAAAATGCCTGGCATATATATATCAGCATAGTTGACAGCAGAGAATAAACAGCAGCATACTCTTGAATCTGTTCACATAATTCTCCCAATAAATACAGAAGTCACTTTGAGAATAAGAGGTAAGATTAGAGCCATATAATGCTTATTCATGTAAAATCAAGATATCTGCATTAGGGGAACTAAGTGAGACGTTAACCTCGAACCTTCTCCCCAAAGAACATCTGGACCATTTGATTGGCTGATGTATTATCTTGTAAGCTAACTGACGTTTATCCCAGTGTTTAGAACCTAAATCAGTTCAGTTCAGTTGCTCAGTCATGTCCGATGCTTTGCAACCCTATAGACTGTAGCCCACCGGGCTCCTCTGTCAATGGGATTTTCCAGGCAAGAATACTGGAGTGAGTTGCCATTTCCTATTCCAGGGGATCTTCCCAACCCAGGAATTGAACTTGGATCTCCCGCATTGAGGGCAGTTAGCCTCTGAGTCATCAGTGAGGGATGATACAACTAGAGAAGATGCTTATTTTTCAAATATCCCCGAAAGCTTCTCTTGCTGCCATCCAATTTGCTTCACGAGCCATAATGATCTCTTTCATGTTCACTCTCTGCCACTTGATCAGGCCATTTTATACTTTCTAGCCTTAAATTTGCTACTCTCATTGCTCATTTGTAAAAGTAGTTTCTTCTCATTCCTCAAGCATCAAATTAATATCATTTTTTCAGAGAGGCTGTCTCTGACTACCCTATCTAAAGAGGACTCCCTATTACATGCCCCCATATATTTTCTGTGCTTATTAAAGTAACTAACTCAAGTAATTTATCTGTACTGTTATCTACATTTTAGACAGTAAGAAAGGGAGAGAATGTCATTCCTGTGTTCTCTGTTTTATCCCCAGTTCAGTTCAGTTCAATTCAGTTGCTCAGTCGTGTCTGACTCTTTGCAACCCCATGAACCACAGCATGCTACTAAATTAAAAGACGCTTATTCCTTGGAAGGAAAGTTATGACCAAACTAGACAGCATATTAAAAAGCAGAGACATTACTTTGCCAACAAAGCTCCGTCTAGTCAAGGCTATGTATGGTTTTCCAGTGGTCATGTATGGATGTGAGAGTTGGACTGTGAAGAAAGCTGAGCGCCGAAGAATTGATGCTTTTGAACTGTGGTGTTGGAGAAAGACTTTTGAGATTCCCTTGGACTGCAAGGAGATCCAACCAGTCCATCCTAAAGGAGATCAGTCCTGGGTGTTCATTGGAAGGATTGATGCTGAAGTGGAGACTCCATTACTTTGGCCACCTGATGCGAAGAGCTGACTCATTTGAAAAGTCCCTGATGCTGGGAAAGATTGAGGGCAGGAGGAGCAGGGGATGACAGAGGATGAGATGGTTGGGTGGCATCACTGACTCAATGGACATGGGTTTGAGTAGACTCCGGGAGTTGGTGGTGGACAGGGAGGCCTGGCGTGCTGCAGTTCATGGGGCTGCAAAGAGTCGGACATGACTGAGCAACTGAACTGAACTGAACTGAATTTCATGGCTGCAATCACCATCTGCAGTGATTTTGGAACCCCCAAAAATAAAAGTCAGCCACTGTTTTCACTGTTTCCCCATCTATTTGCCATGAAGTGATGGGACCAGATTCCATGATCTTAGTTTTCTGAATGTTGAGCTTTAAGCCAACTTTCTCACTCTCCTCTTTCACTTTCATCAAGAGGTTCTTTAGTTCTTCTTCACTTTCTGCCATAAGGGTGGTATCATCTGCTTATCTGAGGTTATTGAAATTTCTTCTGGCAATCTTGAATCCAGCTTGTGCTTCCTCCAGCCCAGTGTTTCTCATGCTGTACTCTGCATATAAGTTAAATAAGCAGGGTGACAATATACAGCCTTGACGTACTCCTTTTCCTATTTGGAACCAGTCTATTGTTTCATGTCCAGTTCTAACTGTTGCTTCCTGACCTGCATACAGGTTTCTCAAGAGGCAGGTCAGGTGGTCTGGTATAACCCCTGATCTTCCTTGCATATGAGAGGCATAGAGTAAATACATGTTGAATGAATGAAGAAATGAGTGAGTGGCTGAATGATACATTAGGCAAATCACTTGAAACTACTTTGCTTCTGGTGTCACAACGTCTCTTCTGTGATTGTTGCCACATCACCAACCTCTTGATGATGGTTTTTGACTCTGCTGGTGCTGTGGAAGTGTCTAAGCTTGCTTTGCTGTGTTCTCAGAGGACAGAGGCTACAGGCTGGATCTTGAAACAGCTACCTATTTTTGCTGGTTATTTGCTTTAATACCAACAAAGAATACCCATCAATAGGCAAAAAGCAATCAGCAGTCCAAGCACACTCTTTGTGTGGAAAGTCACCTCAGCATAAATCTATAGGGTATCTTTAGCTAACTAAACACCCAATCAAGCCTGCCCTAGATTTGAGACACCTCTGCACAGGAATTCTACCCCTTGTGTGTGTTTACGAACTCATTTGCTCCGGAGAACTCTGCATGTACTTGTCCCCTTTCCTCTGTCTCCATCTCTAGTTCTACCTCTGTCTCTATTTCTGTATCATAAATAAATGGATTCACCTACTTCTAACCCCAGGTCTCCTCTGCAGCGTCCTTTATAGTTATCCAGGCTCCAGGCACATAACTGAAAGGTGAGCAGTTTATATTGTAGGTTTCACTGAAGACCGTGAGCAGATACATTTTGAGTTCTCCTGACAGAATTGTAAAATGCATTTTTTGACTCTTCTCATCACAGGTCACAACTGTAACTAACAAGCAATCTGGCTAAGCTGTCGCATTTGGAGAGCTCAATTTTCTATTAAGTTTTCAGTACATACTGACATAAAGCTTTTGAGAAGAATGTGAAGAAAGGTAATTGTGGCGTACAGAGTCCAGATCAATTATTTATATTACTTTGGGCAGAAGCAGGTCAGGTATGAATTAGACTCATTATTTCTTCTTATTCCCTTGGGCCCTCACAAGTAAGTACTCAGTGATTCTCCCTCAGCGTGTGCGACTTCCTCTAAACTCTGCATAGACATTTTCAAGTCACAAATGCTTGGTTTAATTATCTGTTCAACTGTTCACCTTAGATAAACTCAGTTTATGAAAAAAAAAAAAAAAAAAAGGATATCCATGAAACAAGTAAATAAAATAATGTTTATCTCCAAACTTTTTGAACCAAGGTTCATTAAACTTAAGCCCTAATGCTTTGAGGCAGTCATTGTACATAATGAATTGACTTCTCTTGTGCATCTCAAATGCTAATAGATCCTTAGAATAGTTGAGAAAGTCACCACTTATGCTATTTTCTTGTATTTTGATTCAGACCAGAACAAATTCTGATTGAGGAAGTATTACATTATAATGCAGAGAGAGCAACCTGGCAGTAAAATACATTAACAAAGAAGAGCATGTGTAAGAAAAATAGCACAAAATGTAAGAAACAAAATGAAAATGTTTCAGAATTTAGTGCCAAGAATGCAAAAAGAGGCCAAGTGTAGGGAATACTCCATTAAAAGAGACAGGTTCTACTCAACCAAAAATGATTGTTATTGTATGGGAATGTTAGTACAACGTTATTAAGTCTGTTCTTCTTTTTGAGAAGGACCTTGAAATCTTTAGAAGTTTAATGTGAAATTTCAAGGTTTTGAAATATTTGCATCAAATTTTTAAACATTTAATATATTACATAGGAAAACACAATACTTCTTGGTTTATACCCCTCTCTTCTCTGGTCAGCAAGGAAATCAAACTAGTCCATCCTAAAGGAAACCAACCCACTTATTCATTGGAAGGACTGGTGCTGAAGCTGAAGCTCCAATAATTTGACCAACTTATGTGAAGAGTCAACTCATTGGAAAAGACCCTGATGCTGGCAAAGACTGAAGGCAGGAGGAGAAGGGGATGACAGAGGATGAGATGGTTGGATGGCATCATTGATTTAATGGACATAAGTTTGAGCAAACTCCAGGAAGTAGTGAAGGACAGGGAAGCCTGGCGTGCTGCAGTCCATGGGGTCGCAAAGGGTCAAACACGACAGAGCGACTGCACAAAAACTTGTCTGGTGGCTCAGACATCAAAGACTCCCTTCAAGGCAGGAGACTCAGGTTCATTTCCTGGGTCAGGAAGATTCTCTGGACAAGGGAATGACTACCCAGTCCAGTATTCTTGCCTGGAGAATTCCAGGGACCTAGGAGCTTGGCAGGCTACAGTCCATGAATTGCAAAGAGATGACTGAGCAACTATCACTATCGCTTATACTCCTTCCTCTCTAGACTTCCAGAGAAAATCTCTGCATTATAAAAATAATCTGAGTAGTAAGCTCTCAAGTAACATTAAAAAATATCATCTGGTAATCAAAAATTTATTTAAATAGTTCTAACTGGAAGACATAAGTTCATTTTGCAAACAGTATCACTTACTCAATGGGTATGTTCTTTAATTTAATAATATACTGATAAGGACCAGACTATCTCAATGTGGCCTGAGTATTAGACTTTACACTTATTGATTTACTGATAAATTGAAGTGAATATGTATTTCATGAATTACATTAACCAAATGCAGCAAACATTTCCTAATCACCTAATTGTCCTAATATAGGGTACAGAATTCCTGAACTCTTATTGATCTGGCATTAATTAGGCACATATAAAACATATATCCTTTAAAATTTTCAGAAAGGACAGCATTATAAAATTGAAAAGTCTCACTTTTTCTGTGACTTTAATTTGCATAAGTGTTTTCTATAACAAGTCTTTACTGGGTACATTTGTTTTTTCTGGTAATGAGTTTGTGTTCTGTTTTGATTTTTGTCAAAAGTTTATTATCCAACCAACAGCTCTATTGAATGATTTCCCAATACAGTTTCATTTATAAATATTTCTACAATGAAATATTTCCACGTAAATGTTTAACCTTGTCTCCTGAGAGTCTTCCCTCCCACTTACTGCTCCAACTGTAGTGAATAGCCTGACATTTCCTGAAACACTCTGAAAGCCCCTGACTTTGTACATGCATGACTCAAGATGTTCTATCTTTTGTCTGTTTGCCTAACTCCCAGGTCATCTAGAAGCTTCCTTTTCCAAGAACCTGTTCTTTCTCCTAATTCCCTTACAGCCAAAACTGTAACTCTAAGAGCTTATTCAAACTAGCTGCATACTTCAAATGCTACTGTTAGTGACCTGTCAACATTGCAATTTATTTATTTTAATGTCTGATCTCCCTCTGAGATAGTGAAGTCCTTGGCTGCCTAGAGACTGTACAATATTTTATTCCTGTCTATGTTCCCACACACCACATCCAACCTGCCCTATTCATAGACAGTCATTTAAAACTGGATGGATTTAATTAAGTGCTGAATATTTTTCACAGATGACTGTTACTGGAATTTTTTTCTAAATTCAAAATATACCAATTTACCATCTTAAAAGTCAAAAACTAATGGAGATAATTCAAAATCCTAACCAACATCATGGCAACAAAGGCCCAAGTCTACCCATTTTATTTTTGCCGTTTTTGTTGAGAAACAGTCACAGTGACAGCCACGTATTAATGAAAGGGGACGTGAAGAGGTAACAATAGCCACAGACTGTCCCAGTTTTCCAATAGAAGTGTGAAAGATTTTAAATTATTTGATCCTTAGACAGTTTTTTATTTGATTCCTTAGATTACATTCCAGCAAAGACAGGCTGTAGGTTCAGGGTCCTTAACTTCCTAAATCTTGGAGGGGGAGTGGTATCCCTTTTGCCTGGGTGGAGAATCAAGGTTTGGATCACTCCTCTTTTTAAGCCAGAGGACTTGTAAACCGCCAAAGTTCAGGCTGGCTGCGGCCACTGCCCGGCTTGAGAAGACCAGAGAGTGCAGACGGGTGTTGGGTGGGGGTGGCTGAACCTCCAGAAGCTCATCTCCAAATGTCCTTACAGGCCTCCCTCTGTTCCCACAAGCCCCTGTCCCCATCTTCTCCCTTGACAGCATCCTTTGTGCCCGCCCCCCGCCCCCACCAACGCCCCCTGCAGCAGCATGCAGATAGAAGATGGGACCAGGTTCTGGGAGAAATAGTGAGATGCAGGTTGAGCTAACTTCTAGTTATCAGATTTTAAGTAAAAAAAACAAACAAACAAACCAAAAAAAAAAAAAAACAAAAAAAAACCAGAAAGACATGTCTAAACTGAGTGCGGAGACCTTTAGAGAATTTTCTCTCTGGTTTCCTTCCGTCTCTCTGTTCCTCTCTCTTCTCCGAGTGGGAATGTGCACTGTGGAGGCAGGGTGAGGGGGTGTCCTTGTGCCTAAAGGAAGGCCCTTGGTGGCTGCTCTCTCTCCAAATCCCGTCTCTTCTCTGTGATGTTGAAGTGGGATTAGCGGTTTCTCGACCTCCGCCAGAGGAGTGTCCACGAAGGAAGTGAAAGAGATTCACGTACAGATTTATAGAGTTCCTTATGACCCCTGTCCTCATTTGTTTCCTGCAGAAAACTGAGTCGGGGTGGTCCCCCTCCACCCACCCAGTGGGCGACGGGCTAATCAGCTCTTGCGTGTGTGTACTTTCCACGCTGAGCGGGGCGTGGAAGGGAAAACATTCTCTGACTCCTTCTCCCTCTCCTCCCCATTTACTTGGGAGGGGGTGAGTTTGCGTGAGCACGCGTGTGTGTACTCAACAAAGTCACGCAGCAGAATCTACACCTTTTGCAATGCTCCAGTTCTATCTGAAGCCTTTCTCCATCAAGAAGCGTCTCCAGTCTGTCCCCATATGAGGCGTCCTCTTGACCCTGAAGCGGACAGACTCCCAGAGGACTGTGTCCAGAGAACTAAGACTTTGGGGATCCCAGAGGGTGATCTGACTTCTCCTACTGTGCTGCTGTCTCCCCAGGGTATGCCAGCACTGGTTCCAGCAGCAAGTGTGTAAGTGTGTGTGTGTGTGTGTGTGTGTGTGTGTGTGTTGGTGGAGGGGGTTGCCACCTGCCGTGTGCAGGCCGGGCTTATTAGCGCTTTTACCAAAGCGACAAAGCAGCAGTCAGGCAATTGGCTGTTTTTCCCTCCTTTCCCTGTAGGAAGAGGGAAGGACCCGTGACATCACTGAGCTCAAGTGCACGCAGCAGCCTCCGCCTCCAGTGCCCGAAAAGGCTGAGTTCCTGAGACAGCCCCGCACCGAGGAGGTGGCCTGCGAGCGCCCACAGCTGCTGACTTGGCAGGAGCTCCGCCTCCCAGGATCCTCTTACTGCAGAGACCCTCCTGCTCCGTGAGGGGTACCCAGGCTGCCTGATCGCCTCGGAGTTTATAGATCCCCTCCGTCCTGGCTCTGTCTCCCCCAAGCAGAACCTTCCCTTCAAGGGGACGTGAGGGAGGAGGAGGAGAAAAGGGAACCCTCTCGCACTGCGGATTCTGCTGTGCTGCGCTCAGTCATGCCCGACGCTGCGACCCCAGGGACTGTAGCCCTCCAGGCTCCTCTGTCCATAGAATTTTCCAGGCAAGACTACTGCAGTGGGTTGCCACTTCCTCCTCCGGGGGATCTTCCCAACCCAGAGATCGAATCCAGGTCTCCTGCATTGGCAGGCGGATTATTTACCTACGGAGCCACCTGGAAGCCCCTTCGCCCTGTTGGTAGGAATGTAGACTGATACAGCCTCTATGGAGAACGGTATGGAAATTCCTTAAAGAACTAGGAATAAAACTACCACAAGACCCAGCAATACCACTACTGGGCATATACCTTGAGAAGACTGCAATTCAAAAAAACCCATGTACCCCAGTGTTTGCTGCAGCATTATTTCCAATAGTCAGGACACAGAGGCAACCTAGATGTCCATTGACAGATGAGTCGATAAAGGAGAGTGGTACAGGTATACAATGGAATATTACTCAGGCTTAAAAAGGAACACATTTGAGTCAGCTGAGCCCAGATGGATGAACAGAGAGCCTGTTATACCAAGTGAAGTAGTCAGAAAAAGAAAAACAAAATATTATGTATTAATGCAGATATATGGAATCTAGAAAAATAGTACTGATGAACCTATTTGCAGGGCAGGAATAGAGATGCAGACACAGAGAACGGACTTGTGAACACAGTGAGAAAGGAGAAGGTGGGATGAATGAGAGAGGAGGATTGAAATGCATATATTACCATATGTAAATAGACAGCTTGTGGGAAGCTGCTGTGTAATAGAGGGAGCTCAACCCAGTGCTCTGGGACAACCTAGAGGGGCTGGACAGGGTGGGTGGGAGGGCGGTTCCTGAAGGAAGGGGATATATGCACACTTCTGACTGCATCAGGACCAAGAAAGGAGTATAACAGGCTGCTTACTGTCACCCTGCTATTTAACTTATACGCAGAGGGTAACAGCAGAAACACCAGACTGGAAGAGTTACAAGCTGAAGTCAAGATTTCCAGGAGAAATATCAACAATTTCAGATATGCAGGTGATACCACTCTAATGGCAGAAAGGAAAGAGGAACTAAACAACTTCTTGATGAGGGTGAAGGAGGAGAGTGAAAAAGCCTGCTTAAGACTAAATACTAAAAAAAAAAAAACTAAGATCATGACATCTGGTCCCATCACTTAATGGCAAATTGAAGGGGAAAAGGTAGACGCAGTGACAGATTTCTTCTTCTTGGGCTCTGCCCAATGCGGATGGTGACTGCAGCCATGAAATTAGAAGATTGCTTCTTGGCAGGAAAGCTATGACAAACCTAGACAGTGTCTTAAAAAGCAAAGACATCATTTTGCCAGCAAAGGTCTGTATAGTCAAGGCTATGGTCTTTCCAGTAGACATGTACAATAGTGAGAGCTGGACTATAAAGAAGGCTGAGCACTGAAGAATTGATGCTTTTGAACTGTGGTGCTGGAGGAGACTCTTGCGAGTTCCTTGGATTGCAAGGAGATCTTATCAGTCAATCTTAAAGGAAATCAACACTGAATACTCATTGGAAGGACTGATGCTGAAGCTCCAATACTTTGGCCACTTGATGAGAAACAGCCAGCTTGTTGGGAAAGACCCTGATGCTGTGAAGGATTGAAGGCAGAAGGAGAAGAGGGCGACAGAGGATGAGATGGTTGGATGGCGTCACTGATGCGATGGACATGAACTTGGGCAAACCCCAAGAGATGGTAAGCAACAGGGAGGTCTGGCGTGCTGTGGTCCATGGGGTTGCAAAGAGTTTGACACGACGTGGCAACTGAACAGCGAACAACATGGCTGACTGATGTTGTATGGCAGAAACCAACACAACATTATAAAGCACTTATCCTCCATTTCAAAATAAATTTAAAGAGAGAGAGAGAGAGAACATGAGGTAGCTGGTGCCTGCAGGGCGTTCAGGGGCACCCAAGATGTGCTACTACAGGAAGAGGTGGACGATCTGCACAGTAAGTCTGCTCCTGATCTTTTGTAAGATAAAAGAAATAGCATGAAATAAGGGATGGGGGAAATGCAACTCATGGAGTAATTCAAGATAAAACAAGAAGTTATAAAGCTATAAATGAAACACAAGTGTATGTGATAGAAGGAGGATTGAGACAGTATTTGTGTGTTCCTATGAGCTTGTGAGCATTTAGCACGATGAGTTAAAAAACAAAGGCTGTTGTTGAGATGTATGGGCTTCTCCACGCCTTCCCCAGGGTGGGCACAGCTTTTGCAGAACAGCAGTCGTGATAACTGTGTTGGAGCCCAGAGCTCACTGTGCTAAAGAAGTCACTAAAGACATCAACAAAAAGTGTGCCCTGTTCCTTTAATTCTAAATGGAACTCAAAGGAAGTATCTGCATTCACCATTCAGTCTCCCCCCTCTTTTCTCTGCCCTAGGACTGTGCTGAGTTACAGACTGTTTTCCTGAAAGGCTGAAGCTGAAGCCCAGAAAGCAGGAAATACTTGCCTCTTCTGTTTCTCCATTCTTTCCTCCTCCCGCAGATTTATGCATTTTATCAGAAACTATGCTGCTATCAAGGATACCATGTTATCTGCCCTTTCTTTGGAGCAGCTTCTAAAAGGCTTAGCCATACTTGGAGAAGCTGTGTATGAGCACAAGACTTAACCCTCTCCTCCGTTTGTCCAGATGAGGTCTTAAGTTTAATGAACACAACCTCTGTTTTTCAAAAGCTTACCCAGGAAGTAGCTATAATTTTGTTTTGCTGACATGTCTTGGAGGCTGTGAACCTGGTTATAAACACATTCAACAGTCCACTTCTGGAAATCTTACTTCTTTTTATATGAGAAAGTTTATAATACTGAAAATACAGGTGTAGATATTTGTTCCAATGTAAGTATAATTCTTTATCCTTCAGATTTTCTTTATTCCACTCATTTGCTATCCTTAAAACATGTATAATAAATAGCATTTACAACTTACCTTAACCACTAATCAAAATAAACTATGTAGTATGCTACTTAAAATTCTTCTTACTTTCACAGAGCTGGTGTTTTTTGTTTTCCATTTCAGAGATGGTGAACTCTGTTTAGATTTATCTCTCACTAGGAGTTCTTCACTCTTTAACCACAAATAATAAATGCTAGAGAGGGTATGGAGCAAAAGGAACCCTCCTACACTGTTGGGGGAATGCAAATTGGTACAGGCAATGTGGAAAACAGAATGGAAGTTTCTTTAAAAACTATAAAATAGAACTATCCTATGATCATGTAATCCCACTCCTGGGCATATATCTGGATAAAACTGTAATTCAAAAAGATACACGCATGCCAATGTTCATTGCAGCACTGTTTACAATAGCCAAGACATAGAAGCAACCTAAGTGTCTGTCCACAAATGAATGAATAAAGAAGATGTGATACCCATAAACAGTGGAATATTACTCAACCGTAAAAGTGAATGAAATAATGCCATTGTAGCAACTAGAGGTTATCATTGCAAGTGAAGTCAAAGAAAGACAAACACCACATGATATCACATATATGTGAAATCTAAAAAGTGATACACATTAACTTATTTACAAAACAGAAACAGCCTCAAATATATAAAAAACAATCTTATGGTTACCGAAGGGGAATGGGGGAAGGGATAAATTAGGAATTTGGGATTAACAGATACACCCTACTATAAATAACTAGATAAAGATGTTCCTATTATATAGCACAGAGCACTATGTTTAGTAGGTTGTTAAAACCCATAATGAAAAAGAATCTGGAAAAAGAATACACACACACACTTGAATCACTTGGCTGTACACTGGAAACTAACACAACATTGTAAATCAACTATTCATTAAAAAACCACGTTGTCTCTTTGAGTCATTGCTCTAACTTCTTTAAGAAAATAAAAATGTAAGATTCACACACAAGAGATGATTCATCATCCTTTGGAACATTACAGATCAAGTCCTGTTTGGTCCTAGACAAAAGGTAAGTTTCTTCAGTAGTGCATAATGAATTTAACATCATGTCATAGCTGTCCTGAGCTGACCAGCATATTAAACACTGATTTATGCTTTAAATATAGATATGTTAATAGACAGCATCAGCTCAATTTAATGATGCTCAGGGAAAGATGTGAATCATAATAGTAAAACTGTTATACAATTGGAATGTTTAAGAATTCAATCTGCAAGTTTTGAAAACATCTTCACACCAATAGATTGAAACGCAACAAAATAGTTTTATTAAGCATCTTACTGTTTTCTGTACATAATGGTCTCACAGAGAGAGTTTAAAGTGATATATTTCTATGGTTTTAAAATTAAAAGATAGATATGCTTTCTGATGGGATTTTTTCCCCCCATTTTAGCTGCATGGAAGACAGGATTGAAATTAAACCAAGCTAACCTTTTTTGAAACTCTTTCACCTTATAGATTAATTGCTACTCTTGTTTCTACATCCTTTTACATTGATAAAACATTTATTGACTACTGACTTTGTATAGATACCTGACAAAACCATTACTCTTGAAAGGAGTAGAAAATAAAAGTGAATGAAATTAGGTACTAGGAAAAATAAAAATATAATGGAGTTAAAAAAAGAGTTTACCTATTTCATTTTGCTTGAAAGTTTTCCAGGTCTAATAAAGAAAATTAAATTTAAATGACTCTTTAAATAGATAACCTTTTGGTGTAAAAATTAGGGAAAAGTGGGAAGGCAGAGGAGATATGTGAAGAAAGAGAAGGTTTTGTTCAGGAACCAGTTTGGATGCAACTTTGTTTGTGTGTCAAGACAAAGGAGAAAAATGTATAAATGTGACCTAAACCCTTTCCCTTTGCAAAACTCTTTCTCTGCATAAAGTATGAGATAATACCAAGTTATCACATGGTACATGGCCCTGAGAAACAATTACATGGGTGGAGAACCATTAGGTAGTCATTTGCCCTTGAAGGAAGGGAAGTGGAGAGGGTGATGGAGTGATTCACAGCACATCTGTGAGGAAGGAGATATCAATCTTTCAGAGGTGCAAGGATCAGGATAGGGAGAGAAAGTCTGGTGGTTTTCTCCACATGGCTGTTGTTCAGTCTCTCAATCATGTCCGACTCTTGCGGCCCCATGAACTGCAGCCACCAGGATCCTCTGCCCTTCACCATCTCCTAGAGTGTGCTCAAATTCATGTCCATTGAGTCGGTGATGCCATCCAATTATCTCATCCTCTGTCGTCCCCTTCTTCTCCTGCCTTCGATCTTTTCCAGCATCAGGGTCTTTTCCAATGAGTCAGTTCTTCACATCAAATGGCCAAAGTATTAGAGCTTCAGCATTAGTCCTTCCAATGAATATTCAGAACTGATTTCCTTTAGGATGGGCTGGCTGGATCTCCTTGCAGTCCAAGGGATTGTCAAGAGTCCTCTCCAGCACCACAGTTCAAAAAACATCAATTCTTCAGTGCTCAGCCTTCTGTATGGTCCAATTCTCTCATCCAGTAGTCACATCATGACTACTGGAAAAACCATAGCTTTGACTATATGGATGTTAATATTCTTAATGTTACTTGACAATAAACAAAAAGCTAAAAGTCCGTATTTTCTCCACCCCATTTTTTAAATGTCAATAAAAAAGAATTAGACTACTGCATTACTCATACTCCCCCGAACTTCCTATACAAAAGCTGTAATATTAGCTTCCTTGCTCTGGACATTAAAATGCCCCTAGAAGGGACAACACAGTCAAAGTGACCTACATATCATAAATGCTATGTAGCAAGAAGAGACTGAGGACTATATACCTCTTTAAGAAGTGGGTGAAAGATGGTGGAGGGATAGGACGGGAAGACCACTTTCTCCCCTACAAATTCATCGAAAGAACAATTCAACGCAAAGCAAACTTCACAAAACAACTTCTGATCGCTAGCTGAGGACATCAGGTGCCCAGAAAAGCAGCCCATTGTCTTTGAAAGGAGGTAGGACAAAATATAAAAGATAAAAAGAGAGACAAAAGAGCTAGGGATGGAGACCCGTCCCGGGAAGGGAGTCTTAATAGAGGAAGTTTCCAAACACCAGGAAACCCTCGCACTGGCGGGTCTGGGGGAAGTTTTCGAATCTTGGAGGGCAAGATAACTGGGAGGAAAATTAATAAATAAATAAATAAACCCCACAGATTACGTGCCTAAAAGCAACTCCCAGCAGAAAAGTACCCCAGACTACCGCATCCGTCACCAGCAAGTGGGGGCGGAACAGAGAGGAGCGTGTGGCATTGCTTAGGGTAAGGACCGGGCCTGAGTGCCCTGAGGACAATCGGAGGGAGCTTTTGTGAGATACCAACTTAAACTGTGGGACAGCAAAAGAGAGAAAGAAAATTAACCGGCCCAAACACACTGCCAGCCGTTCGCAGAACAAAGGGTCTGAGCAAGTCCAGAGAAGAGCTCGCAGGCTGCGGACCGGCCCAGCCCCGCCGGAGGCAGGAGGCAGGGGGGAGGGGAAGGGGGCAGGCTCGGCCCCAAGGACCGCATCCCCTACCACACTGCAAACAGGCCTCCACTTTCGAAACAAAGACCTCCTGAGATTGTGGATGGTCGGCATCCGCTGGGAGGGTCGCGGCGAGACACAGGGCCAGGCACCCGACTGGTGCGGCCGGGGACTGGGGCTGGGGACGCGGAGGGCAAAAGGCGCGCACTCACCTGACTGGCACGGGCGGAAACTGAGACTGGGATTGCGCAGGGAAGAAGGCGCACCGCACCCCGGGAGAGTGCGCCCGTCAAGCTCCTGGCTGCCTGAGCCGCTCCGACGGGGAAGGCACAAAACGCAGGCGCAGCCGAGTCCGCGCTTTTGTGGAACACCCGAGGGTGGGGACCGCGCGCAGCACAGGGCACGCTCCATATAGAGCAGCCGGGAGCCTGAGCAGCATAGACCGGGAAGCAGTGCCAGCCCCTCCCCGCAGCGCGACGGAACTAGCAACCTGAATAAGAGACCACCTCCACCCGCCTGTGTCAGGGCAGAAATGAGGCTCTGAAGAGACCGGCAAACAGAAGCTAAATAAACAAAGGGAACTGCTTCAGAAGGGACCGGTGCAACGGATTAAAATCCCCGTAGATAACACCGACTACACCGGAAGGGGCCTGTAGATATCGAGACATGTAAGCTGGAAAGAGGAGCTATCTGAAACTGAGACGAACCCACACTGACCGCAACAGTTCCAGAGAAATTCCTAGATATATTTTTACCTTTTTCTTTAATTAAAAAAAATTCTTTTCTTTTTATTTTTTCTTTTATTTTCTTTTAAAATTCCCTATTACTCCCCCATTATTTCTTTTTCTCTTATTTTCTTTTAAAGTCCTCTATTACTCCTCTACTACTGCTTAAGTTTCATTTTCATTTTACTATAACCTTGCAAAAAAAAAAAAGAGAAGCCCTATTTTTAAACCAAACTTCATATACATATTTCTGAAATTTTTGTGTTTTTGTTTTTAACATTGTATTTTTAAGAGTCTAACCTCTACTCTAGATTTTTAATCTTTGCTTTTCAGTATGTGATATACATTTTGGACATTAAAGAAGCCAATATTTAGTTCCCATTTTTACTCAGGAGTGTGTTGATTACTCTCTCCCACTTTTGACTCTCCATTTTCTACCTCAGAACACCTCTGTTTCCGCCTTTCCCCTTCTCTTCCCAATCCAATTCTGTGAATCTTTGTGGGTGTCTGGGCTATGGAGAACACTTTGGGAATAGACAACTGCATAGATCTGTCTCTCTCCTCTTGAGTCCCCCTTTTTCTCCTCCTGCTCATCTCTATCTCCCTCCTCCCTCTCCTCTTCTTCTCTGGGTGTCACTCACGGTGGAGAATCTTTTCGCCATTAACCTAGAAGTTTTATTATCAGTGCTGTATAGTTGGAGAAGTCTTGAGACTACTGGAAGAATAAAACTGAAATCCAGAGGCAGGAGACTTAAGCCCCAAACCTGAGAACACCAGAAAACTCCTGACTACACGGAACATTAAGTAATAAGAGACCATCCAAAAGCCTCCATACCTACACTGAAACCAACCACCACCCAAGAGCCAGTAAGTTCCAGAGCAAGACATACCATGCAAATTCTCCAGCAACGCAGGAACATAGCCCTGAGCGTCAACATACAGGCTGCCATAGTCACACCTAACACAGACCCATCTCAAAACTCATTACTGGGCACTCCATTGCACTCCAGAGAGCAGAAATCCAGTTCCACGCACCAGAACACCGATGCAAGCTTCCCTAACCAGGAAACCTTGACAAGCCAATCGTCCAACCCCACCCACTGGGTAAAACCGCCACAATAAAAAGGAACAACAGACCTCCAGAATACAGAAAGCCCACTCCAGACACAGCAACCTAAACAAGATGAAAAGGCAGAGAAATACCCAACAGGTAAAGGAACATGAAGAATGCCCACCAAGTCAAACAAAAGAGGAGAAGATAGGGAATCTACCTGAAAAAGAATTTAGAATAATGATAATAAAAATGATCCAAAATCTTGAAAACAAAATGGAGTTACAGATAAATAGCCTGGAGACAAAGATTGAGAAGATGCAAGAAATGTTTAATAAAGACCTAGAAGAAGTAAAAAAGAGTCAATTAAAAATGAATAATGCAATGAATGAGATAAAAAACACTCTGGAGGGAACCAACAGTAGAATAACGGAGACAGAAGATAGGATAAGTGAGGTAGAAGATAAAATGGTGGAAATAAATGAAGCAGAGAGGAAAAAAGAAAAAAGGATCAAAAGAAATGAGGACAACCTCAGACCTCTGGGACAATGTGAAACGCCCCAACATTCGAATCATAGGAGTCCCAGAAGAAGAAGACAAAAAGAAAGGCCATGAGAAAATACTCGAGGAGATAATAGCTGAAAACGTCCCTAAAATGGGGAAGGAAATAGTCACCCAAGTCCAAGAAGCCCAGAGAGTCCCAAACAGGATAAACCCAAGGCAAAACACCCCAAGACACATATTAATCAAATTAACAAAGATCAAACACAAAGAACAAATGTTAAAAGCAGCAAGGGAGAAACAACAAATAACACGCAAAGGGATTCCCATAAGGATAACAGCTGATCTATCAATAGAAACCCTCCAGGCCAGAAGGGAATGACAGGACATACTTAAAGTAATGAAAGAGAATAACCTACAACCTACATTACTGTACCCAGCAAGGATCTCATTCAGATATGAAGGAGAATTCAAAAGCTTTACAGACAAGCAAAAGCTGAGAGAATTCAGCACCACCAAACCAGCTCTTCAACAAATGCTAAAGGATCTTCTCTAGACAGGAAACACAGAAAGGTTGTATAAACGTGAACCCAAAACAACAAATTAAATGGCAACGGGACCATACCTATCAATAATTACCTTAAATGTAAATGGGTTTAATGCCCTAACCAAAAGACAAAGACTGGCTAAATGGATACAAAAACAAGACCCCTATATATGCTGTCTACAAGAGACCCACCTCAAAACAAGAGACACATACAGACTAAAAGTGAGGAACTGGAAAAAGAATATTTCACACAAACGGAGACCAAAAGAAAGCAGGAGTTGCAATACTCATATCAGATAAAATAGACTTTCAAATAAAGGATGTGAAAAGAGACAAAGAAGGACACTACATAATGATCAAAGGATTAATGCAAGAAGAAGATATAACAATTATAAATTTATATGCACCCAACATAGGAGCACCGCAATATGTACGGCAAATGCTAACGAGTATGAAAGAGGAAATTAATAGTAACACAATAATAGTGGGAGACTTTAATATCCCACTCACAACTATGGATAGATCAACTAAACAGAAAATTAACAAGGAAACACAAACCTTAAATGACACAATGGACCAGCTAGACCTAATGGATATCTATAGGACATTTCACCCCCAAACAATCAACTTCACCTTTTTCTCAAGTGCACACGGAACCTTCTCCAGAATAGATCGCATCCTGGGCCATAAATCTAGTCTTGGTAAATTCAAAAAAATTGAAATCATTCCAGTCATCTTTTCCGACCACAGTGCGATAAGATTAGATCTCAATTACAGGAAAAAAATTGTTAAAAATTCAAACATTAGGAGGCTAAATAACATGCTTCTGAGTAACCAACAAATCATAGAAGAAATAAAAAAAGAAATCAAAATATGCATAGAAATGAATGAAAATGAAAACACAACAACCCAAAACCTATGGGACACTGTAAAAGCAGTGCTAAAGGGAAGGTTCATAGCATTACAGGCTTACATCAAGAAACAAGAAAAAAGCCAAATAAATAACCTAACTCTACACCTAAAGCAATTAGAGAAGGAAGAAATGAAGAACCCCAGGGTTAGCAGAAGGAAAGAAATCTTAAAAATCAGGGCAGAAATAAATGCAAAAGAAACTAAAGAGACCATAGCAAAAATCAACAAAGCTAAAAGCTGGTTTTTTGAAAAATAAACAAAATTGACAAACCATTAGCAAGACTCATTAAGAAACAAAGAGAGAAGAACCAAATTAACAAAATTAGAAATGAAAATGGAGAGATCACAACAGACAACACTGAAATACAAAGGATCATAAAAGACTACTACCAGCAGCTCTATGCCAATAAAATGGACAACTTGGATGAAATGGACAAATTCTTAGAAAAGTATAACTTTCCAAAACTGAACCAGGAAGAAATAGAAGATCTTAACAGAGCCATCACAAGCAAGGAAATCGAAACTGTAATCAGAAATCTTCCAGCAAACAAAAGCCCAGGACCAGATGGCTTCACAGCTGAATTCTACCAAAAATTTAGAGAAGAGGCTAACACCTATCTTACTCAAACTCTTCCAGAAAATTGCAGAGGAAGGTAAGCTTCCAAACTCATTCTATGAGGCCACCATCACCCTAATTCCAAAACCAGACAAAGACGACACAAAAAAAGAAAACTACAGGCCAATATCACTGATGAACATAGATGCAAAAATCCTTAAAAAAATTCTAGCAAACAGAATCCAACAACATATTAAAAAAATCATACACCATGACCAAGTGGGCTTTATCCCAGGAATGCAAGGATTCTTTAATATCCTCAAATCAATCAATGTAATACACCACATTAACAAATTGAAAGATAAAAACCATATGATTATCTCAACAGATGCAGAGAAAGACTTTGACAAAATTCAACATCCATTTATGATTAAAACTCTCCAGAAAGCAGGAATAGAAGGAACATACCTCAACATAATAAAAGCTATTATTTTATTAATAATAAAATATTACCCTCAGCAAGCATTACCCTCAATGGTGAAAAATTGAAGTATTTCCCCTAAAATCAGGAACAAGACAAGGGTGCCCACTCTCACCACTACTATTCAACATAGTTTTGGAAGTTTCGGCCACAGCAATCAGAGCAGAAAAAGAAGTAAAAGGAATCCAGATAGGAAAAGAAGAAGTGAAACTCTCGCTGTTTGCAGATGACATGATCCTCTACATAGAAAACCCTAAAGACTCTACCAGAAAATTACTAGAGCTAATCAACAAATATAGTAAAGTTGCAGGATATAAAATTACCACACAGAAATCCCTTGCATTCCTATACATTAACAATGAGAAAACAGAAAGAGAAATTAAGGAAACAATACCATTCACCATTGCAACAAAAAGAATAAAATACTTAGGAGTATATCTACCTAAAGAAACAAAAGACCTATACATAGAAAACTATAAAACACTGATGAAAGAAATCAAAGAGGACACAAACAGATGGAGAAACATACTGTGTTCATGGATTGGAAGAATCAATAATGTCAAAATGGTTATACTACACAAAGCAATCTATAGATTCAGTGCAATCCCTATTAAGCTACCAACGGTATTTTTCACAGAACTAGAACAAATAATTTCTCACTTTGTATGGAAATACAAAAAACCTCGAATAGCCAAAGTAATCTTGAGAAAGAAGAATGGAACTGGAGGAATCAACCTGCCTGACTTCAGGCTCTACTACAAAGCCACAGTCATCAAGACAGTATGGTACTGGCACAAAGACAGAAATATAGATCAATGGAACAGAGTAGAAAGCCCAGAGATAAATCCACGAACCTATGGACACCTTATCTTTGACAAAGGAGGCAAGGATATACAATGGAAAAAAGACAACCTCTTTAACAAGTGGTGCTGGGATAACTGGTCAACCACTTGTAAAAGAATGAAACTAGAACACTTTCTAACACCATACACAAAAATAAACTCAAAATGGATTAAAGATCTAAATGTAAGACCAGAAACTATAAAACTCCTAGAGGAGAACATAGGCAAAACCCTCTCCGACATAAATCACAGCAGGATCCTCTATGACCCACCTCCCAGAATATTGGAAATAAAAGCAAAAATAATCATATGGGACCTAATAAAACTTAAAAGCTTTTGCACAACAAAGGAAACTATAAGCAAGGTGAAAAGACAGCCCTCAGATTGGGAGAAAATAATAGCAAATGAAGCAACAGACAAAGGACTAATCTCAAAAATATATAAGCAACTCCTGCAGCTCAATTCCAGAAAAATAAATGACCTAGTCAAAAAATGGGCCAAAGAACTAAACAGACATTTCTCCAAAGAAGACATACAGATGGCTAACAAACACATGAGAAGATGCTCAACATCACTCATCATCAGAGAAATGCAAATCAAAACCACAATGTGGTACCATTACATGCCAGTCAGAATGGCTGCTATCCAAAAGTCTACAAGCAATAAATGCTGGAGAGGGTGTGGAGAAAAGGGAACCCTTTTACACTGTTGGTGGGAATGCAAACTAGTACAGCCGCTAAAACTGGAAATAGAACTGCCATATGACCCAGCAATCCCACTTCTGGGCATACACACTGAGGAAACCAGTGTGTATGCTGAAAGAGACACGTGCACCCCAATATTCATCACAGCACTGTTTATAATAGCCAGGACATGGAAGCAACCTAGATGCCCATCAGCAGATGAATGGGTAAGGAAGCTGTGGTACATATACACCATGGCATATTACTCAGCCATTAAAAAGAATTCATTTGAATCAGTTCTAATGAGACGGATGAAACTGGAGCCCATTATACAGAGTGAAGTAAGCCAGAAAGATAAAGAACATTATAGCATACTAACACATATATATGGAATTTAGAAAGATGGTAATGATAACCCTATATGCAAAACAGAAAAAGAGACACAGATGTACAGAACAGACTTTTGGACTATGTGGGAGAAGGTGAGGGTGGGATGTTTCAAGAGAACAGCATCGAAACATGTATATTATCTATAGTGAAACAGATCACCAGCCCAGGTTGGATGCATGAGACAAGAGCTCGGGCCTGGTGCATTGGGAAGACCCAGAGGGATTGGGTAGAGAGGGAGGTGGGAGGGGGGATCGGGATGGGGAATACATGTAAATCCATGGCTGATTCATGTCAATGTATGACAAAACCCACTACAATATTGTAAAGTAATTAGCTTCCAACTAATAAAAATAAATGAAAAAAAAAAAAGTGGGTGAATGAAAAGAAGATTGTGAAGATGTGAGATTTCTAGAGGGGTACTCTGAAAGATAAGTAAAGTCAGATCCTAGCTTAGCTAAGTGCTAAGGTTTCATTTAGTACTTATTGCAGGTTTCCTGATGGATCAGACAGTAAAGAATCCTCCTGCAATGTGGGAGACCTGGGTTGGGAAGATCCCCTGAAGAGGGCTTGGCAACCCATTCTCGTATTCTTGCCTGGAGAATCCCCATGGACAGAAAAGCCTGGCGGGCTTGCAATAGAGAAAAGAACCTAGCATGGCCTGAACTCAAATTTCCAAAACAAGAGGTGAAAGAACTTTTAAAGACTGGGGGTGTGAGGAAAATGGGAGGGGCTTTTAAGAGGGTTGGTCCATGTGACTAGCCCACCTGGATTTGTTAAGTGGTGCTAATGGCGAGGTGAAACACGCTTCTACCTTTTTTTTTTTTTTTCATTTATTTTTATTAGTTGGAGGCTAATTACTTTACAATATTGTAGTGGGTTTTGTCATACATTGACATGAATCAGCCATGGATTAAGATAGGAGGTGTAATGCGAAGCTCCAATACTTTGACCACCTGATGCGAAGAACCAGCTCATTGGAAAAGACCCTGATGCTGGGAAAGACCAAAGGTGGGAAGAGAAGGGGAGGACAGAGGATGAGATGGTTGGATGGCATCACTGACTCGATGGACATGAGTTTGAGTAAACTCTCGGAGTTAGTGATGGACAGGGAGGCCTGGCGTGCTGTGGTCCCTGGGATCATAAAGAGTCGGACATGACTGAGCGACTGATCTGAACTGAACAGAATGCAAGGCACTCAATGAAGTGTCTGCTCCCTCAGGGACTGCGAGCTGGAGTGAGAGGTGCATTTCAAAGAGACTGTGTTCAGGTCCTCAAGAAAAACGTTTGTGCGGTAGTTTTACATCTCAAAGAGAAGAGAAAAAGTTTATAACTGTCAGTTTCTAAAGGAGCTGCTCTACAAGGGGCTTGTAGGGCCTGTCTACCTATCTTCAGATTTTGGCTGAAACACAGAAAATTCTCGCAGCACTGAGATTTCTCAGAAATCCACTAAACAGGGGGTCATCCTAGGCCATGACCCTGAGCAACCAGGAGCCGGCTAGAGTCTGTAAGCGTTCTCCAGCAGTCACTATGGTATGAAAAGTCTGCAGTTCTCAGTGCAAAGCCATTTAAACACAAGTAGCCAATAGTTTACAAAAGGATTTTATGGCTATGAATTAATAAAGTGGGTTTAATGATAATTTCATTTTAATGACTTATCAGCTTAGTCTAGAACCTTAAGATTAATGCATTCCTACAGAGGTCATATTTGGAGATAGTATATGCTATTATCTATATTAATTCAGATTTTATTAAGCGCTTACTCTAGACACGACACTGTTCTGAATTACACAGCACTTAAAAGTATATTTTTAAAAATTCATTGAGTATTAATTTTTCTTTGGATCTTATTTTAGTAGTGACAGTAGAATTGGTCAGTTTTGCTTTATAATTAGGACCTCATAATCAATATGAATTATAATAACTGCAATTTTTTTTCTGTTACTGACAAAGTTTTATTGCCTTCTGCAATAAATACTGCACAACTTTAGGAAAATCTTATATCATAATCTAGACATAATGGTAGAACAATAGTTTATAAAAGAGTAATTAATGAGAAACAATTTAAACTTAATAAGCCATAAATACATTTATTATTTTTCCAATAATGTAGTTTCCCCAAAAATTAATGAAATAAGCCTTCAGAAAAGATACAGCTAAAGTGACAATCCCTTAATAATAGGAAATATGTGTTGGATATCTTTACTTCTTCCTGGGTCTAGCCTACTGTCACACATTAGTATACACTCAATAAACTACTTATCCAAAATAAATAAATAAATAAACCACTTATCAAGTAATATGATAATTACAAATGGAAACATTTTAATTTAAAAAATTACTGAATAAAGAATACCTATAGATTTCTTAGGGGAAAAAGTTGTTTGAGGGCAGAGACTATTTGATCTTAGACCAGCCACTAAATGTATAGAATTGAAATGGAAGAAAGTTGAAAATTCATTATCATTTCATAACTAGGAAAGTTCTCTTCCATCTCAAACAAACATAAATATTCCTTTCTTGATCCCACACCAATCTTAAAATTAAACTACTAGTGTGCACACACTGCCATTTCTTTTGGTTTTGGTTTTATTATTAACTTTATTGGCTCTGCTCCTAGCATTAGGTCACGAATGAACAACTTTCACTTTCACTTTTCAGCATTAGGTTGATAATTCTGTAATGTCAGTTATCTTATGCAATACTAACTTGTACAAAGTTGTAGTTCATAAAATATGAACTTCCCTTCTAATTTCTCCTTTTTCCATCCTTTTCTCTTTTTCTCTGTTTTTCTTTGCCTTTAATCCTGTCTTATCATTTCTACTTTTCCACCTTTTTATTTGAACTTTATTTTTTGATGTATTTATATGGGGAATGTCCTTTTTAACACTGGTGTCAAGGAATGCAAAATGTTGTGACATAAATATTGTTTGTTGTTATGTTGAGGACAAAAATCTCTGCAACATTTAAACATGATGGAATAGAGCTCTACTAAACACACGGACATGGACCCTTTGACCAATTTGCAAGTGTGCATGCTAAATCTCTTCAGTCGTGTCTGACTCTGTGTGACTTTATGGACTGTAGCCCCTCAGGCTCCTCTGTCCATGGAATTCTCCAGGCAAGAATACTGGAGTGGGTTGCCATGATCTCCTCCAGGGGATCTTCCCCACCCAGGGATTGAACCCGTGTCTCTTATGTCTCCTGCATTGGCAGGCGGGTTCTTTACCACTAGTACCACCTGGGAAGCCCCTGATCAGATTACTACAAGCTTAATTATGAGCTCCTTTGTGCAAATTATACAGTCTAAAGAGAACGTCAAGCTAGAATTTTATTATTTAGCCTTACTGAGGGCTGAGATTTTTGAGTGTGGCTCAAATGCTGCATCGTCACAGAGACCATATGTACAGTGTCTACAACAGCCTCCCTCTTCTTCATCCTGTATTCTCTCTTTTATTTTTCTGATCACTGGCAGATATTATCTTTTTCAAATGTTACACATTTTTTTTCAATGCATTTACCCCTCCTTAGAGAGTAAATCAATAAGGGAAGTATTTTATTTGTTTTGCTTATTCCTTCAATAAATATTCATTGAGTAAAGAAAAGAATGAAGGCTAAAATATAACAGTGTTTCTGAACCATTCATTAGAAATCATAGATAATTTGTTTCTGTTTCATTTGTTTCGTTTGCAGGAGAACTGGGAAAACTGGCTATATCTCATAATGATAATTACCACTACTTGAGAACATATTATCCTTTCTTTGTTTGAGATGGAATTTAGTGTTTCTTTACCTGCTTTGTGGGTTTCACAAATTCAGTTCCAAAAAAAGAAATACACAAGTAACTTGCCTTTATGATGTTAACTGTAAGGAAGAACAGATTTCATATATTTATGATCTTCTTGGACCCTACTGGAGTTACACGATGCTCTTCCATGCCTGCCCTTAAAGCATACCCATCAACACAGACTGTCTGACCTTCACACTCTAGATGCAGTTATTGTTGAATAATTTATTTAGCTCTTACTCATGTACATTGAGACAGCACTTTCATTAGAGCTGTAGCATGTTATTTAACATTGCTTGTTGTTTTTTCCTCAATCACATTTTAAACTCCTTGAAGGTAGTGGTTATTATCCTTTCTTAGCACAGGCCATGCAATATGCATTTAATAAATGTTTATCTTATCTGATACACCATGATGTACAGTATCTATTATCCAAATCATGGATTCAATCTCAATTATGGCTTTGCCTTTAAATGTAGATTAAAGTGCATATCAGTTTTACTCAGATGCTCTTTCTTTCAGTACATTTAAGCAATAAGAGAACTCATTAGAATTTCATAATACTTTCATTAAAACTGAAGGATTTTTTCCTTAGTTTAAGAGCTCTGTAACAAATGCTCTTCAAATCACGAAGTCTCCTTTGTAGATAATACGTTACCATTACCATTAAGAGAACCTGAGAGAAAAGCTATGGATGTGAGAGTTGGACCGTGAAGAAGGCTGAGCGCTGAAGAATTGCTGCTTTTGAACTGTGGTGTTGGAGAAGACTCTTGAGACTCCCTGGGACTGGAAGGAGATCCAACCAGTCCATCCTAAAGGAAATCAGTCCTGAATATTCATTGGAAGGACTGGGGCTGAAACTGAAGCTCTAACACTGGCCACCTGATGCAAAGAATCAACTAATTGAAAAAGACCTTGATGATAGGAAAGATTGAGGGCAAGAGGAGAAGGGGATGACAGAGGATGAGATGGTTGGATGGCATCACAGACTCAATGGACATGAGTTTGAGCAAACTCAAGGACATAGTGAAGGACAGGGAAGCCTGGTGTACTGCAGCTCATGGGGTCCCAAAGAGTGGACACAACTTAGCGACTGAACAACAACAACATAGCAATATGACATATAAGAGTTATATAATAAACATTTTTTCTTATATAAAGGTAATAAATGTTCTACATTAGTAATACATATTAAATGAAATCTCCTATTCAATTCCCTCAAATTTCTTCACCAACCAACATAGACATGTGTAGGTATAGAAATATGTGTGTGTGTATTCACTAAATGCACATATATAATACATATAAGTAGAATACATACATATACATTTACAAATACACATATATATTTGCAACATATGCGTTACAAATTTCAGTAGCCTAAGCATTGATCTGCCTATTGGAATAAACCTGAATCTGAGAAGGAATTCACTTCCGTTTTATATTGCCTAGCTTAAAGAAGTTCAGGAATTGAAGTGACTTCCTCAGAATATTAAAACAATTGCCAGGAAAAAAAAAAGTCATAGTAAAGGTAGTGATAAATCATAGTATACATTATAGCCTTACATCATCCATATGTAGTTTTGATCTTGGGAATAAAACTAATTAGTTCGGCACTATAACAAACTACTTAAAGTAAAAAAAATGAAGGAAAATTTTAATATCTTAGAAACAAGACATATCATACAGGTTTCTGTGAGTGTCTTGGTTTCAAAATGACTTTAGGAAATTAACATTTTGTGTCAGTTAAAGGGAAACAAATTCCATAACCAATCTGATGCATCCCGCAGAGTAAGAATCACCCTGCTGGGTATTCTTCCTCTTGGGGCTAAATAAACTTGAATTGTGCAGTCTGTGAAAGTATGATCAATAGATGTTGTTGACTAACTCTGATGATAAGAGGATGACAAGGACATGAGTCTTTAAGGGAAAGTTTTATTCACATAACTCCAAACGAATAAAGAAGTATAACCTGCAGTAGAACTAAAAAACAGAAAAATCTAGACCCTAAAGCACATCTGAGTGTATCTACTGATGATCTTTATATTTAATTTAATATTTACAATTGTGGCCAAACAGTAGGCTCACTATAATTAGCAAAATTTTATTTTAAAAGTTGCTTAGGAAGCTTTAAAGTTGGCTCAAGAAGAGTTTTATTTCCAAACTTTTTGTCAGCCTTAATTTTAAGTCAACCAGTTCACATAACTGAATTTATGCTCAAGATCCTTTATTGCCCTGTGAAATATTTTATAAATACAAAATACTTCAAAACTATATTTTAGGAAATAAAATGCTACAAATAAATTTATTCATAAATTTTGATAGCTTTATATTTCACTCCAGAAACCCAAACTGCAGACAGAATTGAGCTAACATCTATACCACAGGCAGATGTATATCACTTATATCAAAAATCTATAAAGTTTATCAGAATAGAAAGTGTTTTAATTTCCCTACTTCAAATTTTAAAGTCTACTATTTTATTTATTTATGCATATAACTTTGAGTATGTAATAGTTCTGGGGTTCCCATTACCATGTCTGAATTTCCTCTGTCTAGTTAGCTAGCTCTCTAGTGTGTGAATATTTTTATATCCAGAAAGAACACAATTTACCCTAATAAAAATTGTAAGACACACATTTGCAGAAAATTAATGCATAATATCATAGGTGTTCCATAACTGTTCTTGTCTTAGAAGTTCAAAAGAAAATTTTACCTTTTTACAAGTGGTTCTGGCATCACTGTCTTTCATTAGATATCTTTTAAAAAATCCTTAATAATTTCATTAGACTAAATGGCTATAAGTTAACTATTGAAACAGAGGAGGGCATAAACATTCAGATGCATTTTTTTAGAATGTATTACAAATGTAAACTTCTACTAACGGAGTGTGAAACTCCCCATCATCCCATAATATTTCCAGTATTCAAAAATCTAACTCTTGATGTCTACATATTATATATCTCTTAATTGAATGATTTCTAATAGTAGCATTTTCCAGAAGAGTCTCATGGATGATCCATTCCTTGACTTCTCCTGTATTTCATAAACTTATTCTCTCTCTCTCTTTTTTTTTTATAATTTTATTTATTGATTTGTTTTTGACTGTGCTGGGTCTCTGTTGCTGGACAGAGTTTTTATCTAGTTGCAGAGAGCATGGGCTTTAATATTCATCTGCATTAACTTCATCCTGAGTGAATGAGGTGTTTAGGATCAGAAATAGATTTCATATCAATGACTTTAAAATAAATAATAGATATATTGGACACCTGTCCCCAGGCCTTCTCCATGGGGTCAAGCGATCAAAGGAAGGTCAGATGTTTCCTGGAGGTAACAGGTCACTCTAATGTTGAGGGATAGGAGAAATGATTTTGCTCTGGTTATAAGGGGAAGGAGGAAGCTGACTCCTCCCCTTCTGAAGGGGTCTTCTTGCTCCAATCATTTGATACATAAACATCAGTAAAATTGCTTTAAGAGCAAGTTGGTACCTCCTAAGCTTTGATGACCTAGAAGTGAGAAGTTGTGGTGCATGAGCTTCCCATCGCGGCAGCTTCTCGTGTTGCAGAGCACAAGCTCCAGGGTGCACAGGCTTCAGCAGTGACTCCTGAGCCCTGGAGCACAGGCTCAGTAGCTGTGGTACATGAGCTAAGTTGCTCTGCAGCATGCGGCTTCTACACGGATCAGGGACGGAATCCATGCCTCTTGCATTGACTGACAGCAGGTTCCTTTATCACAGAGCCACACTGGAAGCCTCATCTGCTCCCTTTATACTCAAGAAAGATCTGACTGTATATACAACTCTTGAGTTATATTTAGTTTTGTCCAAGACCCAAAGACATTGCTTTGTTGTTTATAATTGAATGTTACATTAATCCTTTCACCATATTTTTAGTATTTGCATCATCTTGGCTGAATTTCATTATTCAGTAATTTTTTATCTTGATTTGTTTTTTAGTTTTTCAAGAAGAAGTTGTGAATGTCATATACACTGAGCTCCTTTATGTATTAAGATGTCTGTATGTTGCACTTTCAATTCAAAATCAGGTTACCTAGGTTTAACACCTCTTAAGTCATACTTTATTTCCAAGTTTTGGAAGTCTTCTATTATTTCTGGACAGTTCATAATGCTGTACAGAC
The DNA here is from genome assembly GCF_019320065.1 of Cervus canadensis. Taxonomy (NCBI): domain Eukaryota; kingdom Metazoa; phylum Chordata; class Mammalia; order Artiodactyla; family Cervidae; genus Cervus; species Cervus canadensis. The sequence continues at coordinate 10,146,799 of NC_057389.1, forward strand.
ATATGAGGGCAGTTTATCTTTATCAATTTTTAGGTAGAATTTTTCCCTACCTGGATACATAAAGAATTTTATCTTTAAAGTCCAGTTATTTAGAGTTAAACATATTCACATTAATTTTCTAAAAACAGATGTGTACTTTAGTTCTATAGATTCAAATCTCCATGTTGTGAAATTTTTCTTTGATGGAATCTGTTAATACTTTTTCTGTTGTCCATTTGATCCTTGTGTAAAATCATATTTATCTTTTGTGGAAAAATAAATTTTTCCTGGATCCCTTGGTGCTCCAATAAAAGCTCCAGTCTCTTAACACCTTTCACAAACCATGAGAATTAAATCTGTAGCCTGTTCTCTAGTTAATTTTTCTGATCCTGGAAGGCTAAGTGGTTACAGCCCTGATGAGATCCCTAGGTTAAGCCCCAAGATGAGGGAGAGACTAGAGCATCCCCTCTCTAGGATGAACAAGGAAGGAAACCCCAAGAATTGAAGATACCTTAGGTCATTAGGGCTTCCCCGGTGGCTCAGAGGGTAACGCATCTGCTTGCAATGTGGGAGACCCAGGTTTGAATCCCGGGGCAGGGAGATCCCCTGGAGAAGGAAATGGCAACCCACTCCAGTACTCTTGCCTAGAAAATCCCATGGATGGAGGAGCCTGGGAAGCTACAGTTCATGGGGTCGCAAAGAGTCGCACATGACTGAATGACTTCACTTCTCACTTCTAGGTCATTAAAGCTTAAGAGGTATCAACTTGCTCTTAAAGCAATTTTACTGATGTTTATGTATCAAATGATTGGAGCAAGAAGAAGACCCCTTCAGAAGGGGAGGAGTCAGCTTCCTCCTTCCCCTTTATAACCAGAGCAAAATCATTTCTCCTATCCCTCAACATTAGAGTGACTTGTTACCTCCAGGAAACATCTGACCTTCCTTTGACCGCTTGACCCCATGGAGAAGGCCTGGGGACAGGTGTCCAATATATCTATTATTTATTTTAAAGTCACTGATATGAAATCTATTTCTGATCCTAAACACCTCATTCATTCAGGATAAAGTTAATGCAAATGAATATTAAAAACAGACTTTGTTTTGTATTTCATGTTCTGATTTGAAAATATTATTAAGTATGCCCCTGCCCTCAGAGTTAATTGAGAAATGGGCAAGGACTACAAAACCACCAGCTTTTCCTTTCCTTTCTGTATAACCAGACAATAGATAAGGCTTAGAGCAGTGCCCAAACTGGTTATCATTAAGGGCCTGCCGAGCAGTTACCCACGTGGCCACACGTAGACCTTTGTCTGCTACGAGCCCAGTGAAGTCCTGAAAGAATACCCGAGCCGCAAGATTGAACACATCATTCCTACACAGAAAGTGGAGACAGGGATGCTACACTCTCACCCAGCAGACTGACCATGCTGTTTTCCACAGGGAAGTCATGAAAGGTACCAATAAGGGCAGAAGGTTTCTGCATAAATTATTCTTTACATAATGAACAAGAATGCAGAGACCATCACAAAAACAGAACCTCTTACATTATAAGGATACCAGTCATGTTGTATTCGGAGAAGGCAATGGCACCCCACTCCAGTACTCTTGCCTGGAAAATCCCGTGGATGGAGGAGCCTGGTCATGGGTTCGCAAAGAGTCGGACACGACTGAGCGACTTCATTTTCATGCACTGGGGAAGGAAATGGCAACCCACTCCAGTGTTCTTGCATGGAGAATCCCAGGGACAGTGGAGTCTGGTAGGCTGCCGTCTGTGGGGTCGCACAGAGTCGGACACGACTGAAGTGACTTAGCAGCAGCAGCAGCATATTGTATTTATGACTTCATTTAACCTTCATTATTTCTTTAAAGGTCCTATTTCCATTCTAAACACAGTCACATTCCAAAATACTGGGGCTCAGAGCTTTAACACACAAATTTTGGCAAACACAATTGCGTCCATAATAACTGTGATTAAAGAGCTGGATTTAATTATAGGGCTTCCCCTGTGGCTCAGCTGGTAAAGAATCCACTTGCAATGCCGGAGACCTGGGTTTGATCCCTGGGTTGGGAAGATTCCCTGGAGAAGGGAAAGGCTACCCACTCCAGTATTCTGGCCTGGAGAATTCCATGGACTGTATAGTCCATGGGATTGCAAAGAGTTGGACACAACTGAATGATTTTCACTTTCACTTTTCACTTTAACTCTAAATGTTATGGGAGGTCATGGTAGGATTCCACATGGGGTGGATACGGTGAATGACTTCTTCATCCTCCCGTCTGAGTCGGAGTTTGCAGGTGCTACTTTATGTCTGTTTTTCTGATTATGTATAACTGCTCTGGGCATAGGGAAGTGTGAGTTCAGCAGGGGATGTCCAAGTCTCTGTTGGAAGAACCGCAGTTCTAGCCTCTCCTCTGAGCTTGTGTGAAAAAGAATCTACCAGAGTGCTCTCCACCAGGCCTGAACTGTGTATTCGTCCCATGGTGTGGAAATTCTGCATCACCAAAAACATGATGCAGTAACTGTACGGTCTAGCTCATCAGCTGGTCTCTCCCCAGAGGATAAGGCCACTTCCCTGTGCAGCAGAGGGAAAGGACTTGTGTAGAGGGTGAAGGACAGGTGACCTTTGGACTCAAGTTCCGGGTGTACTTCTTCACTCCCACCCCCAGCACTCTGCTCCTTTAAATTGTTGTAGCTTCTGTGCTCCCTATTTATCGCTTGGACTCATTACCTAGACAGAGCTATGATGACTTCCACTATTTTTTCAGTTTGAAGATACAGACTGAAGGTGGGGGGCTGCCTCCTGGAACGTTTTCCTGCTCCAACTGAAATCCCACTGTGATAGTTTCCTTCATGATTTATTTACCCTGGATGCTGTCTCCATCACTCTCATCTGTCCATGCCAGGGAACAGTCTCAGGATCTTTTAACCATGTTTTCTGTCCTCTGTATATTTCCTGAGGGCAGGCTGAACACAGGGCACACCATGCTAAGAATTTCCACCCAATTTCTTTTCAACCACCGCTTTTTAAATTTTATGACAAAATGCTGTAAATGCATCCTTTCTTGGTCAACTGCGTCTCATAAAAAAACTGCCCGTGCAAGTAATTATTATTAATTTTGGTTAAAGGCCAAGTCAGTGATCTGGGTGAAATCCACCCTATAGTTTTTCTAAGAATATTTTGGTTTTATATTCTGCATATTCTTGTTGCTTCACATTCGGTTTTATCTTTAGGGATTCAGTTACATGGCAGCCCCTTCCTCTCTTTAATTTTAGATTGACTTCACTCATTATTTTTTAATTAAACAATGTTTCTGCCGCTGGATTTGTGTTTTTAATCAAGGAAACAAAGAAGAGCTATTAGTTGCTTGAAATTACGAACAAACTAAACCACGCAGCGCTCGGCAGACACTGGTTCTGTCCCGACTCTTTTACATTCCAAACGAAGAAAGGAACTCCTAAAAGACCCTGCTGAGAACAGAGCAGGCAGAGATAACACAGGCTCAGACACACCGAAGCTAATTACCTACAGTACGTGATTTGAAGCAGGGCCAATAAGAGACTGAGGAGTAAGCGTATTAAAGCCACTATAATAGGAGACAAGGAAAGAGACAAAAGAAACGAGAGATGGAAGCGTAACGCAAGGGAGGAAATTCATACCGGGGATTAAGACAATTACATTGCTATTGTGTTTTATTCTAGGCAAAGTGAATGACCTTCACTGGCAGTGATTCTGAATCCAGTATCTGTAAAGAGAAACAGACTTGTCAGTGGTCAATGGCATACAGGCTAACTCCTTTCTGTCTTCGCAGCCTCTCCTTCTTTCCTTGTCCCTTCCCCTCATGGTGCAGATAATTCGATGCATGGCAGAGAATTACGGGCATATGACAGCTCAAAGGACACGGATGCTGTGAGCTGTGCTTATCTAGCTGAGGGCAGGATTTCTTCCAATGCCATCCTCTTCATCAGTTGCAAAACTGATGGGTTTATACATTAATAATCCTTCAGTTGATGAAAGGGCGTTGCTGTCAGAACATATTTTTTCAACTTTCATTGAACTGTCAGTCCCAGAAGGTCTGGCCCTCAGTTGGCTAGATGTCTCTATTTTGGTGCAAAGTCATTTTTTTTCCCCAATAACTCATTACCATATACTAATAAATGTGAATAATATGCTTTATTATTCCTGTGACAAGGTTGCAGTAGGCCACATGTGTCAGGCAGCATTTTGGATCCGTGTATTCTCTTCCTGGATAAGAAGCTTGTGCTAGAATGCACAAAAGTTTAATGAATATGCACTTGACCAATAAAGGGGCATGCAAGAGGGATAACCTCTAATAATCTTGTTTTCACTGCTAACGGTAAGAAAACAGGAGAAAGAGACGAGGAAGTTATACCAGTCAGATAACACAGGCTTCTGCAGTGATTAAATTTTTGCTGTATAGTTTTTGATATCATGCCTTAATCTGTTTTAGTCATTTTAGCAAAATCATAGGTCTTAAAGATGTGGGTGTCCTGGCATATTTCATATTTGAAGGGTTATTAGAGGAGCACAGACAAGTTTTCTGATCTTCTCAAATTAAAATAGTAAAAAAACACAGCCAGCTTCATATAGGATTCGCTTCACAAGAACACGGTCTACCCTTGCTGATTAACCAGAGAAGGATTTGTTACAGGGAACTGGATAGCTTGAAGAATGATCAGGCGAGCTGGTAAGACCGACTTCAGGCTAAGTATCTAGAAACAGTTTCTTACGTGACAAGACAGACCTGAACAGTTGAAGTTGCTGCTGCTCCTTTGACAACCAAGCACTGCCTCGTGAGGAGCTCTCTAAAGCTCACCTGTCTGCTCCGGGGCAGTGTGGACCCCACGGCGAGCCCCACCAGGAAAAGGGCTCTTGACACTCTGTTTCTCTCCCCACCTAGCTCGGATCTGAATTCTAGTTTCCCAGCAATGCTTCCGACTGGTGAACACAAGTCACGTCAGCACCGCAGATGTCAGGGAGTCTGGGAAGCGCAATGGTTACACTGCCATCTGGGTCGTCTGGGGACACACTGGGGAAGTCAGATCATCTGTTGGATGTGTTAATCTAGTATCTGTGATTTTATACCAAGGGTGTTGCACAAAGATTCCTTCCATTACTTGGCACTTGACAGGTTTCAAAGTGCCTTTGGAGTCGTTAACGCATTTGATGATCACCACAAGATTATAGTGGCTAAGGTCAGGTGTCCAAGTATCAGTTTTTCTCATACTTAGCCATACTCTATAGAAATATGTCTAAGATATCTGTATACCTTTAATTCATACATTTCACTGACATGATATATACGTACCCTAAGCTGCTTCAGTTCAGTTCAGTTCAGTCGCTCAGTCGTGTCTGACTCTTTGTGACCCCATGATTCACAGCATGCCAGGCCTCCCTGTCCATCACCAACTCCCAGAGTTTACTCAGACTTATGTCCATCGAGTCGGTGATGCCATCCAGCCATCTCATCCTCTGTCATCCCCTTCTCCTCCTGCCCCCAATCCCTCCCAGTATCAGGGTCTTTTCCAATGAGTCAACTCTTCGCATGAGGTGGCCAAAGTATATTGAGAGATAGTTACCGAGTTTCCTATTTTCCTCCACTATAAACAATTCTACAACACATATCCTAGAAGACATATCCTTATATGCTATTACGTTTTTTCTTTTGCCCCATCAAAGAGTATGTGGCTCTTAATACCGTTTCATCTTCTTCCTTAGCAATATACCCCTTAACTTTCAGATGAGCCTATTTATTTCTTGTAGCTAAAACTGGCTATGTGATTAATAAAGGCACAATTTCTAGAAAACATCCTTAAGTGGAAGCAATGAGCCCTTGAATGCTTTTCTTTCATGTACTAATTGAAGTACAAATGCAGTGGCTGGAACTTCTGTATTCTTTGAAAATCCTGAGGTGTAAGCTATTAAGTGTCCTAACCAGATTGTACATCTCTAGGTTTATTTATGTGAGACAGAAACCTATTTTGCCCCTCCATTGTCATATCAGACTTTTCTGCTAATTGCAGCCAATAACCATCTTTTCAATTTAATAGTGAAATTACGTTCACCCAAAGCTGTAAACTTCACATTTCCATCAACAATGAATAAAAATATACTTTCTCTCACATGTTTGCACTTTAATACCTGCCAATTAAATGGATAAAACATCTATGCCAATTTACTTTGAATTCCCTTAATATTATATTTGAGTATATTTTCATGTGTATTTAGCTATTTGGATGCATTTGCTTTTCTTTGAATTATCATGGCATATTGAGTTGTTTATCTTTCTTTCTTAAAATGCGTGAGACCTTTACATAGGTGTTTGATACTCTTACATCTCCTGTGTGCATGCATGCTAAGTCACCTCAGTTGTGTCTGACCCTTTGTGACCCTGTGGTCTGTAGCCTACCAGGCTCCTCTGTCCATGGGGATTCCCCTTGCAAGAATACTGGAGTGGGTAGCCATGCCCTCCTCCAGGGGATCTTCCCAGCCCAGGGATCGAACCCACATCTCTTAAGTCTCCTGAACTGCCAGGTAGGTTCTTTACCACTTAGCACTTACATCTCCTAGATAATTGCTTATCTGTTAGCTAAAATAATGCTTTTGTCAAAATTTCTAAAAAATGTGAAACAATAATAGTAATTTCAGGTATATTTTTAAAATCCTTTTTATCAAAAACTTTAGTATTTTCTCAACTAACTGTAGTTTGGTAAGTAAATAAGTAACTGTTAGTCGCTCAGGAGTGCCTGACTCTTTGCGACCCCATGGACTGCAGCCCACCAGGCTCCTCTGTCCATGAGATTTTCCAGGCAAGGGTATTGGAGTGGCTTGCCATTTCCTTCTCCAGGGGGTCTTCCCAACCCAGGGATCGAACCCAGGTCTCCTGCACTGCAGGCAGATTCTTTAGTTTGGAGCGGGGGCAAATTATCTGATGCAAAGAGCCAGTTCATTAGAAAAGACTCTGATGCTGGGAAAGTTTGAAGGCAGGAGGAGCAAGGGACAAGAGAGGATGAGATGGTTGGATGGCATCATCGACTCAAAGGACATGAGTCTGAGTAAGCTCCAGGAGCTGGTGATGGACATGGAAGCCTGGCGTGCTGCAGTCCACGGGGTTGCAAAGAGTCAGACACAACTGAGCGATTAAACAACAACAAATTATCTTTATTATGTTAAAGGAAGACATTTCTGTGGATATTTGATTTAAAGTTTTTTTTTTTAAAAAAATGATGGGCAATATGAAATATAACAAAATTTTAAGAATAAGAGCAAGATCAAATGTTCTTAGTTATACAATATTTCTAAAGTTTATGTCCACCTACCCATCAGGAAGATATGGAGAATGTAATGTGTTGGGGTCCTTTAATGGACCGGAACCTTGTGGTACAGAGTTGACGATAAGAAAGTGAAAAGAGAAAGAGAGAGAAAGAGAGAGAAAGAGAGAGAGAGACAAAAAAGACCCGGGGACCTAAGCTCTGATGGAGCAAAGGTGCTTTAATGATTTTTCTATGAGTATATATAGGCTGCAGTACAAGAAACTTCTTTCGGGAATGATAGAGATCAGAAAACCAAATGTACAGCAACCGTTACCAAGGGAACAAGGGGTAATGTTAGTCACAAGGTCAGGAGACAATCCATATCTCAAGAAAGGGGAAGGAGATTAAGCTGTTTTGTCCTAAGGAGAATGTTTACTAAAGGAGACTCATGTTTGCCTCACACAATGACCTCAGTCCCTGGGAGCAGCGTGCTGTTCCGCTTGAAGAGGGACAAAGGACTCATGAGAGACAGCATGTAGGAATCCTCCCGTCAAACATTCCCTGACAGTAATGGTAGAGTAACCAAGCTAAATACAGAATCCAAAAGCAGAGAGTTCCAAAAGGAAAGAGTACATTACAAGTCTCCACTCTAATTCCCATGAAAAAGTGAGAGTGAAAGTGAAGTCGCTCAGTCGTGTCCGACTCTTTGCAACCCCATGTACTGTAGCCTACCAGGTTCCTCCATTCATGGGATTTTCCAGGCAAGAGTACTGGAGTGGGTTGCCATTTTCTTCTCCAAAGCAAAGCCATTTCCCTTCCAGTGGCAGGGCTTGGCTATAGTATCTCAGTGAAGAGAAGTAAAAGTTCTAGAATATAATGATTACAATCGGCTTGCCTCATGGAGGTGTTTTATACTTTATATGAACATGATAATCAAATGTTGTTTTCTAGTAATGATCTATACAATTCCTATGATTTTATTCTTTACACACTTTACATTTTTCAAAGAATAGGTATTTTATAATAAGATATAGGTAGTTTGCAATGTTGTGCTATTTTCAAGTATATACCAAAGCAATTTAGTTATCATACATACATATATATATATTCTTTTTCAGATTCTTTTCCACTGTAAGTCATTACAAGATATTAAGTATAGTTCCCTATGATTTTATTCTTAGTTTGAGTGTTCTTTACAATAAAGTAATTGTTATGCTATATAGGATTTTCCTTCAAATGCTAAGCTCCTGACCTAGACTCAGCTCTAGAGGACCAACACAAACACACAGGTGTCTAACATTATGTTAGTAGATTCAAAGCTAGTCTGGCGCGAGATAACTTGTGAGATATTACTGTATACCTAAACAGTAATTTTTAGTATTTATTCATTTCATGTCCCTTGGTATCACGAGCATTTAACTTTGAAGCCTAGGAAGTCAATCAACTGCTCATGTCTCCATTTTCTCACCTACAATCTCTCTTACCTGTTGGGAAGAACAGATGCATAAATATATGTGCAGGCACTTAATTCAGTTTTGACACCTAATAAATTCTCAGTAAACGCAAACTTCATTGACTCCTTATGTGTATCCGGAAGATGATTTGAATTCCTGTGAAAATACATATGCCATCTTTCCTACATTAAGTAGTGGTTCTCAACCCAGGACAGCTATCCCCCCACCACCAGAGGACATTTGGCAATGTCTTCATTGTCACAACTGGAGAGATTGTACGCCCAGCATCTACAGGGTGGTCAGGAATGCTGGTATTAATATATACCAAAACGATGCACAGGACAGCTCCCCGTGACAGAATCATCCAGTTCAAAATGTCAGTCGTGCCCTGCTCTAAAGGTACCTGCCATGTAAAATATCTAAGCGCGTTTCTGACCTCATATGTAGCAAAACTGAAAGCATGACCCAATAAATGTGTTACATCCTGGCATTCTCTCCTAGACTACAGTTTGAGGGAGATGCACTGTGTAGTTTTGGCCAGGCCTTTGGGATCATTTCTACCAGGAACTGGGAAATGGTACAGTCTGGACCCAGCACCAACTGCAGAATATGAAGACCCAGCTTGGTCTGGAGTAGCAGTCTGCTTCACGCAGCCTAGCTCAAGGCTTGCATTGCAATCCCTTCTCTCCACCGTATGGCTTTCTGCTATCACCCAAGCTGAGACATAAGCTGTACTGTACAGGGCAAAATTACTAACAGGACATACATTGGCCACAAAAAAATGTAGCAGTCCCATAATAAATATGCCAAAGAAGAAAATGACTGAGTGTTGATGTTCTGCTGCAGGAATTAGGTGGATAGAGTACCTATTCACTTGATTTGTGTGACAAGGATGCAATATTTATGATTTATTTAAGGCAGAAATGTCCACAATCTTTTTTGATAAAGCAGGCTATACAATGAAGAAAAAGTATTTTTATGAGGGCACTTTGGGAGAACCTTGACATTTCTTTTATTTTTCTATCAGACTTTTCGAAAGTTTTTGTTTGATGCTTCCATAAATCAAGAGTTGACTTATGAAGTGCAAGTTTTGCACATTCTCAAATCACAAAAACCTTCTATAAGGTAAATACAGTTGATAAATATAAACATAATATCAATATCCTCAAAATATGCATATTTAAATTATAATTTCTAAAGGTATATATCTATAAGCCTGCATGTATCAAAGAAATTATAAACTTTTACACAGAAACTGTAAATGATCTGAATATTCTATTCAATGTGTTAATGTAATAGGTCCCTACATAATTCATTTAAATATTACCAAAAATCTGTGCAAACATAAAACTCAAATATTATTGTGAAAACCTCAACATCTGTTCCAATAATTGCTTCTTATTTATGCTAAGATAAAATATTAATATAACTATAATATTTAGTAGGGTATTTTATTATATCATTCATATTTTATCAAAGTTTAAAAATTAGGCAAAATGAAATAATTTACTTGAAGAAATGCAGCAAACTTCTTCAAACGTCTTCTAACCAGTGCACATAAGAAATACAATAGCAAAGTGTATAAAAGAGCCAATAAGACATGTTTTCAAAAAATGGATTGGATCTAACTACCAAATATACTAGGTCATGCAAACTGGGATTAACCTACTCTCAGGGCTGAAAAGAAACTGGAGTTTATAAGTCTAATGCTATAGAAAAATGAGGAAAATTAATCTGACCATTTTGATCACAATCAACTATCACCCTATCATTGTATTAAAAAAACAAACAAGCAAACAATAGTAATTCTTAGCAACTCCTACAGGTTGTACAAGTCTATGGTTGATAATTAAGAGCACGGGGTCCCAGAGAAATCGGTGTGCTAATTTATCCTGGCGTTTGCTTATACAGGCCTCCCCTAGGCCTGTGAAACTCATGAGCAGAGCTTCTGCTTTCGTGAACTCCTAAGCGAAATGGTACAGACTTTAGTGTCACCGACAAATCTTGAGATTTTGATCATTACTCACTCTACAGAGAACAATATGACAGGTCCCAGAAACTCAGAACTGGTAACAGTTATGTGAATCCATGTCCTGGCCATTTATTCTAATTCTAGATTCCTTTTCTACACTGCCTCAGTTGGTAAAGAATCTGCCTGTGATGCAGGAGACCTGGGTTCGATTCCTGGGTTGGGAAGATCCCCTGGAGAAGGGAAGGGCTACCCACCCCTGTATTCTGGCCTGGAGAATTCCACGGACTAAGTCCATGGGGTCACAAAGAGCTGGACACGACTGAGCAACTTCCCCTTTCACCCTACCTCTTCTCTTGGCTTTCTTCTAGTACACGGGCAGAGGGAGAAGGCAGGGCAGTTTCACCCTGCGTGCAGGTCCTTTTCCTGCCCGGCAGAGGTTGATGGTGTTCCCCTCTGGCTCTGCCTTTTAACGTTCAGTTCAGTTCAGTGCAGCCGCTCAGTCGTGTCCGACTCTCTGTGAGCCCCTGGACTGCAGCACGCCAGGCCTCCCTGTCCATCACCAACTCTAACACCCATTTATCCCTTCTGTCACAGGGCACCATTTGCTCTTTATCTATACCCTCCCCAACACACACCAGTCTCAACATCTTGACATAACCTCTGCCACAAATTTATAATTTTATACAGATTTATAAGGCTTGGCTTCAAGTAGGTTCTTTGTGTGCTTGCTTTTGGTTTTGTTTCTTTCTTTCTATTTTTTTTTTTTAAACTTGCAAGGAGAAAAATGCTAAGGATTTGATTACCTGCTTGAAATGAGAAGCGGGGAGAGGAGGGACAAAAGGGAGAAAACAGTTCTATGGAAAAGAAATGTGTCTGCTTGTATTTTATTTTTTCTTTAAACAAAGATATTTGGAAAATCTTCATACTGGAAGGGCAAAGAGATGTATTAAATATATGCATATAACTTTTTCATAGATTTATAATCTCTCTCAATTTTCTCACAGACAAATCCTACTTGCTGAAAATATTCTGCAGAATTAAAATTTTTATGAAAAAAAATTCTAAGAAATGCAGATTCAAATTAGGAGTGCTACATCTAAAACTTTGGCTATACCCTTAAATAAAAACGTTCTTTACTAAAATTAACTATCAATTCTTTAAAGGAGTCTAACTGTAGCAAATAAGACATGGATGTTTGCCTATCACCCATCCTACCCTACAATTAAAGTAACATTATCAGTACAGAAAGTTTTATAGGATTTTTTAAAAAAGAATTTATACTTGAATCCTAATCCCTGAATTAACATATACACTGAATTACATGCCCCAGGGGTTCAGGGAGCTCTTAGCTTCTGAAATTTTCATAATAATGAATTACAAAAATGCTTCCTCAATATCTGTGACTTCCAGAATAAAGATTCTCTTAGTGTTCCCTGAAAATACAAACAATAGCCTTAGAGTCTTCGTAAAGCTTTACTCTAGTCACAAAATAATGGGACGTGTATTTCCCCAAGTGTCTCAGAAGTCATCGATTCTGCCTTTCAATGAGCATCTTAATATAAATTTCATAGTTTATAAAACAAAAAGCAAAACAATACTCTAGCTATAAAATGAGCTACCATAATGGTAGATCCTTGTTGGCCATCTCTGTCTGTAATTTTCTGCAAATGGCCTCTGGGAGCTTAGATTCACTCTTCAGTTGCAATACCCTATTAAACTATATCTGTGAGCTGTTAGAACATCATTGTACTTGGTATTAAAGTAGACCTATTGGGCATTTTCTTTCATATCATAATTGCAATATAAAACTGACAGGGGATGACAATCAGACAAGTCTTAATGTAACACAAGTTCCAACCTGAATTAAGATAAAATATTTAACTAATCCTTTTAAGTCTAGCATACTGTCTAACTGATAAGTGTAAAACACACACACATACACACACACAAACAAAATAATTTTAAAGCTGTTTTTAGTTTCCTTAATTAATAAATACTATCATTTGGAAGTGGAAGAGCTAGTTTTAAGGGAAAGTGCTATTGCTAACCTTATAATGAAACCAGACATTTGAATGCATGTTTGAATTTCGTGGAACTGAATGATGTGTTTGTTTGCTTTTTGAAAACTGCTACTTGTTGCCATTCATGCCATGAATCTCTCTTTACAGGTGACAGTTGCCTTGGGGATTGTTTCTGATAAATAAGAATAGTGCAGACTTTGGAGGCTAGATGCTGGATTTTCATCATTTCTTCTACAATAAGTGAAATTATATGTAATGATTTGTAATTTTGCTAATGGGCATGCAGGTGTACAAAGAAAATCTAGTTTTTCTTTGGTTTGGCTTTCTATCATTTCTTTGTTGTCAACCTGTGGAGTAGAAAAGGCACCACAGTCCCACCTACTATATTTAGAACAATCCAGCAAATTCATTTGAATCCAGAAACTTGAATTTTCTTTAGGTACATTCATCTGTCTTGAATGAATCAATTAACCACTGTATCTCTTCCCTCTGCTGGCTCTAAGATACATTTTGAGTTCTGGCCATAATGTTTACACGTCAGGAAGTAGGGTGGGGGATCCAGATGATTTTCTCTGAATCATTTTGGCCTCCACTGAACGGCGGCACTTCTATCCCCTGTGCAGATGACCACCAAGCTGTGAGTGAGTCCCGTGGCTCATGGACATGGTGATGCCACCTTAAAGCATGTCGTTCTAAAAACGTGTTCCACCATATTCCAACCTAGGTCTCTACTGGCTTACTGAAAGCCCTTTTCCAGGGCAAAGAGAAGATTCCTTTTTTTTTAAAAAATTATTTTACCTTAGCATTTCATTAAAAAAAAAATTGGAAAAAGAAATATTTGACTGTTCTGCACAGCATGTGGCATTTTAGTTCCTGGACTAGGGATTGAATTCATGCCTCCTGCAGTGGGAGTGTGGAGTCTAAACCGCTGGAGCACCAGGGAAGTCCCAAAGAGGACAATTCTTAATGCCTATATACACACTTGAAAGCTAGGAGGGAGTGAGGACTACCTCACGCTTATCTTTCTGAACACTGGCATCTCATGCCATATTTCTCAAATGCCAAGCTGAACATGGCCACATGCCAGTCTTATCCCAAGGGTCTGCAGCTTTCTTCAACTTCTCAATGATGATGTCACTGGTTATTCCCTCCTGCCGTTTTAAAGATCCACTTTCATGTGTTCCCCATCCCAATGGCTGATTCATGTCAATGTATGGCAAAAACCACTACAATATAAAAAATAAAAAGTAAAAAATAAAAAGGGCTATTGACAGGTAGGAGGTGGTAGAAATGGGTGAAGGTGGTCAAAAGGTACAAACTTTCGGTTACTAGATAAATAAGTTCTGGGGATGTAATGTAGCACATGGTGACTACAGTTAATAATACCGTATTATATACTTGAAAGTTGCTAAATGACTGGAGATTAATCTCATCACAAGAAAAAAAACTGTAACTTTATGAAGTTACAGATGTTCACTAAACTTGTGTTGATTACTCATAATATATACATATCAAATCATTGTGTTGTATACCTTAAACTCATAAACGTTGTATGTCAATTATGTCTCAATAAAGGTGGAGAAAAGTGCAAAAATAATTATCTCAGAATAAAAAATAAAGGAAATATCCTTAAAAAAAAAGAAAAAAAGATCCACTTTCTCCAACTGGGGTTTTCCGTAGGAAAAATATAAAGACACAAATTCCTAACCTTTACCACACATTTGAATACATTACTCTCCTTTCTAGTGTCCACTGGGGTTTCATGGCTAGCTCTCCTACACTTTTGAATAATAGAACTTTTCAACAGAACTTTTCCTCTCTTAGATGATATTCACTCTCCTTTCTTGAGAGCTAATGGCAGGTAAGAAAGAGAGAAAGATAAACTGATTTACAGATAAGAGAATGTAAATAGGGAGTATTTATTACTTCTGTTTTACATAGATCAATTTTCTTTTTCTATGTCTATAAATAAATGCCAATAAATAGACTTTTAAATAGTATGTCATTACACTTTATTTTAATATTATAAAAATAATTATCTATTAAAAATCTCACCAATCAAGTTAATAAATATGAGAAGGAAAACAGACATAATAATCATGAATAATCCAGGCAAGTGGATAACAAATTGAATAATTTAAGAGAAACACTGGGATGTTAACAATGTAGAGTGCCTAATACCTACTTATACTAATGCACAGCATTATATCATTCTTCTGAATATTTACTATTAACAGTTTCAAAGAAACTGTTTAAAAAGAGTTTAAAAAGTCAGGGAAACTTAAAGTCAATGCATTGTATCTTATGACATCTCTCTGTCGTATCTCACAGCAAAATGATTTCTCTTTATTGGCCTTTAATGAAAGTAAAATAGCACTTTATTCTTATAAGACTCTCATCAGTGTACATATTAACATAGATTTGTTATATACATTTGTGAAATACATGTTTTAAGATAATCTCTAGTAAAACTAAAACTTTTGTTTGTACAATATTTGTAAGGATATTTGCCTTACAGATGATAACAGAAGTAAGCATAATCTGAATATGTCCTATACTGAACAAAAGAGGGAAAAATAAAACTAACAAGAAAGTATTATAAGCATAAATTGTTAAGCACAGAAACTGAAGCCAAACCAAATAATTACAGGATGTTAGTAAGTAGATGGATCCTTTTCTATTAACAAGGTAGTATCTCAGATTGGAACAAAAAGGGCTGTGGTATATACTGAATATTGCCCTCAGCTCTCTAAGTTCAGAGATGAACAGTTCCAGCAAGGTACCCCAGTGAAAGGAAAGTTAGCTACAGACAGATTACAACCATAAGATAAATTAAGACCCTATCACCAGACTTCACTTCAAAATCCTGCTTTGTATAGAATGACTTGAATAATTGGGGTGTGTGTGTGTGTGTGTGTGTGTGTGTGTGTGTTTAAGTTATAGGGTTAATTGCCTAAATGCTTAATTTTCTTTGAGTGTGGAGACCTACCTACCGATTCATCAGACTAATTATATACTCCATTATGTTAATTCATATTAGCTACTATTTACAGAAATACATATAATCTTCTAGGCATGATATTGGCCTACATATATTAAAATAATCAATCCTCACAACAAAAACATAGATTTTTAAATTATTTCACAAATGAAGGAGTTACGGTTCAGACTAAAAACGTAACTAGCTCAGATTCACTTGGGTAGTAAGTGGCAGCAAAGAATAACAAGCAACGTCTATCAGAGTTTAAATTTGCTTTCTTCTAACTAACCTATACATAAAAAATTTACTGATTCTGTCTTTACGAATTTTTACTGAAAATGTGAGCGTGGTTAAGCACAAAATAAAGGCCATTTAGCTATAACAAAATCTCCCTCTCTCTTCTCTGTTATATTGCCAATATATACTCTTCTATGATATATAATCCAATGACATCGGCCTAAGGTGTGGCTTTTTAGAGGGATCTATGACTAAATAGCAGCAACGTATTGAGTAACATAGTTTGGATTGTTGCTCAGTCAATATTTACACCTCCCTTGTCCCCACATGCAGATGGACATTTCTCCATCTCACTAACATTGAGTTTGGCCGAAGAATTCACAGTAACCAAGGGTTATTTGCAGCTGTGATATGAACGGAAGCCTGAAATGTGCTCTTCAGCTGCACTTGGTGACTTGTATTCCTGCTCTTCCATGAGAAGACCAAGTCTTGGGTACCTACTGGTCTAAGAATAAGAGTTACAATGCCTTAAACAACCCCCAAATCTGTGATTAATACAATCAAAGGTATTTTTTTCATATACTATTTATACATGAACAATGAAGGTTGGTGGGGAGCTTTACTTAATGCTCTAATTTAGGGTCACAAGATGATAGAATGTTTGCATTCTAATGTGTCATCGCCTGTACACATGACCTTCTATTATAGGGGAAGGAAATGGGATGGTTGGTACTGGCTCTTTTTTTTTGCTTTCAGCTGGTCCTGACTCGATAATGCACTGTCTATTCATCTTAATTAATAATTATGACCCCACATATATGAAAAGGGAGCTTGATTTTGGGGGAGACAGATGGAATACCAGGCATGCATCTCTCTTTCTACATGGGCTGGCACTGCACCTATCCGGTATGATTTAAGAGGACATCAGGAATTCTCAGATTTAGAAAAATTGCCCTGCAGGCTAATTATTTATGTTCAAATGTCCATTATTAGAGATTTATTCCAGTAGATTAAGACAGTATTTCTCATTAACATAATTATGTAGTTATACAGTAAATGCTGGATACTTTGAATCATTATTCATATTAACAGCCTGGTATGAATAAAGGGATTAAGGTATATTTTTAATGGGTGAACTTAGTAAAATATAACTTGGTAGCATGAAAATCTAGATCGAACTCGGTGAAGTCAGGCTCCAGTACCATGTGTAAGTGAGGGATTCTGTGCAGCTCAGGCAAGGATAACAGAACTAGGCTTCTCAGAGCACTAGAGACATTGTAGGAATGAGTATGATAAAACAAAATTTCCTAGGTGACTTACCCTAAAAATAATAACTAAATAAATCATGAGAATGTTTGGTGTTCTTCAAATATGTTAAATTTTGTGCCTCCTGAGCTTATAGTAAGCCTCCAATTTCTAACCTATTTATTGCTGGACAGAGGCGTGTAGGCTAGCCAGGGCTGATTTGTGGGCATGTGATCTGTGCATCTCACAAGGCCCTGGTTAGAATGTGCCCATGCTTGATTTAATTTTCTGATGTCACCATTTTTAAAGTCCTACAATTGTTTGAATAACAGATAGCACATTTTTAAATTATGCATTAAGAAGCCCCATAATCTATGTAGCTGGTTCTATAACTAGTTCTGGGCAAGTAATTATGAATGGAAGTGATGTGCATCACTCCTGGGCTGGTGCAATTACAGTCAGGGCCGAGTCCTGTCCAGTTTTCTTTTCCTGCAAAACATGATCCAGGTTTTTTTGTTAACCTGGGCCCACGAGTGAGTTTCATTTTGAGCAGAGGTGCCACGTGAAAATAATGGTCACGTCACACGAATGAAAAATAAGCTTGCAGTAGGTTGCAAATATTGATGCTAAGGATAGAATGAGCTAGTTACACAGCTAGAAATGCCACGAGGGGAAGACAGGGACTTCAGGAGATCACCATAAGCTAGACACCAGCTAGAAACTATCCAGAACATCTGGCAGCTAAGCAACAATCAGAACATTTTGAAACTAAACAGACTTACTTAGGCCCCTGCCACAGAAAAATGCATACAAGACCTGCATTTGGCCTTGGGAGGGCTTTAAGATAATGGACCCTGAAAAACTGCATCCCTGAGGGTAGCCAAGGTAGGAATACAGGTGAAAAAAGGAAGAAAGTAGGGGGAAGGAGACATTATGCTGAAACTTGAGATGAACTGCACATTTTAATACATGTTACCACCCTTCCAACATGTGTGTGCCCAGTCGCAAGGACTGTAGCCTGCCAGGCTCCTCTGTCCATGGGATTTCCCAGGCAAGGATACTGGAGTGGGCTGCCATTTCCTCCTCCAGGGGATCTCCCCGACCCAGGGATCCAACCCGAGCCTCCTGCATTGGCAGGTGGATTCTTTACCACCGAGCCACTGAAGAAGCCCCTCTGCTAATATACTACATGATTTCAATAGCACCATGACAGTCCCTTTAGACCATACGGGGTCAGAGGGGGAACTGAAGATGCAGGCCAGAGCATCTACCCAAGATCGAGGAGGAAGGAGGTCTTCTCCCTTCCCCATTCCTTCCTCCATTATAAAAACATGCCACTCCGTCCTTGGAGCTGCACTCCATTGCCTGCCTGCCTGCTTGTACCGCTCACATGAGTCCTGTGCTTACAAACTCACTCTTGACACATCACTTTGCCTCACACTGAATTCTTTCTGCGCGGAGATAAAAGGACCCGAGCTTCAGGAAGTCCTGGCACGACGCCAGCAGTGTTACTAAAAGGCAGTGGTTTCAAGTTTCCTCCTATGCAACAGGCTGTGGGTTCAAGTCCCAGGCTGGGGTGTGGCTGGGTTCCAGCGAGCCGTCAAAGAGTGTGGTTTCACTGACATAATCATCCATGTTCCACATATGTTTGCCCCTCAGGTTCAAGCTTTGACAGCTCCTCACTTCAAGAGAGGAGCCTGTTTTTCTCCTCCCTTACTCTTGGCTTTCTTGTAACTTGCTTTGGGAAATAAGTTGTGGTGGCCATGATGCTGTAGCTGAGCTGAGCCCAGTCCTTGGGAGACCTTCCACACTTTCTCTCTCTCTCAGAGTTCTGCCAGCTGCCATGTAGACCCGCGGGGGTTAGCTTGTTGGAGGATGAGAAATCATGAGAGGCAGAACTGAAGCATCCCGGCTGGGACTGCAGGATGCGTGAAAGCATGTGTGAGAACCCAGCCATGAGCATAAAGACTGCCAGCAGATGGCCCTCAGCGGAGCAGAGAGGCGTGAACTGTCTCCTCTGAGAGTGGTTTCCTCTGCAGAAGAACTGCTCAGGGGACCAATTAGCGTTGAGCCATTGGCTTTTTGTGCTATTTTATTAGGCAACAATAGCGGAAACAGATTTGAGTATCACAGAATATGGACTGAAAAGCTTTTTTGAAGCATGTACTCTGAGCAGCAGATACTGTTCTAAGCTCTCTACATATTATCACATTTGAGTCTGGTAACAAATACTTTGTTCTATTATTCTCATTTTACTGACAGGATAAACAGCCTTTATTAAAGGATCAGGAACAATCCGCTCAAGGGTTGCAATATGGAGTACAAGGCATGCAATTTCACATTGGGACTGCTTTTGTGATCACTGACTTATTTTGCTCAAGATCACAAAAATTGTTAATAGGAGATCTCTTTCTGTGACAACACAGATTATTGGACATCAACATGAATATTTCTTATTAGCTAATATTAGCAAATGGGGAATTATATGTTATAATCACTGCTCTTGGCTTTTGACCTTAAATTGGTTAAAACATATTATAGCAAAATTCAGAATATTTCTCAACATTTATTGTTACTGACACTTTTTACTGATAGGCTATTAAGCCAAACATAGTTTGATATTTCTAGGAAACATTGTATTCACTTTCTGTATCTACTATTTTTAAATGAACCACTGAATTCCTAACTGAAAAGAGAAATTCTGTGGCAAAATCTCTAAGCAGAACTTCTGAAACTCTGGTTATTCTTTTGTTTCAGAGATGCCTGGAAAATTGCAGCATAGATTATAGTGAGCAGATTTAGTACTAGGGTTTTTAATATTCCATTTCGCCATATTTTCAGGCTGTAGTTTTACAAAAATAGTAGTTCATGTTGATCTAGATTGCTCTGGTAATTGAAAAAGAAAGAAAACTGCAACTTAATTTGTTTCCCCAATGGCTGTATAAAAGCAGACATTCCATAATGATGTTAACCACAGGAGGTCATGGTGAAAGATAGCCCACTGGTATTTCGATTACCACAATTAGTTCGTACAGGCATCACTGATTAATGGTTATTATTGTATATTCACTCACAACTTCATTGAACTCCATTAGGAAAGTTTATAGCACAGTTACATCATTATAAGTAACATGAACAGCCAGAAAACCCTGAAGAAAACATAGTTAAATGGTGGGTTAAATAGTTTATTTAAATGGAAGAAGTGGTTTAATATTAATTAGAGAAATGAGTATTTTTAACTGCTCAAGCCTGGACTTTCTGCCACATGCATACAAGTTGTGGCCACTTTTGCAACAAAATCAATAGGAGGTCAATTTCCATCTCCTGTCCATTCAAAAGACTGAGGGAAAAAAAATGTACTATTTTCACCAAAGTCATCAAACTATAGATTGGCATCTTAGCCATCTTCTATGGAAATTATTGATTCCAGTGGCATTACAGCTGTTATTTTTCTTCTAAGTAAGTAACCAGCTGTTACTTTTACTGATATTAAGTTATCTGTCAAACACTGATGTTGAACACAAAGTCAATATGTCTCCCAGTCAAATTTGCCAAGCCTCTGACATTGAAGAAATTTACCTCAACATAATATATGAAACAGTTATGAAATTTTCATAATATATGAAAATCTGACAGCTACCATCATACTCAGTGATGAAATACAAAGCCTTTTCTAGTCAGAAACAAGGCAAGGATGCTCATTTCCACCACTTCTGTTCAACATAGTACTGGAAGTTCTAGCCAGAGCAATACGTCAAGAAAAAGAAGTAAAAGGCATACCCATCGGAATGGAAGAAGTCAAATTCAGTTCAGTTCAGTTCTGTCGCTCAGTCGTGTCTGACTCTTTGCAACCCCATGAATCGCAGCATGCCAGGCCTCCCTGTCCATCACCAACTCCCGGAGTTTACTCAAACTCACGTCCATCAGGTCAGTGATGCCATCCAGCCGTCTCATCCTCTGTCATCCCCTTCTCCTCCTGCCCCCAATCCCTCACAGCATCAGGGTCTTTTCCAATGAGTCAACTCTTTACATGAGGTGGCCAAAGTATTGGAGTTTCAGCTTCAGCATCAGTCCTTCCAATGAACACCCAGGACTGATCTCCTTTAGGATGGACTGGTTGGATCTCCTTTAGTCCAAGGGACTCTCAAGAGTCTTCTCCAACACCACAGTTCAAAAGCATCAATTTTTCGGCACTCAGCTTTCTTCACAATCCAACTCACATCCATACATGACCAGTGGAAAAACAATAGCCTAGAAGTCAAATGATTTCTTTGCAAATTACATGATCTCAAAGAAAAGTTTAAGAATTTAACAAAAAAGTTAGAACTAATAAACTAGCTTGGTAAAGTTATAGGATACAAAGTCAATATATAAGAATCTGTTGCATTTTTATATACTAACAATGAACTATATAAAAACAAAAAAATAAAAATTTAAGTCCTATTTACAACAGCATCAAAAGAATAAAACACTTAGAAATAATCTTATCCAAGGAGGGGAAACATTTGTATACTCAAAACTATAAAACACTCATAAAATAAAATAGTTTTTCTTAGATTGTAAAGAAAATTTAAAGAGATTTGAGATGTATTTTGTCATATATCATTAAGTAGGTGAGTATTAAGAACACTCAAACCAGTCCATGCTAAAGGAACTCAGTCCTGGATATTCATTGGAAGGACTGATGTTGAAGCTGAAACTCCAATACTTTGGCTACTTGCTGCCAAGAACTGACTCATTGGAAAAGACCCTGATGCTGGGAAAGATTGACCCAGGAGCGGAAGGGGATGACAGAGGATGAGATGGTTGGATGGCATCACCGACTCAATGGACATGAGTTTGAGTAAACTCCGGGAGTTGGTGATGGACAGGGAGGCCTGGTGTGTTGCAGTCCATGGAGTCACAAAGAGTCGGACACAACTGAGTGACTGAAATGAACTGAACCCCTCTACCATAGAATTTTTTCCCCAAATTTTGAAATTTTCTAGGCTACTGTTTGCAATTTTAAAATTTGTTTTCAGATTCCAGACAAGTTTCTTTAGCCTTTATTTTTGTATCATTGCTTTTTTATGCCAGTTATAGTAAATCTATTTGCCTGCCACTGAGCATGTGATGTGTTTCTGATTTTGTGCTTGGCACCTTCTAGATTATCCTTCACTCTCACAATCAGACTTCAGGCTAAATATTTTCTTACTATATCAAGCAACTTCAAAAAATTTCAGTTCAGTTCCGTCGCTCAGTTGTGTCCAGCTGTTTGTGACCCCATGGACTGCAGCACGCCAGGCCTCCCTGTCCATCACCAACTCCTGGAGTTTACTCAAACCCGTGTCCATCGGGTTGGTGATGCCATCCAGCCATCTCATCCTCTGTCGTCCCCTTCTCCTCCTGCCCCCAATCCCTCCCAGCATCAGGGTCTTTTCCAATGAGTCAACTCTTCACATGAGGTGGCCATCAAAAAGTTTATTTATAATCAAGTTATCTTATAGGATATTATTCTATTCCATTACAACTATTTGAAAATGCAGTTTTATTAATGACAACTAAAGCCTGGGATGAAACTAGTAAAGTTGATAATACCTATTTACTGAACGTCTCCATAGTATGTCAGAACATTCATAACAGGGAAAAGATCAAGATGCAAATAGTAATATAATAGGAATTACAATTTTGGTGCTTCTTATTTTACCAGTTATATGGGAGTGAATAGATAAGACAGTATTTTATATCTATTTCTACCCAAAAGCTGGAGAAGGGCATGGCAACCCACTCCAGTAGTCTTGCCTGGAGAATCCCATGGACAGAGGAACCTGGTGGGCTACAGTCCATGGGGTCGCAAAGAGTCAGACACAACTGAGCGACTTAGCATAGCATAGCATAATCTACCCAAAAGATATTTCTTCCCTTCTTATTAATAAAATCAGAGTCTGATTTTGTTCAACTCTGTACTTCAAAATGACAATAATCCTGTTCAAAATTTACGAACAAATGTGCTGTAATGAAAACTAATCTTGGAAATGCCAGACCTCTCATATAGGATTAATCTAGGATGTGACACAGTTCCGTTCAGTGGGATGTTAAGGAACATCAATTCTGAGGCTTCTTGGAAGGGATTTTTTATTTTTAATATAATTAAATTGGAATAGAATGCATCTTAAGGCCCCCTGTTCATGATTCTATCTTTCTGTAACAAGGCAACGATAGCACTATTGTATGATAACAGGATAACTGGAAAAGGGACAAGACCCATGCACTCTCAGGATGGCATAAAGAAAAAGGGGCATGTCCAAAGTTTCCAGTGGTTTTTCTGAACTGCTGAAATAATCACTTGCAAAGTTATGCTATCTTAGTCTTTCTCAGTATATGACATTAAAATTTTAATTAAACTTACTTTGAATTAAATGTTTTGCTACCAGTAGCTAACTTACACCCTATTTGTTACAGTGTGCAAGTCCATGGAGACTACAGTGAAAGAAGTTCAGTTCGGTTCAGTTCAGTGGCTCAGTCGTGTCCGACTCTGCGACCCCATGGACTGCAGCACGCCAGGCCTTCCTGTCCATCACCAACTCCTGGGGTTTCAAACTCATGTCCATTGATCTATAATTTGTTGTATGTGTTCTCCTTTGGGAATTCTGAGACTAGCAGTACTTAATTTGGTTATTAAGTTATTCATCCTCCCATGTATTTCTCAGATTCAAATTATAATCAATGAAGAACATAAAATACCTCAACTAGATTTCAGATTTCCCAAATATATATGATTTATTTCCAACCATACCTTGAAAAATCAGATTATTTCTTTCTGAATTTTCTCTGGCTATTATCTACAGTTTCATATCACAATCAATGAAAATTATTAAAAAAATGAACAAAAATCTAAAGAATATTTTGAACTTTACTAGACATAGAAATAACTTCGGATTTACCCGATCGAGTAATTTCTTTAAAGAGTATAGAAGAAAAATCAATTATAAATCTAATAATAAGACAAGACCTGGAACGAGTCAAAGGAGATGAAACTGATTTGTAAATAATTTAGAAGGTGGCATGAAAGACCAGTTGTGAACACTTACTAGGCCCTTAATAACCTGGCCATTTCTTTTTTTTTTTTTTAACCTGGCCATTTTTTTTTAACCTCTCCTCCCTGATCCCACACAATGTCTTGCCCTGGTCTCTCCCCAAAAGTTTGCCTGAGAAACAAAATTTCTTCCCATTTTCTCACTGAAGCCAGCATTTCACTCAGCTGAGATCTTTTTCTTTGATACAGCACCTTCTTCCTGGAACATTCATTTCCCAGATCTCAACTGACTAATCCCTGCTCCTTTTGCACTTCTCAGTCTAAACCTCTTTCTCCTTGAAACTTTTCCTGACCCAGTACAATCCATTTAGGTACCTTCCTATTTAGGATGCACCTGCTAGCTTTTCCATTATGGGACGAATTCTATTGTATTGAACTTGACCGTTTAATAGACTGTGAGCTAAAGAAGTATAAGGTCGTGTTTGACCTATTCACCATTTTATAGACAGCGTCTAACACAACACCTAGTACTTAACGGAGACTTAATAAATACCTGTAGCTCAAATGAATAATTATTCTGAGTAATGATGTTGGCATTTTAGAGCTTATGGGAGGAGAAGTGATTACACATATTACAAATGGAATTCAAGGCTTTGAGAGGAAAACAAAACAAACTCAGGCTCACTGGCAGATCACTGCAATGTTTTCAGGATGTGGGATCCTACAGAGTTGCAGATTTAGTTTTATAAACACCAAAAGCTATTAATTATATTTATTTTCAGCTTTCTTCTATATAAGAGACATTATGGTAGATATTGTTTAAATAATGATGAACAAAACCCTGGCTTCTGTGCCTTCAAGGGCCTTTCAATCTATGGAATAAATGTCTGAATAATGTGTTTTCTGTAGCACTTCAAAGAAGTATTTCCTCTCATTCATCAGAGACTCTTCTTCTTCCACTGACCCATTTCTCTTTTATCAACAACTTTTCCCAAGGAGTTTAAATTTAGATCCCCGTGTAGAAGGAACTAGATTATTGTGCTCATCTCTACATGGCCTACCTATCAGTTATGCTTTGGCAAAACTACATGTGTTCCATCTTGAATTGTTGACTTTGCAACAGCTTTAAAAAGAGATCATAAAAATGGAGAAATGTATTGGAGCCTTAATTAATGGGTGGTTCTTAGAGCAATGTCAAGATGATCAAACGTTCATAATAAAAATAGATTGATTGAAGAGGTGAAACAAATATGTAATTTAACCTCTCTTGGCACAACAAATATGCTGAATGTGCTTATGAAACTAACCTTGACCCAAGTGCTTGACATGTTTGATTACAGTGAATGTATCAGGCCTCTATACTTTATTGGTAAATAAATGCTATGTAAGGTTGACCTGAGTTAGAACTTCACAGATTAACTGCCATTTATACTATGAATACCAATTTTCAGCACAACTGAAGCAGCACAATAATGAATCATGGCTAATACAGGGGAAAGAATAAGAAATATTTCCACATTATGAACCACAGTCCATTTTCTTGCTAGTGAAGCTTAAATCCTGCGTTCATATTCAGTATAGAGACTCAGCTCTTCATGTGCAGAATATTTTTGGGAAAACAGATCCTTCAACTGGGAACACATTAAGCAAAAACCCAAACAAACAAAAGATTCATGTTTCAAAAATTGGACAACAAATCTAGTTTTTCTGTTTTATTGTAACTAAATCCCTTTAGAAAATCTATTACAAAGACCATTTGTAATAGTAGAAATATATATAATTAATTATTTTACTGTACTAACCAAATTCCTGTCATTAATAACAATGTTTAAGACTTTGTATTTTCAATAGCAATGTTTTTCTTGAAAATAGTCATTGTTATCTATATGTATAGCCTAAAAACTAAGTAGCTTCAGTTGTGTCCAACTCCTTGCAACGCCATGGACTATAGCCCTCCAGGCTCCTCTGTCCATGGGTTTCTCCAGGCAAGAATACTGGAGTGGATAGCCATGCCCTCCTCCAGGGGATCTTTCTGACCCAGGAATCGAACCCATGTCTCTTATGCTTCCTGTACTGGCAGGCGGGTTCTTTACCACCAGGGCCACCTGGGAAGCCCATCTTTATGTACATCTGTATGTGTATAGTTTATTCATTCATACATGCACTAATTTATTTTCCCCCATGGTTTAGGATTTTATTACTCTGACTCAGAATGTCTAGTAATTTGAGATCAAACATCATTTTCTATTAATCTTTTTAGAGATTTCCAAGAGAAAAAAAAATAGCCAAGTGCAAAAGATCCACAGGTGATTTAGGTATTAGTGTTTATAGGTTAGGGCTTTAACTGAAATTACCATGCTTACAGAAAGGAAAAAAAAAAACTTCCAAGGAAAAAGGCTCAAATGATTGGGAAACATTAGATTGTAATATGAAGAGTTCTTGAGAGAACCTGGTATACCCTCTGGAATTTATGGTTGTACTTCAGTACAGACTAACTGAGCAAAGACGTGGATGGTTTTCTTTTGGTTGGTGAATTATGAGTGCAGAACGCTTAGGTGGTGAAGTCCGCGAGTGTGGGCACATCACCCAGGCCACAGTGGAGCACCTTTTACTCCCCTATTAGGTTTTAGTAAGAACGGGTGGCTTGCCAAGTGTATGCCATTGTAGACAGCTGAACTCAAGCTGTCTGTAGGCAAACTGTCCCTGTTAAAGAGTGTTTGTTTTCGTATGAAATTTCAGGAGCGGTAACTACTGCACATAAAAGAAAGTTTAGTATGCATGTATACAGTTTGCATCAGGAAAGCATAAAGAATTATTAAAGAATTTTTTTTCCTGAGTAGTAAGTCACAACAATGGGCTTAAAATAGTAAATCATGCTGTCTACAAGGATATCAAACCAATCAATCCTAAAGGAAATAAACCCTGAATAGTCATTGGAAGGTCTGTTGCTGAAGCCGAAGCTCCAATACTTTGGTCACCTGATGTGAAGAGCCAACTCACTGGAAAAGACCCAAAAGATGGAAGGCAAAAGGAGAAGGGGGTGGCAGAGGATGAGATGGTTAGATAGCATCACTGACTCAATGCACATGAATTTGAGCAGATTCCAGGGGACAGTGGAGGACAGAGGAGCCTAGTATGTGACAAGCCATAAACAGTCACAAAGATTAAGACATGGCTTAGTGACAGAACAACAGTGAAACCGAGCAGTCAGTCAGGCTTCTTGCTCCATCCATAAAACACAGGCAGAGTAGATTTAGCATAATTCTTAAGAACTTAAGCATTTTTTGGGGAATGATAAATGGTAAATAAACACAGACTTCAAGTCATCAGTTGCATTGAAAGTGAAAGTGACGTCACTCAGTCGTGTCCAACTCTTTGCAACCCCATGGATTGTAGCCCATGGAATTGTCCAGGCAAGAGTACTGGAGTGGGTTGCCATTTTCTTCTTCAGGGGATCTTCCTGACCTGGGGGTCAAACCCAGGTCTCCTGCCTTGCAGGCAGGGGCTTTACCTCTGAGCCACCATTTGCATTAGCCCCTATCAAGAGAGTTTCCTTATCTGTTGAAGCTTGGAAGCCAGGCAGTGACTTCTCCCCAGCTGTGAAAGTCCTAGATAGCATCTTCTTCAATAGAAGGCTGTTTCATTACACTGGATTGTCTGTTTTTTCTTTTTTCTTTTTTAGCATAGTCACCTTCATTATCTTAGCTATACTTGTACATCAGTCCTTGCTGCTTCACCTGGCACTTTTATGTTATGAAGACGGCTTCTTTCCTTAAACCTCACAAACCTATCTCCACCAGCGTTGAACTTTTCTTCTGCAGTTTCCTCACCTCTCTCTGCCTTGATGGCATTCAAGACAGTTAGGGCCTTGATCTGGACTAGGCTGAGGTTTAAGGAAATACTGTGGTTGACTTGCTCTTTTGCCTAGACCACTAAAACTTTCTCATTGTCATTAATAATTAATAATTATTAATAGCAATAATTAATAAAGCAATAATAAAAAGCAATAATTAATAATTACTTTCTTATCATTCCTGTGTTCACCAGAGATGACACTTTTAATTTCCTTCAAGAACATTTCCTTTGCACCCATTACTTGGCTGGCTCAAGAGGCCTAGCTTTTGGCCCATCTTGGTTTTTGACATACCTTCCTCACTAAGCTTAATCATGTCTAGCTTTTGTTTTAGACTAAGAGATGCGCAACTATTGCTTTCACTTACAGACTGCAGTAAGGTTAATTAATTGGCCTAATTTCAATATTGTTACATTTCAGGGAATAGGGAGGCCTGAGGATAGGCAGAGAGACAGGAGAAGGGCCAGTCAGAGAGGCGACTGGAACACAGCATTCATAGATGAAGTTGACCACCTTATCTGGATGAGCTTCACGGCCTCTCAAAACAACTACAACAGTGATACCAAAGATCACTGATCATAGATCACCATAACAAATATAGTAAAATCTAATATTTTTGAAATATTGTGACAGTTGACTAAATAGTGTGACAAATGCCAAAATGACATAGGAAGTGAGTACATGCTTTTGGAAAAATCACAGCTACATCCTTGCTTACTGTAGGATAAAACGCACAAACCTTCAATGTGTAAAACAAAGCAATCTCTGAAGAACAGCAATGTGAAGCAAAATAAAACAGACATGCTTACACCTGTACTCCATGACATGCTTTTCACAGCAATAATTTTATGAAACTGATATTTTAACATTAGAAATGGCAGAGTTCTACTATACATTTCATGAAAACGTTAGGGAAATAACACCCACCCTCTTATACACAGCACACAATTACTGAAAATCATCTGCTGCTCAGTATTCTCACTATTTTTAAAGAGAGAGGAAAAAGGACAGTATGCCATTTTGCATAACTAGAGAATTTAATAATTATAATAATAATAAAATTCTCATATAAAGAACAAAATTAGCTGCACTTGCAAAAGGAGTGTAGAACACTTTAAAATTTGCTGCAGTAAGTGCTTCTTCCTTTTAATGAGCTGAAACATATTCTCTGTACAACGGGGTACATTCCTATCAGGACAGGAAAGGACCATTAAAGCTGAAGAGACCAGAATATAGCAAAGTCATGAATAATATTAAACACTTAATAATGTCTTTATGCATATAGTGATTCTTCCTGACATCATCAGTAGATTTTAATGAAATATAGGTAATTAACATAGCTGTAATTATTATTCTTATTTTTAAGTGAGAGTGCCCTTATTTATGGAGAAGGCAATGGCACCCCTCTCCAGTACTCTTGCCTGGGAAATCCCATGGACAAAGGAGCCTGGTTGGCTGCAGTCCACGGGGTTGCAAAGAGTTGGACATGACTGAGAGACTTCACTTTCACTTTTCACTTTCATGCATTGGAGAAGGAAATGGCAACCCAACTCAAGTGTTCTTGCCTGGAGAATCCCAGGGATGGTGGAGCCTGTTGGGCTGCCGTCTATGGGGTCACACAGAGCCGGACACGACTGAAATGACTTAGCAGCAGCAGCAGCAGCAGAGATAACCTTAGCACTCAAGCTTTGCCAGGACTAGCTTCTGCCTCACCTGGAACTCCAAGTGAAACTGAAAGTTGCTCAGTCTTGTCCGATTCTTTGCGACCCCATGGACTGTATAGACTATAGAATTCTCCAGGCCAGGATACTGGAGTATCCAGGATACAGGATACTTTTCCAGAGGATCTTCCCAACCTAGGGATCGAACCCAGATCTCCCGTATTGCTGGATTCTTTACCAGCTGAGCCACCGAGAAAGCCCAAGAATACTGGAATGGTTAGCCTATCCCTTCTCCAGGGGATCTTCCTGACCCAGGAATCGAACTGGGGTCTCCTGCATTGCAGGCAGATTCTTTATCAACTGAGCTATCAGGGAAGCCCTATTGTAATGTAAACTTCCCACCTTAACCTTTAAAATCCCTTTTTATTCCCTAGTTGGGATACTATTTGGGTTATTACCCAAAGATTTTATGTGTCCTGAATTGCAATTCTCTGATTCTGAATAAAGGCTTTTTGCTTGACTATTGTCACCTAAGTTTATTTAGGTTGACAAATGAATTGATAATGGAGGCTAATGCATTGTCTTAACTTTTGAAATTGGCAATCTTAGTAGTGGTGAAATAATTTTTTTATTTGTTTTTCTTTCTCATGCAAATGGAGAGCTCAGTTGACTGAAAGTAAAAACTGAAATTGTTTATATCCTGTGAATTACTTATAAAAAGGTCAGGAGACATATATAACTTCTAATTTAGCAAATTACATTCTAAATACCAGCTTCTTTATAAGCAAACTAATCAAGTTTTTGAAGACAAACCTCTAAATCCCCCAAAAATGTGTTAAGTTGAGAAGTCATCTAATAAAATTTGAGAAGACAAAAATCTCTGAACAACATAGATCCTAGGTCACCAAGAATTAGAACTATAGGTGAATCTCTTATAATGAAGGAGCAGCTGCATCCAAGTGGTTACAGATCAGCTTCTTTAAGGTTTTCTCTCTGATTGCTGCTGTCATTGGTAAACTCGCAGGAGCTTCACCTTCCCTTTTAACACTATGGACCAAGAAAAATAGACCTTTCCTTTGGTAGTCAGTCCCACATAGAACTGGAGATAGGTTAAGACTTAGAGAGTCAGGGAGTAAGAGAAGGAACATGAGTTACAAAAATCTGAGTAGCCTGGATTAGAAGGGGTGTTTTAGGGTTTTTCAGAGTTTGAGAAAGTACAATAAACTTAATATTTATGTTCCCCTAAATTTCACATGGTGGAAATCCTATTTCTAATATGATGGTATTTGGAAGTAGGCTGTCTGGAAGGTAGTTAGGTCATGAAGGTGGAGACCTTGTGAACAGGATTGAAGTGAAGTGAAGTCACCCAGTCGTGTCCGACTTTTTGCGACCCCATAGACTGCAGCCTACCAGGCTCCTCCGTCCATAGGATTTTCCAGGCAAGAGCACTGGAGTGGGTTGCTGTTTCCTTCTCCAGGGGATCTTCCCAACTCAGGGATCGAACCTGGGTCTCTCGCATTGTAGACAGACGCTTTACCGTCTGAGCCACCAGGGAAGTCTGATTAGTGCACTTGTAAGAAAAGGCCAGAGAGTTAAGAGACACCTCGCTCTCTCTCTGCCCTGTGCAGATACAGTGAAAAGTTTGTTATCTTTAAACCAGGAATCAGGCCCTCACCAGACATTGGCTCTGCCAGAACTTTGATCGCGGACTTTCCAGCCTCCAGAGCTGTGAGAAATAAATATTTGTTTTTAAGCCCCCAGTTTATGCAGATTTCTTGCAGCAGCACAAGAAGTCTAAAACTAAGACAGAAATGTCTAAAACACTACCAATATTTTAGGTTTCCAATATGTTAATAATGGAGAAATCCAAAAAACATGATAAAAGTTGAATTATAAAGAACGTCTTTATAAATGTGAAAGGATTTATACTTTTAACACATTGATATGATGACTTTCTATATAGTATCTTTAGTTATGTCATGAATAACCTAAATTTTAATTTTCTTGGAAATATGAGTCTTGGGGACAAATGACCTTTTCCCCTGTCTTGGGGAGGTCCTGGATTATTGCACAGAATCTCTGTCACATTGTGATCAAATCTTAAATACAAAAAAAAAAAAATGTTTCACTGGGTCCCTAAATGCCTTCTGCCATTACGCAAATTATCTGTTTCATAGGAATCACATGGGAACACTTTCTTCTGTGGTCAGACTTTAAATTTTCTACTGAATCAGAGGTTCATTCCTTTTTCCTGCTTCCCTATTTCCTGCTTTCTGGCAGAGAAAATTTCAAGCAGCAAACCATGCCCTAATATCATGTATTAACCAAATTTTTCTACAGCTAAAGCCTTTGACTGTGTGGATCACAACAAACTGTGTGAGATGGGAATTCCAGACCACCTTACCAGCCTCCTGAGAAACCTGTATGCAGGTCAAGAAGCAACAGTTAAAACCAGACAGGGAACAACGGATTAGTTACAAATTAGGAAAGGAGTATGTCAAGGCTGTGTATTGTCACCCTGCTTATTTAACTTATATGCAGAGTATATCATGAGAAACGCTGGGCTGGAAGAAGCACAAGCTGGAATCAAGACTGCAGGGAGAAATATCAATAACCTCAGATACGAAGATGACACCACCTTTATAGCAGAAAGTGAAGAGGAACTAAAGAGCCTCTTGATGAAAGTGAAAGAGGAGAGTGAAAAAGCTGGCTTAAAACTCAACATTCAAAAAACTAAGATCATGACATCTGGTCCCATCACTACATAACAAATAGTTGGAGAAACAATGGAAACCCTGACAGACTTTATTTTCTTGGGCTCCAAAATCACTGCAGATGATGACTGCATCCATGGAATTTAAAGATGCTTGCTCCTTGGAAGAAAAGCTATGACAAACCTAGACAGCATATTAAAATGCAGAGACTTTTTTTGCCAACAAAGGTCTATATAGTCAAGGCTATGGTTTTTCCAGTAGTCATGTATGGATGTGAGAGTTGGACCATAAAGAAGGCTAAGAGCTAAAGAATTGATACTTTTGAACTGTGGTGTTGGAGAAGACTCTTGAGGGTCCCTTGGACTGCAAGGAGATCAAACCAGTCCATCCTAAAGGAGATCAATCCTGAACATTCATTGGAAGGACTGATGCTGAAGCTTCAATACTTTGGCCACTGGAGGTGAAGAGCCAACTCATTGGAAAAGACCCCGATGCTGGGAAAGATAGAAAGTAAGAGGAGAAGGGGACAACAGAGGACAAGATGGTTGGATGGCATCATTGACTCAATGGACATGAGTTTGAGCAAGCTCTGGGAGATGGTGAAGGATGGGGAAGCCTGAAGTGCTGCAGTCCATGGGGTCACAAAGAGTCAGACATGACTGAGTGAGCAACAAAATTCATAGACAGACATATATAGTAACAGTAAGGTTATTCCTTTA
This sequence comes from Cervus canadensis, assembly GCF_019320065.1. Lineage (NCBI taxonomy): Eukaryota > Metazoa > Chordata > Mammalia > Artiodactyla > Cervidae > Cervus > Cervus canadensis. Next base: position 10,179,922 of record NC_057389.1, read on the forward strand.
AAAGAAGCAGGATAGCAAATGAGAACTCCTTGGTTTTTTAAAGCTAATAACTGTTAAGTGCTAATACTTTGAAGATTTGCACTCTTGGAATTTATTTTCCCCATTCTTTTTTTTTTTGGTAGAAAAATTCCCAATACTCCTATTAACAGGTATCCAATTATTGTATTAGTGCTCAAATTTATACCTATACTGGGCTATACTGACTTTGGGGCAAATTTCTGCCCACAAGTCCTGCTACCTAAGTTGCAATATTCACTACTTATTATTTTCCATCCTGGACCAAACGAGAGATATTTAGGGATTAAACATATCCTTGGCTAGTAACTTACCACCCGAGCAGATACTGAATTCAGTAGTCACTGAATTAAGTATTCAGTGACCAAGGCTGCTGGCTTTGGGTCCGGAAGCTGATCTAATTTAGAGATTATTGATCTAGAATAGGGACGAATTGACTCCCGAACAATCAAACAGGATGAGGGAGCAGGACCTATTAGCAAGGAGAGGAGCGACAGAGAAAGGAGAACCAACCAGAAGAGCCACAGACACCATCCAGACCCTGAAAGTCAGCACAGCTTCTGACAGTTTGCTGTGTTCAATTGCATGTATTTTATCAGTGAAACACTGCTTTTGTCTTGAGGTGACTTGAATCTGGGTCAGTCCTAGCTTTTACAGAAATTTGACTAAATCACTGTCAGCTCTTAGGTTTTGCTCTGTATGCTTGACTAAAACAACATTTTGAGAATGATCTGCAGGGGCAAATCAGATGAGTCATTTTACCTCCCCCTCACCTTGGGGCCAGTATTACTTTGAGGATATATTTAGAAACAGTCAATTTATATTTGATATCAAGTCATTGATGATTTAGCAACTTTAACTTCAGTGAAGTGACTGAAAGATTCAGCAGCCGTGACAAGGAGATTTAAGGGTCAATGGGTGCCCAATATATTATTTTATAAAGAAGATATGAAAAATGATGGACGTAATTGGCAAATTAATGGCCTGTCAGAAGCCATCTTATTCAGGCAGCTCTAGACCCAGACATAAGCACCTTGGGTGGAACTACACAAGGAACTCAGTGCAAACAGATTCCAGCTTACTGTCGTCAGTAATTGACCAAGGGCGTACTGGGCGCCAGGCACTGTGCTAGGTGTTAAGTACTCACGGGAGGAAACAAACACAGAAAACCATGCTCAGTTCAGTTCAGTCGCTCAGTCGTGTCCGACTCTTTGCAACCCCATGAACCGCAGCACGCCAGGCCTCCCTGTCCATTACCAACTCCCGGAGTTCACCCAAACTCATGTCCATTGAGTCGGTGACGCCACCCAGCCATCTCATCCTCTGTTGTCCCCTTCTCCTCCTGCCCCCAATCCCTCACAGCATCAGGGTCTTTTCCAATGAGTCAAATCTTCACATGAGGTGGCCAAAGTATTGGAGTTTCAGCTTCAGTATCAGTCCTTCCAATGAACACCCAGGACTGATCTCCTTTAGGATGGACTGGCTGGATCTCCTTGCAGTCCAAGGGACTCTCAAGAGTCTTCTCCAAAACCAAAGAATGACCACATTTTCTGTTTAGGGATTTGTTTTCACAGCAAATCCATTACAATACTTAAAATCAATACTAAGCTTCTTTTAGTTGATAAAGGTTATATTGAAATACAATGTTTTACATGGCAAAGCTACCATAGGAAATCACTTATAGTCAATAATTTATTCTCAAGAATTAGTTGAATTAGGTAAGTGCATTTTAAACCAAGAAAATAGTACTATTGGTAAAATTTTAGGCATCAGAAACAGCACTGAGGAAATATTTATGGCAGAAACCTCACTGAGGCTCTACAGATCAAAAACTACAAATGAACTCCTTTTTTTCTCTCTCTCTCTTTCCTTTTAAAATAAAATAAATTTGGATTTGTTGTAGACAGTGAAAAAGTGCAGTGCCTCTGTGGAGAGTTCCAGAAAGGAAATGACATGAGGGTAATGCACCATTGGGCAAAGGGGAGGGGTGAGATGAAATAGGAATTTAGAGAAATAAGTCCTGAAAATGAATAATGCAGTGAGAAGTCAGAAGAGGAATGTTGGAAATTTGAAAGATGCTCTAGCCTCATTTGATAAGACTATGATTCCATAGCCTGTTGGGTGGACCACGCTTCTCTAAATTACATTTCTTCATAAAAATCCACATGTTGACCCTAGGGACCACTGGAGCAAAGCAAGTCCTATCGTAGAGAACTAAAAACTATGAAGTACAGTTTTCCGGTGTTTTTTACTCTGTGGTAGGTATGGGGTGTGGAGAAGGCAATGGCAACCCACTCCAGTGTTCTTGCCTGGAGAATCCCAGGGACGGGGGAGCCTGGTGGGCTGCCGTCTGTGGGGTCGCACAGGGTCGGACACGGCTGAAGCGACTTAGCAGCAGCAGCAGCAGGTATGGGGTGAAACAGTATTTCTGAATGTGAGAAATGTAAATTCAAGAATAATATCACAATATTACCAATTGCCTTACAGTGAAATGAAACCAAGGATGGAAACTAACATTTACTTAAAAAAAAAAAAAAAAAGCTGCTTCTGGAAGAAATCAGGCTTTATGTATAATTTAATTGTCAGATTAGCATTTTAGGGACTAGCTGGCTTTGAAACTAC